>NC_054381.1:98134287-98492620 GCF_017654675.1 Xenopus laevis | reverse complement strand
TGTATAGATATCCTTTCAGCTAAAGGTGAAGCTTATTTTTAAAATACAATACCAGCCTGCAAAAATGATATTTGTTTCACAATATGCTTAATCTAAATACATAGAGAGCCAAAGGTTTCAGATTACCTGCAAGTAGAAGTGATGTTGATATTTTGGGTTACAACCAATCCTAATGTCATGCAGGTGACCTCTCCTTACTGATTAACAGTCTGAAACAGAATGTTTCTCAGATGTCCAAACAAAATGTCTAAATTGAACATGTGGATTGTTATTTCACATTGATGTTCTCCATTTATTAGCAAGTTCCAGATGGCTTTGCCGTTTGCCTAGAGACTTGTCAGATAATTTTGTAATGCTGAAAACCGCAATATCTTTGCCATTCACCTGTAATTGGTTGTATGTATTTAGATGGACACCCCAGGAAAACCTTTACGGAGGCCTCCAGCCAAGCTTGAAAAACTGCAAACTATAAAAAAGAAAAACAAAAATATAACGAAGGAAGACATTGAAACCAAAATGAAGGCAGTTGAAGAAAGGCGAAAGGTAACCACATCATGTTGTTCATTTGAACAAAATGATTTCCTATAACAGTGATCCCCAACCAGTGGCTTGTGTGCAACATGTTGCTCACCAACCCCTTGGATGTTGCTCCTAGTGGCCTCAAAGCAGGTGCTTATTTTTTAATTCATTGTTTGGAGGCAAGTATCAGTTGTAACAAATGATCAGTCACAGCACTTAATTCGCACCGCCGAGGAACATTTTCATGTTTGTGCTGCTCCCCAACTTTTTGTCTATCTGAATGTTTCTCAAGGGTAAAAGGGGTTGGGGACCACCCACCATATCAGGTCACAATAAAGTTTTAAAAAAAGAAAAAAAAGTCAAGAGAGCTCTAACTCCTGTTTACACAGGAGAAAAGGCATTATGAAATGCTGCATCACACTTTACAGTGTGCAGTCTATAGGGTAGCCCAGCTGAATCCATTAATAATCCTTGCCCCAATCTACTGCAAGTGTTAAAGAAATGTATTACACCCCTGCTTATAAGAGTACTTGTTGACCCTTGTACTTGTTCTTTCTGCTTTCATTCATGCTAGGGATGAAGAGGTTTGGTTTATAAGTAACTGACCCTTCCCTCAAAGTCATAAATAGGTATTTTTGAATGCAGTTGTTTATTTACTGGCAGAATACAAAATACTGGAATCTAACGCTTTTTGTTATAGGTATAACCCTGCCACATACCTTTTTTTCCCTGAACACCTCACCCCCCTCACTTAATTCAATGGATTGTTATGGCTGAAGAAGAATATGTGAAAGATCTAATTCTGAGCAACTCTGCAATACATAATAATTAAAAGTCATATGTAGACTTCAAATGACCCCTATGAACTTTCTTTCATTAGCATTTGGTGTTATATTTTTATAAGGTGCTATGCTGCAGTTGTAGCAATTCCTTTATTCTATTAACAATAACTCTTTAATACTGCAGACAAAAGAAGAGGAACTCAAGAAAAGGCTGAGAAGTGAAAGGCCAATGACCGCATTACAAAGCATTAGTGAGCTAAGGGGCAGGGGCACATTAACTCCTGATGAAAGACAGGAAGATGATTCTACTGTTCCATGTGAAACTCTAGCTGTGGATGCATCGGAAAATGAAACGACTATGGAACCAGCAAAGAATGGGATGGCTGATGAAGAGGGTGATGAAATCGATGCCTTGGAGTCTGACAATACCTATAACAATAGTACTGATGACATTGATGACACAGGGAATAATAGCTTCTAAAGCACACTGCTGATATATTCAAAATATATCATTTTATTATCACATTTTAGCAAGCATTTGCACTATTTAATACAGCAGGTCTGGGATATGTGGTGTTGGGGCTTCCAGCATCTTCTAATGACTTCCATGCTGTAGATTTTTTTGTCTACCACTTGCACAATGGCAGCCAGCACTTTAGCTACCATAGAGGCATACATACAGCCGTTCCTAATGGTGCTCACATTGATAAGTGCATGATCTGTTTTTAAATATTTTGGGGCAAATCTGATGTCTTTCTCAAAAAAACATAATTTTAGGGCAGTGGCCCATGATGGGGTTTGCAGACAATGTCAATTCTCTGGAAAAGATAGAAAAAAATTGCAGGAATTGTCACTATTTGCTTCCCATAGTGTATAGCAGACATCACTGTCCTTATGGCACACTATTAAGTGAAAATTTGGCCTGCCACATTTTCAGGCAATAGTTGCTAGTTGCAATTTCCATTTATTGTATCCAGAATTCCGGGGCTTTTGTCACAGTTTACAGTTACCGCGTGTGACAGTCCATAAATGGGAAATTCAAAAGTATAAAATGAATTTGTAGAGAAGTCTAATCTCAGGGCATGATTATTAACATTGTAAAAAAATATCTCCAGAGATCTCCGGAGATATTGCCCATGACAACCAATCAGAACTTTGCTTTTGTTTTCTAAAGGTGGCCATAAATGCACAGATATTATCATACGAAACAAAGTTCGATTTATTGCCAAAACATTGGCAAAAGACTTGGCGATCGGTCGGCTCGTCGATTGGCCAAGACAGAACATTTTGACTAATGGTCACAGGAAAAATCGTAATTGGTATGTGTATGGCCCACCTTAACTTGTAGATTTAAATCTAATTGCTGATTTATTGCCATGGACAACATTTCCAAAGATCGCCAAAGATATTTATCTCTTATCTCCAAAGTTAGTAAACATGACTCAGAGTGCTTCTGCTGGTAATGTTTATTTTTTTCATTACATTTTTGAGGTTTTCCACAGGGAATGTATTCTAAGTTGATATCTGGATGCTTAGGTTAGCTCTGACTATAAAGCTAGATTTTTATTCATCTTTCAGTCTGTCCACCAAATTACTGCCTGCAAAACTTAGCATCTGAATAACAGAAGGACTAGCAATTCCAAAATGCATAAATTTATCTTTACCTATTTATCTAGCGCCTTGAAATAAACAATTTTTTTTACACAGTAGGACTTAAGCTGCCGATTTGTAGTATTCAAACTGATTTGACAGCTTATCTGCCCATGTATGGGGCCCTCTGGCAGCCTAGACAAATACAAGAGGTCAGGGCCGGACTGGAAGTAAAAAGCAGCCCGGGCAAAATAATCAAAGCAGCCCACATGTAAAGACACTATGTTTTGTACTCATTCACACATACAGTATATTGGGGTAAAACTGCAAAAATGGTTATAGGTGATGTGCATAAAGGGCTGCCTTTCTCGCTTAACTGTAATTAATGTAAAATATTACAGTTATTAATTAATTATTATTATTACATTATAATACAGTAAAATATTATTTAATGGCACTACATAAATCTAGTGTGTCTATATTAACCACTTTGTTGATTTGCCATTTATTATAAGCCTTGAACATTTTATTTAAAAATTACAAGGATTCAATAGTTCACCATTATAGTATGGGGTATATTGCTTCTTATAATATGCAAGTGATATGTGATATGCAAGTGATACAATCTGGACTGTTGGGGGGGGGGTGGTTTGGGGAGTTCTAGTTCAACAAGTGCTTTGTTTTTTAGTTTAACTGTTTATTGCTAAGAATGTTTCATGCTGCGCAGGTACCAGACACAATCTGGACTGTTGGGGGGGGGACTTGGTGAGTTCTAGTACAACGAGTGCTTTGTTTTTTGGTTTAATGATTATTAAACCGAAAAAGAAAGCACTCGCTGAACTAGAACTCACCAAGTCCACCCCCCTCCCCAACAGTCCAGATTGTGGCTGGTACCTGCGCAGCACGAAACATTTTTAGCAATAAACAGTTAAACTAAAAAACAAAGCACTTGTTGAACTAGAACTCCCTCCCCCCTCAACAGTCCAGATTGTAACAGATTGTGGCTAGTACCTGCGCAGCACAAAATATTTTAAGCAATAAACAGTCAGTGATCCCTCTCCCAGGCTCCCTTCCCGTGTCTATAGCTTTAAACCTCCCCTACTGAGCAGTACCTCTTACTAGGAGCTGACATGCCGACGGATCACAATGCAGAGAGGCAGGTCTAGACGAGACGAGTCACATGACGAGCTGTGACGTCTCCTATTCAAGTACACAGCCCAGCCAGCCCAGCGAAGCTGCGGGGAGGGGAGGGAGGGGGCGTGCTGTCACAGAGCACAGCAGCAGAGTCTCTCTCTCCTGCCCTATTGGTGTGCCGTTTCTTTTTTTTCTTGCCTACATTCAAGGCGACGGGAGGGGGAAACACACAACTCTGTTCAAGAGAGGCCCACTTGAACAAGAAATAGAGCGGCCCCACGGGCAATTGCCCGAGTTTACAGATTGCCAGTCCGGGCCTGCAAGAGGTCCTCTGCACTCAACCCATTATCAATATATTTAAGACAGAGACATTTTGTGCATACTGCTACTGAAAAATGCCTTACCATTTATACAAAACAAGGATTGTTTGTCCATATATTGCAATATATTTAAGCTGGCCAACTACGTCAAAGTCATCCCATATCTGGCCAGTCCTACACTCAGTTTTCATCTGATTCATTAAGAGTTCTATTGCTTCATTATACTTTTTACAAAGGGACTAAGTTTTACCTGCAACTTACTAGCTGCTTTCAAAGTAAAACTCCCAAACTCGGCTGCCCTTTTATTAGACACCAGTGGGATCACCTGACTATAGCTGGAAAGGGTAGGGGCACCAACATGGAGTAGGTCACTGCTCCTGTATAACTATAACAACTAATTTTTAAAACCATTAGGCGGGGGTGCAATGAGGCTGTGACCACAAAATACATATAGACAAATACAAGAGTCCTCTGCACTCAACCCATTATCAATATATTTAAGACAGAGACATTTTGTGCATACTGCTATTGAAAAATGTCTTACCCTTTAAACAAAACAGGGATTGTTTGTCCATATATTGCAATATATTTAAACTGGCCAACTACGTCAAAGTCATCCCATATCTGGCCAGTCCTACGCTTAATTTTCATCTGATTCATTAGCCTCTGGCAGCCTACCCGACTGTTATTTGCTTGTAAATTTTGCAGATGACGATGGGCAGGTTGATTTTCATGTGTATCAAGAATCACATCTGATCTGTGCATTGATATGGTCCTTGATCTGACGGCTTAGGCTTGAGCATGCTTTGGTGAGTGTTGTTGGGCTGAAAAGCCCTCAGACCTGCATCTCCACATGTATCTCATTAATTTTAGTTGGAGCAGCAGGGGGCAGTGGTGGCCAATTTTCAGCTGGCTGAAGTAGGTTAAATGCCACCCAGCATAAGCCTTAATGACATATTCAATAATCACTTACAACCACTGAATGCTTTTACTTTTCATATAGAAACATTGGAACTACCTTTTTGATGAGTGCACAGCAGTGTTGGTCTGCCTGCAGAATTTATATTTTATACAAATAATAAACGGATCTATTTTTTGTAAGATTATAAAGCAATAGGTTTCGTTCCAGCAGCACCTTCTGTACAGTTTGTGATCCTTTTAAAAAACTGTGAATGCATTCTAACATCTATTAATGTACCACTTTCTGAGAAGCAGCGGGGCTGGGATGGAATAAATATGGAATGAATATGGGCAAATACAGGGTCATTGCCAAAATAAAATCATTTTTGCTTTCACAAGGTACTTGATCATTGGTTGTGGATACGGTTAACGTGAAGGAGAACTGTCTCTATGACAACATTGCACAAATGGATTATTATTTTGGACAAAGCTATATATACTTTCTTTTGAACTAATCATTTTATATCAAAGGCCAAATATGCAGAACAACGAGACTTCTAGAGCCCACCAGAATTACAGGTGAGCCTCACAGTTATACTGATCTAAGTTGTAGCTGTAGGAACATAGGGTGATTTTTAGCTGGTTCTTTTAAAGGAGAACTCAATCCCACAATTAAGAAAAGCACCTATCTACTAACCTTTATAGTGACCCCACCCTGCTTCCCCCCTGCACAGGGCCGGATTTCATCCTTTCGCGTCCCTAGGTCGACTGGGTCCTAGCGCCCGCATGCAAACGCGCGCACCTCCCATGCGTCTGCCCCTCAGCTGCCAGGTCCTATCATGCGAACATCCCCCCCATGAGAACACATTTGTCAGTGCTCTTAGTGCTCTTTCAGATGCGGCTTGGGTGGCATGCCGCACTTCAAATTTTGCCGCCCTAGGCCCGGGCCTTTGTGGCCTTGCCACAAATCCAGGACTGCCCCTGCATACTTCAATAGCCCTGAAATGCCGGATCTTCCGATTTCTTTGGCTCCTCTTCGCAATTATGGCACTTTTGGAGCATACGCAGTCGGTATGAACCCGAAGACCATACCTCCCAACATTTTGGAAATAAAAAGAGGGACAAAAAAATTGCGTTCGAAGCGCGGCAACATTTTTGATGACGCCCACTTTGAGGCCACACCCACTAATTACCATGTTCATTTTACAAAATTTGGCAGGTTATGAAAGTTTGGACATATTTCTGTGTTTTTTTCAATTACAGCTTTGCTAATGAAGGTGAATTGCCCTTTAAGCTGCAAGTCACAGTTTTCCCAAGGGACCTGTTATATTATATCAGTATAAGTCATAAAGGCACCTGAAACAGAATATTCAAACCACTAGCACACTTATCCATGTGTGCAGTTATTTTCCTCTGCATTTTTTTTGCAGCTCTTCATTGATACGATTTAGGGGTAGTTTACCATTACATTAACTTTTAGTATGGTGTAGACAGTGATACTACAGTATAAGACAATTTTCAATTGGTCTTCTGTTTCTATATTTTGTTGTTTATAAATTATTTAGTTTTTGCTTATCAGCAATATGGTTTGAAATTTCAGCAGCTATCCAGTTACTGTAGTCCAATTTACTTTAGCAATCAGGTGGTGGTTTGAACGAGGGAGTCTAAAGCTGGCCATAGACGCAAAGATCTGATCGTACGAATCGAGGATTTGTAAGATTTTCGGACCGTGTGTGGAGAATCCCGTTATTTTTCGTCCGGCGGAGATCGGTCGTTTGGTCGATCAGACAGGTTAAAAGATTTGTCGGCTGCGGGTAATATCTCGGCATGTATTGCCGATCGTACGATTTTCAGGGGGAGACTGTCACTAGCTTTGGTCGGACATAACTTTCGTACGATTGCTGTCAGCGGCAGAACATCGGCTGAACTGTTCTTTTACTACTTTATTTGATCGGAATGGTTAGTGGCAGGTCGGGAGATGGGAAAGTCCGATTGTACGATGATTCGTACGATCGGATCTTTGCGTCTATGACCAGCTTAAGAGATATAGACATACTGGGCTCATTACAAATGCGAATAAATACAAAGGAGAGTTATGTTAAAGAATAAGAGACTAGAGATCTGTACTTACAGTGCGAGTGTCAACCACAGACACAAATAGGAGGATATTAAGTTCTGCAGGTTACAGTGGTTGACACTGCAATATAAGTACCAGTGTATACTGGTACCTACTTTCTTCCAATAGAATATGACTGCTAGATGCAGAAGTATGTATATATATATATATATATATAATATTAGCTCAGTTTCCAGCTACGTATCTCGACCTGTGTATGACAGTGGATTATTCACTGCTGAAACAAAGGTAATTCAATTAGCCACAAGGTGGTGCTGCAGAACTGCAGTTATTGGTTCCTTGAAAGGCGCATACAGGGAGCAAAAAATTACTGCTCAATTTTTCAAGACCTTATTGATAAAAATTTAAATGACACGTAAAGTCTAAATCCAGAGTAAAAGTGAGGTCCAGGAGTTGTTCTGGGTACCCCTATAGTCATAATTGAGTTACAGACAAGAATACATGTCAAAATAGAGTTAATTTAATTTATTCTGGCTACTACTTTGTCAGTGGGGGCAGCACAATAATGTATATGGCAGCAGAGAAGTGTGAACCTAATTGAGATTTCAGTAGGTTAAAATGGGTGAGGCCTGGTGCTAAAATGAGAAGAATATGAGGAATTGTTGTAAAATGTTGAGAACAACAGCACCAGGATGGTGTCACATAGGAGATCTCAGGGTTATAATGTAACATGGGAAGGCCTATTGCTTCTTGGTACACGACCACTATAACACATACAAAATGCACATACTGTATCAATGGAAAGCAACAGACAGGCGGTTTTTGTCCTGATAGACCAACAATGCAGTAGAGAATGAATGAACTATGATGCAGCTTTCTCTTGTAAACACCCCACATACACCACTGAAAATTTTACAGATGAAGTTAGCCTAAATTGGACAATGATGAGAACTGGATTTTACAGTAATAACTGTAAAATGGATGTAAATTTGAGTGCACATTGTTGGCATTCCTATAAAAGTTTTTGCGTCCATACACTCTCCTTACACTTGCAACTACTTGCGGTGAGTGCCCTGCCTGCTCTGATGAATAACGTGCAAATGTACTCACACACAAGGGGACCCTAGAATTAGCCCCAGCCTGGATGTGCCACTAGTTCCACAGCTCCACTATTGCTTCAACAGCCCCTACTGACACTACTAAGCAAATTGTACCCTAATGCTGTACCCCAGAAGCTTGATTTCTAGCAACAGGCGGCCAGCAAAACACAGGAAAACAATAATGGTAAACTTGCTGACCTTGTAATTACTGCTTGCATGATCATTAAAGGAGAAAGGAGAAAGAAAGCCATAATTATGGGAGGGGGTCAAAATTAGTCACTCCAGTGATTATATTAACTTACCTAACACCCATGGGCCATGCTCCTGTTAGCAGAAAACTACTAATGGCTTATTTTGTTAGGTTGGCTTTTTACTCTCCTGCGCATGCACACCCACGCGAAGAAAGAAAAAGCAGAATATCCCAAGCCCGGTGCAGCTGATAGGAGCACTGGGCCTGGGTATCAGGTGAGTGAATACAACACGGGGGGGCTGCCATTGGGGGGGAGAGGGGTACTGTTTTGCCGGAACTGGGGAAATCTGCTTTGTTTGGGGGCCTAGCCATGAAATTTATGCATATCTTGCAAGTTACATATAAAGCTAAAAAACACAATTATGCACTTCCACAAAAAAAAATGCCCAGACTTTCCAAGGAACTTAAAGTAACTTGCATAGAAGCATACATAACTTGTGTCAAGCAAAGAAAGCGCAGAAAGTGTGCAGCTTAAAGGAACAGTATACAATTAACACCTATAATTAAAAATATCCCTTCTAAGGGATAGGCAGGGGCATACTGCACTGACCACCAATGAATTAAAAAAAAACTTAAGGTAAATTACACTGACCCCCAATAAACTGTCAATAGCCAATTAATTAATTAGTTCTACTATTTTCGGAACTACTACTGACTAATTATTGGGCCCCATAGTAACATCATTAATACATTTATGAAATAAATAATGGAACTATTTATATCAAGAACTTATTGTAGAGTAACATCAGCTGTTTATACTGGGAACTGTTTACTGAATTGTTTGCCAGCCTCATAAACTACATGTGGAATAACTAATAACAGCAAGATCATTTGGCCCCAAAACTCTGGCAACAAGACTTTTATTATTAACATATATTGCAGCTGTTTATCAGTCTCACAGGGCCCCTATAGTTTCTGGGTCCCAAACTGCAGCCCTGCACCCTGTTGCATGATTGGGAATTGTACCTTTGTATTTGGCAGTTGAATTTGACAAACTGAAGTCTATGCAACAAGCTGTCTATAAACCCAACTTGCCTAGGTTCTAGCTGCTTTTGGTAAATTGTAGTTGCACTCATCTACAGTCGTGACTGCTCCTTTTTATCATTTTGACCTTTTCAGTTAATGTTACTAAGTACATGCCACGTGCTTGGCAGCTTTTATCTATTCCATACTTTTTTTTTTGAATTGTCGCAGCAAGCTACACTGAAGCTCAGTAGTGTGCATGAAATCTCCTGCAGCTGTTCTGAGACCTGGGGATTTGGCCACTTGCCGCTCAGATTTCAGATGAAATGGCAACATAACACAAAGGCGTTCCAAACCTAAACAACCCCTTAGGCTGCTATTGCAGCTGGCACTGTATCAATTTAAGAGTTACAGACAGAGATTGAAAATAAAGGGGACTAATAGGACATACAGTGCAGTGTGACCCTCAAATTAGTTCCAGCACTCGCTTTCTTAGGAACATAATGAGACATTATACCAGTTATGAACAAATAAGTACCTTATTGTAAGTGAAACAAGAGTTCTACCATGTGCAAGAGTTGCTGCATTCAATTGCTCTATCACTGGTTTGTTTTAGTTGGCCAACTAAGGACATGAAGTTTAGAGATGGAACTTGCTCTTAGGAGGAGCTCTCACTCATATAAATGCAATGAAAGTGAATGTATTCCCTTAATAATAGGTAGGACTAAAATTCAGGGATCTTTCTCAATTAAATATGATTTAGAAACTTTTTAACCTTTAGATGTATAGACATCCAAAGCAAAGCACTGTTGGTATAAGCCAGTGGACACACCACCTCACTGATTCAGATGCTTATGGTTTCAGCCCTTACTGAAGATGAAAATGAACTGGTCAGGAACTCCTTTCACAACAAAACTGTAAAAAGGATCAACACAAGAAGCCACACCTTTATGCAGCAGAACCTTCCTCTGAATGAGTGTAGGTAAGTCTTCACAGTGAGGACAGTGAGGTTATGGAATGTCCTGCCAGGTGATGTTGTGATGGCTGATTCTGTTAATGCCTTTAAGAGTGGCTTGGATGATTTCTTGAACAAGTATAAAATCAAAGCCTATTTGACACTAAAATCTATATATAGTATATAAATGATATGTGTGCGTGTATATATATGCATACTGGAGTCAATTTGGAGGGGTTGAACTTGATGAAAATTGGGTTTTTTTCAACCCAATTTAACTTTGGAACTATGTACTAGTTGTTATTCATCCGACTATAGTTGCAGGAATATATACAACAAGAACATGTATTCATGTATTCAAATTTAGCCTTTAGCATCCATAAAGGTTAATGGGACCCATTTAAGGAAGCATTTGGCCCTTCACTTTTCAGTAAGAGCATCGTGGTAGTTAATTGCCTGGTCTGCCATAAACTTAAAGGGGTGGTTCAACTTTCAGGTAATTTTTAGTATGTTCTAAAATGGCCAATTCTAAGCAACATTTCAGTTGGCCATAATTATTTATTTTTAATAGTTTTTTTTAATTATTTGCTGTTTTCTTCTGATTGTTTCCAGGTTTCAAATGGGGGTCATGACCCCATCTAAAATAACTCTGTATGGCTACAAATGTATTGTTATTGCTACTTTTTATTACTCATCTTTCTATTCAGGCCTCTCCTATTTATATTCCAGACTCTTATTCAAATCAATGCATGGTTGCTATGGTAATTTGAGCCCTAGCAACCAGATTGCTGAAATTGTAAATTGGAGAGCTGCTGAATATAAAGTTAAATAACTCTAAAACCACAAATAATAAAAAATGAAAACCAATTTGCCAATTGTCTCAGAATATATCTACACTATACTAAAAGTTAATTTAAAGGTCCTCCCCGGTAATTAATACCTACTGGTCTCAGATAATGACAGAACTAGCAACCACCCTTGACTTCCCACAAATATTGTCCCCTATAGTGTGTCTACTGGGGGTAATAGACCAATTGGTACCTACTGTCCATGCAAGATTGAGACTTAGGGCATTATTGTACTATGCAAGAAAAATGTAATTATGCACTGGATGGGACCAACACCACCAATGAGAGTCTCTTGGATAAATTTAGTTAATGCTGTAATGCCTCTGATTAAGCTCACACATGAAGCCATAAGCACGCCCCGCAAATTCGTCAAAGTATGGATCCCATGGTGGGAGTTGGGCACTGAAATTCAACCAAGGATGGACATGACAAAGAGGGTGTGAAAGTCTGTGGTTGTTTGACCATCCTTTTAGTAAGAAGTTAAAACCTGGACACAATGTAAAATAAATACAGTGACACACATATGTAATAGTAATGTTTGCTGTCTTTTTAATGTTTATTGTGTGTAAAAACAAATAAAGAATTACCTTTGAAAAAAAAGTTAAAAAGTTAAAGGTGAACAACCCTTTTAAAGGGGATCTCTTACGAAAATGAAAATTTTATATTAGCTTCAGCATACTGAAATTCTGCATTGTTTCTGAAATAATCAAGTTTATATTCACTATTCCCCTCTCAGCATCTGTTTCTCTTCATTCTGTCTTCAGGCATCAGTTGGGTGTCAGATGAATGATCCAATATATCTTATAGGGGGGCTCCTTTCCTAGCAGATGTAATCGAGCTCACGCAAATAACTGATTCCAGTACAAACAAAATCTAACAAAATAACTGCATTTTGCACAAATTCTGCATGTAGAGAGACAGAATGTCTGGTGATTTTAATAGAGTGAGCTCTAAGCTGGCCATAGATGCAAAGATCCGCAATGTTCTGCCCCTGACAGCAATCGTACAATATCTATGTCCAACCAAAGCTAGTGACAGTCTCCCACTGAAAATCGTACGATCGGCAATACACGCAGAGATATTATCGGCAGCCGACAGAAATTTTCTAACCTGTCAGATCAACCAAACGACCGATCTCCGCCAGACGAAAAATGTCGGGACTCTCCACACACGGTTCGAAAATCGTACGAATCCTCGATTCGTACGATCAGATCTTTGCGTCTATGGCCAACTTAATACATCTTCTAGGCAAAAAGGAGCCCCCCTATAAGATATATTGGATCATTCATTTGACACCAACCTCCTGAATGAAGACAGAATGAAAAGAAACAGGTGCTGAGAGAGGAATATTGAAAATAAACTTGATTGATTATTTCAGAAATAATTAGGGATGCACCGAATCCAGGATTCAGTTTGGGATTCAGCCAGGATTCGGCCGTTTTTCATCAGGATTCAGATTCTTCTGCCCGGCCGAACCGAATCCTAATTTGCATATGCAAATTAGTGGCGGGCGGGAAATTGCGTGACTTTTTGTCAGAAAACAAGGAAGTAGAAAATGTTTTTCCCTTTGCATATGTTTTTTTTGCATATGCAAATTAGGGTTCGGTTCGGTATTTGGCAGAATCTTTCGTGAAGGATTCGGGAGTTTGGCCGAATCCAAAAAAGTGGATTTGGTGCATCCCTAGAAATAATGAAGAATTTTAATTGATTGTATTCAGACAGTATCTTATTTCAGATGAAATTTTCATTTTCGCGATAGTTCCCCTTTGAGAAACCTGGCTGTAAAGGAATATAGAATGTGTGGATTTAGTCCTCATTGGGCTGGGAAAGTAATGGTCTGTTGATGATGATAATAAACTTATTAGTACTAATATTATTGATCTCTTACCATAATTACCATTTAAAGGGAAAGCTTACAAGTAATCCAAAATCCTCTTTTCCTAAATATCCTTCTGAACCATCCATAGAGCTTGTGCAGTGATCAAAGGTATGAGTCACATTCAAATCTAAAAAGAGTTGGGGAGCAACACAAGAACCCCCTGGGATGCCAAATAAGGGTTGTGGTTTGGTTGTCCCTGTGTGGACTGCCAGCCTACAGAGGCTCTACTTGACAGTATACTTAGTTTTTATGCAATTAAAACTTGCCTTCAACTCAGGAATTCAAAAATAACCACCAGCTTTGAGGCTACTGTGAGCAACATCCAAGAGACTGGTGAGAAACTACTAGTTAGGGAACACTAGTATAGAAGGATAATAGGGGCCGTGTCCTAAAAAAACTTTTTTGTTTTATCTGAAAGCATTGTGTTATATTCAGCACTGGATTGGACCTGGAGAGTTGTATTTGTATTTCTAATATTTGTGTTTGTATCCATTTGTTGTCAAAATTAGCTTCTCTGTTGTGCTTTATGACCGATATTCTAGATAAACTTACAACCAAGGAGGAATTGCAGCAGTCATAGATACTCTAAGTACAGTCTTATATTGCTTATACCAATGTAATTTGGCTTTGCATACAAATAATTAAATAGTGTGTGAGTAAAATGAGCAAAGGTGAATTAAAATGTTATACTTTTTAAGAAAAGTACTTTAAGAATAAATTTATAGCTACCTTTACCATGTTTTACCCACAATACAGGAAATCCCCCATTTTTTTATCCACAATGCAGTAAGTAATTGTTACTACTAACTGTTACTTTTGTGTGTTTTGGGTTGTATGTTTTACCTGGTGGTTGTAGGACGCTGCTAATTTCCTTCCAGCAGGCCTGTTGTATTGCATTGCAGGGGTTTTGTATTGTTAAATCTGTTGATACCTGAAAATAGGATTTAGAACTGGTAATGTTTTATTGTGTGTGTGGGGGGGGTTCTATGGGTTCTCCTATATGTTGTGATAAAATAATTGTAAGTTCCACTGGGGCAAGAACTAGTGTAAGTGATGAAGAATCTCTATAAAAGTTCATGTGCATAAACATGCTGGTGCCACATAAACAGAAGATAATAGTAATAATAATATTGAAGTAGACTGCACCCTGCCTGTAGCTGAAAAAAAAAAGCAAACAAAATAACATTTGTTTTAAAAATATATTTTTATTAAAGGATCATTTTTGTGACAGAAAAGTATGTGGTGCTGTTATGTTTCTGAGTGCCTAGTTTTTAAATAGCTCCATTTTTGACAGCAAGCAACAAATGTGACAATGTCTGCTGTAGCTAGCTAACAAGCCTTTACACAAAGGCACCAAATAGACCTTTGTTTTTGCTTATCCAACTGTTCCCAGGAGAGGAAGGGGAAAACAAGCCACTGCACAGAAGAAAGAATCATTTGCCACCTGTCAGACCTGCTTTCCAGAAGGCAGCTGCAAATAGATGTGAAGCCATGCAGGTATGCACACATGGCAAATTCAGTAATAATTAATAACAAGTATCGTTTCCATCAGTCGTGTCATTCCTGCGCCTGATTTTATTAACTGGATTATAAAACAACTGAGTTTGTAATAAGACAAAAACTTGTTAATTCTGTAATATTTTAAATATCTTACACACTATTGGAACTTCTTATATGGTTTGTTTTTCTGGTCATTTGCAACACGATTTGCATTTATTCCCACCATCAAAGAAATTTGTTTGAATGATCTGGCATAGGATTTCTCAAAATTCATTCATGATCTAAATTATATCTCCACACACAGGCAAGTCATGCCCCCATAATCTCTATCTGGTAAAAGGCAGGACTGAGATACGTTAAGAAGACTAGCCACCCCTACTATATAGCTTAATGACAAGTTACTGGGCTGAACTGCAAAATCTGCTTTTCATACCCTTTTCAACACAGACATTTAACTATGCATCAAGCCCCCAATTAACCTATTCTGGAATTGCTGTCTCTACTGTTATGCTTCTGAGCCTGCCTTTGACTACTATTTTTATTTTATTTTATATTTTGTTATTCTAGCTAACTTAATAAAAACTAAATAAATTAGATCCTTATGTTGCTCCTTTTTCCACATAGGAATGAAAGATATGTCTAGTTATTGCTTTATAATACACAAGATCACTGAATATGTTGTCATTGGTTATAATCTGTGCTTAGTGATAATATTTGTCACGCTTGTGTATTATAACAAATAATTTACCCCTGTTATAAAATATAAGGATAATAAAAATTACATTGGAGTTCTATTATCTGTATACAGGTTCGTCTGGGCCAGCAGGACACCGGAAAAAAAAACCAGTGGGCCCCACCAACCCAGACCCACTCCCCTGCCTGAAACTTATTTGCACTACTTTCTGACCTCCCCCTGAAATCCTTCTTGTGAACTGTTTGGTGACTTATATTATCCTTATGTTTTACAATAGGGAGTACATTATTCACTACAAATATCCTAGTGTTTCACCAGAAACAGGGCCAATGAATTAACTAAAGCCTGTGCACACCAGTCCAAACTTTGAACAATCTGATACCCCTCATCATCTGCATGCCATATTGTGTGTTGGCCCTTTCAGATTGCAAACTATTCTTCAACAGATTTTCAACACAAATCCAGTGTTCTACTCATTTATTGCACAGACTATATGTATGTTTGCCCCTAAGCAGTTGGGAATAGTAAGCACTTGGTACCTACAAAAAGGGGTTTCTGATCACTCAGTTCTTGCTGCATGTTGGAGCACAATATGGGCTGGTGGAACAGTGGGAAAAAACCCAGTGGGCACCAGCTCTCGTCAGAAAAGCTCCGCTCCCTGCTCATGCCACACATGTTGAACAGTCCCATTCATATTTACTAAGATGAATGTAAAAATTGTTAATATCACTTTGACAATGTAAACATGTAATGATTTTGCCATTGCTTAGTTAATATGGTATGTCAGAGGAAACGTGTAATGGGAGAAGTATACCTTTGCATATATCCTCTGCACTCCAACATTCATCAAACTATCCTAAAATTCTAATCTCTTCTTCACTGCTCCCATTACCCTCTCTCAATTTAAGAACACTGTCTTGCGTTGTTCACTCACTTAACCCCTCTCAACCCATCAAATATTACACTTTCAGATCTAGATCAGACATTGGGGCAAATTTACTAAAGGGCGAAGTGACTAATGCGGGTGAAAATTCGACAGCGTGACGTCATTTCAGTCGCGGGCGTAACTTCTCTAGCGAAAGAGATAGACTCTAGCGATACTTCGCTCCCTATCGCCTGCCGAATTTGCGATCTGGCGAATGGACGTAACTTTGCAAATTCACTAAGATGCAGATTTTACTGAACGTTACCTCTTGCGTCAGACTTGCCTTCGCTACCTCAGACCAGGCGAAGTGCAATAAAGTAGATAGGAGTTCCTCAAAAAATAGTTGAAAATTTTTCCAAGTCCCAAAAAACGCTAGTGTCTTTTTCTTTTTCAGGGTGATATGCTGCAAAAGATAGTACATTTTTTCTGGGGTACCCGGCTTCCCCCCTACATTTCATAAAATATGGCACAAAAACTATACACTGGGCTCATTTGTAGGGCAATATAACACCTTTATTTTATTTTATTTTATTAAGGTTTCCCAGGCTTGTGTAGTGTAATGTATTGGCTGCAACATATACGTCCATTGAACTTTCCCGCCATATGCAAATTAGCCAACGCTATCGCAATTTCACTTCTCTTGCCGCAGTAACACTGGCGCAACTTTGCCAGCGTTCGGTGCCCTGGATGCAACTTCGGATTTTAGTGAATTAGCATAGTCCTGGCGAATCTACGGCTGGCGAAGTGTTCCGATGTGAGCGAAGCCGTCACTGGCGAATTTTCGGAGGTTAGTGAATTTACCCCATTGTGTCACGTTCCTTATTGCTGTTACTTGCAGCTGGGGATATCTCCCCAACCCCTGGTCCTACTCTCAGGAGCTTGTCAATGTCTTCTCCAATCTCTAAGACCTTACGTACTACAAAATCCGCAAATCTCATTCACATAAAGCCATCGCCCTCTTCCTTTCTCATGCACCCTCTACAACGCACAATCAATTTGCAATAAACTCACAGCAGTTCATGACATTTTTATATCCAAATCTCCTCTGTCTATCACTGAAACATGGCTCTCTCTCCCATCAACACTGCTTCACCTGCTGCCCTCTCCTATGGAAGCTTTTCATTTAGTTATACCTCTAGACCGGGAGACTGTCACCACTGTGGGGTTGGATTTCTTCTCTCCAACATCAACTTCTCTTTGACAATGCATGTTG
Source organism: Xenopus laevis (assembly GCF_017654675.1). Taxonomy (NCBI): domain Eukaryota; kingdom Metazoa; phylum Chordata; class Amphibia; order Anura; family Pipidae; genus Xenopus; species Xenopus laevis. The sequence goes on along the minus strand of NC_054381.1, from coordinate 98,474,971 downwards.
CAGTCATATATCGTCCCCCTGGTTCTTACTCTACTTTCTTGGATCACTTTGCTGCTTGGCTTCCATACTTTGTCTCAAGCGACACACCAGCTCTCACTAACTTCAATATTCCCATTGACAACTGTTTCTCTGCTACTAAATTCCTCTCGCTAACAAATTCATTTGGTCTCTCTCAGTGGACCTACTCACATTGAGGGTCATGCTCTTGATCTTATATTCTGCCACTCTTGCCACCCTTCCAACTTTATTAAAGCTTCCTTCCCCCATCTGTCCATCACCTACTTCCTTTCATAACATTTCACCGGTGCTATTACAACCATTTCTCTCCGCCCACACATACAGAAACCTCAACACATTTGATCCACAACAATGATCAACAATAGCAGCACAGCAGATTTCTCACATTAACTACTTTTCTTGTCCGAATATGGCAGCTTCTATCTCAACAAAATGCTCTTTCAACAGCTTTTGACTCTCTTGCTTCTTCACACACCCTTATGATCTACCATCTTAACTCCAACACTGGCACACTAGTTTAACTCCGTACTTCAGAAGACAATTCAGTAGTAATTCAACTGAACGACAGTGGACAAAGTCACAAACTGGTCCTGACTTCATCCACTTTAAGTTCATGCTCCCCTGTTACAATCGAGCTCAATCAATAGCTAAACAATTGTACATCTCTTCTTTAAACTCCTCTATATCCTCTAGACCACAATGACTGTTTGCCACATTTAACTCACTACTATGCCCCCTTTGCACCCTCCACCTATTTCTGTAACTGCCCAAGACCTTGCTCATTTCCTTAAAGAAAAAATCGATCTCATTAGACTGAGCATACCATCTGACAACAATCTCAGATTATCTTACAGTCCACTCACATCCACTTTGCATTCCTTCACCTCTGCAACACTAGACAAAGTTAGCAAACTTCTAGCCTGCTCAAAACTCACAACCTGCTCCCTTGACCCCAGGGCTGGAACTAGGGATAGGCACGTAGGTGCCTATGGCACAAAGCTGTGGGGGCGACAGACACGCATCTTCTTTGCCTCCTACCTCTAGTGGGGTCCCCTTGTGCCGCTGTTGCTGGCGGTTGTGTCCTTTTCTTGCATGTGCGTGCTTCCTTTTTGCACATGCATACCTACTGGGCACTGTGACGACCAGGTAGCCTAGGGCGCCTGGCCTGCCTGGCCCATCGCTGCTTGACCCCATACCTTATTACCTACTTTACCCAATCTCTGATACACTCTCTCCTGCACTTACCCATTTATTTAACCTTTTCCTTTCTACTGGTACTTTTCCCTCACATTCAAGACCCTAAACAATGAAGTCCCTCCCCATATTTTATCTCTGGTATCAAAATACACTCCTTCACGCATACCTTCACTCTGCTTCTGACCTTTGCCTCACTTTCATAACTCTCATAACTTCAGCCCATTCTTGTCTACAAGACTTCTCTCTGGCTTCTGCGTTTCTCTGGAGCTCTCTGCCTAGAGACTCTCTCCTTCCTTCCAAACTTTCAAGACCCACCTATTTAGGGAAGCTTATTCAATTAATTAATCATAAAGGTATTATAAATCACAAATTTGTTTCTAAAATTCCTATGTCTCAATTGTACCCTCTAGTTTTTAAACTAGGGCCCTCTAATACTATTGTACTCTGTAAACCCTTGTTAGTTATTTATTGTATGTTACCTGTTTATTATCTAATGTAAAGCACTGTGTAACTTGTTGGTGCTTTATAAATAAATGATGAAGACGATGATGATATATTTCATGACCTTGATGATTCCTTCTTTTTTTTTAGAAAAAGCAATGAAAAAAGACTTTGGCCTGCTGTTCCTTCCAGTACTCAAAGGCTTTTCCACAGAATAGCATCTGTGTGTAACTAACAATGGCTAACAGAATATTCTACAGATAATGCAAAGCCGCTACAGTATAGAGCAGCCTAATCCATATGTATTCACAGAATGTGCAGGCTTTTTTTCTGACTTCACTTGCTTTTCCAGACAAAGTTATATTGACAGACAACAGTTGGAAAGAACAGCTGACTAGCTTTAAAGAGAGAAATAGCTTTGTCAGGGATGCCAATTTAAAAGGGACGCACTGTCCTCTTGGGTGTCAACTGAAAAAACAGCTGCACGGTGTTTGGCTACAGAACATTTAGTAGCAGTATTTCCCTAAATGTCAAGCCATATTTTCAGATTTATTATCTCTTGGAAATAAATCATCATACACCAGGGCAAACATGTCAGACTCACGGGTAGAAGTTGAAGTTCATAAAGGGGGCCACTCATTTAAAATCATTCTTCTCAGTGGACCTAGACATGGCCAATAACATCAAACACTGAACATAATTATTTGTACATAACATACATAATGTGTCTGCATTTTTAAAATTCTGCTTAGTTTCTAAAAAGCATTTAGTGATGTGCGGGCCGCACACAGAGTTGGTGCCCTGCATCCACCCAGCCTGTGACCTCCTAGTGCCCCACTTCCGCCAGATGCATTCCTTATTATATACTATAACTCTGGCGTGCCCTACCCCCTTCTGTGATGTAACTGTGGGGCAGGCGCAGGTATATAAATGAGAGCATACAGTGGGTTAGAGTTGGGTGCAAGATCTTGGGGGTCGTGTTAGGCTCAGGTGTGGGTCGAGTTTTTCTTGACCTGCACATCACTAAAAGCATGATATAGTTATTTATACTTTGTAGGTGTTTTGGTCAAAGTATCTATCATGTGTTATCTGCCATAATAAATGAGCCCCTATGTCCTTGAGATTGTTTTCATGTAACTGCCTAACCTGTCTGCAGTTATAGGCCCTTGGGTCAAAAGAGAACATCTCTTCAAGCACTAATTATCTATTCTACTGTTCCACTAACAATTATTATACTACCATTCATCTCAGCAAATCTAGGATTTAGGTCAAGGCATGAAGAAGGGCTATCTGTACATAATACAAATAAATATAAAATAAATAATACATGCACAGTTACTTTAAACATGTTTGCATTGAATTTAGAACATACAAAGTCTGACATATAGCAGGCTATTGTCAATATTGTCTAGAAGTAGGAGTAGAAATAATCACAGACCATTTATGAGCAGTAAAAATAAGGGTGCACAAGTGCAAGATTATATTCACATTTCCCATGCAAATGAAGACAGCAGTAATGTTGTACAACTATTTAATAAACTCTCTCCCTCTCTTTCTGCAACATCAGTGCCACACATCAGGATTTGGAGTCTGGGCTACATCAGCAAGATATGGATTTGGGACACAAACCTGATAGCAGACAATTATCCACTTAACTGTCTCCCAATGTAGTTAGTGTGAAGAGACCTTTTACAGGCAAGTACCAAGCTGTGTATCTTGCTCTCAATGTACCATGACACAAGGACAACAGCACATTTGTCATTATGAGGATGAGAACAGGCAACGTTCCTTCTCCAAGAATGACTGACACCAGGATTCCAATTACAGTTGATAAGCATGGAACACTACTGATAGCTTCTACTAAAAGGGGGATCTTGATTTCAGCCTAGTGAATGATGAAAACAAATCTTTACTAAAAGGCAGATAATCAGGGTTTTAACACTTTATCATTTAGGAACTGAAGAAGACAGACTCCAGCTTAAAAGAAGAAGAAGTCATCCAGCTTAATGAAGAAGCTGATCAGATTGAATGAAAAAGCATAAACCCTTTACTGGGCTTTCCAAAAATCTAAAACATTAAAAAAAAATGTTAATACCTGTACCAACCTGCGACAAAACTTACAGCAAGCAAATTATTACAGAAAAACATGATGTTACAATGGAAAACACTTCTTGGGAAGATATATATAATGGCACTTTGATCTACCTTGGGACTTGTTGAATGTGAAACTACTGATGTCTTCTGATGTGGCAGAGCTTCAGGGGAAAAATTATCTTCCACTTAAATAAAACCTGGAATTAATAGTGTACTTACAATGGCCTTGTGTGGCAGGGACATATATGATCCTTTTGAGCATACAGTACATCATATTTCATAAATGCCGTATTCACTATTTACCAGAGGTCTAACTATAGAGGAAGCATACCTAGTGCTACATGGTGGGGCATAATTAATCATATATATATATATATATATATATATATTGTATAAAACTCTGTGAGTGAGAATTTGCTTTGGGGTCCGTAACATCTAGTTACACCACTGACATTTTTTTATTTGAAATATTTTATTTGGTTTTCACAATAAACCATAAAAATCAATATGATAACAAATAGTATGCATAATAAGTAGATCAATACAATGACATATTATACAGAATGTTAACAGCCATCTTTTAAACAGCTATATTACTGGGTTTTACTCCTGTTTTCCAATGTTTCTAGAACAGTATTATGAATTTAGCTTGTATAAGACTATCTTTAGATCTTGAGATTACTTCTACTGATCCAGAATATTATTCTTTTGTAGAGCATCTCAGCTTCTCTCTCTCTGAACAGCCATAGGGTAGGACTACACAGGCGTTTTCTGTGAGATCCGATGCGCTATGCAAAAACACAGGTGTCAAGTCGGATGCAACGGAAGTAAGGTAAGATATACAAACGTCGGATGGTGTCGCAGCGTTGATCCGATGCGACTGTCGGATGCAGATGCGCAGCGCATCGGATCTCCCAGAAAACGCCCGTGTAGTCCTACCCTTATACAGAATACTGAACAATCTTTAGATTCATTTGTGGCAAAAGAAACTCCTAATCTCCAGTACTGCAAAAAATACTTTTTTTTACTTCATAGATATTAATATTCAACTTGCCACTTACACTAGTACTAAACAACTTGACACTAGTACTAAACAGATATCCTACTTATATTATACACACACACACAACACCCAGCTAATGCTACAAAGGAGAGGTAAGTGCCGGTACAAAGCACTTGTATATACAGTATATAGGTGGAGCACATCGCTGCACAAATTTCAGCATGACCCTGCACAATCCACATTTCATACTAATATTTTGTATCACCCTGACATTTTATATCTTACAACTTTATCCTGTAAAGTGAAAGATCTTAAAAGCATGCCCCATTCAGAGTGTATTTTAACTTCTGCAGTCCCAAATTTGCTGTTATGCTTCCCATGTTCTAATACAGAATAGGAGACTACTAGAATGCACCTATGTAGTGTAAATTTAACAACTTTTTGCTGTAAAATACTATGAGTCATTTACTTTGTGCAGGGATGGTTGCAAAGTGCAAAAATAGGCACAATGAGTTTTTTGCACTTTGCACCCTGACTTGCTCTGTGTGAGTGCAGAGACCTGAGTTTGCCCAGTGAATAGAACACTGCCTGTGTTTGGCATATTCATTAGGCTTTGTTGGGGGAAAACATGTAGGCGTCCTATCTCCACCTCATACCCGTCCCCTAATTTGTGGAAGCAGGCCACAACAGGGCCTTCTGGCAGGCAATGATAGGGCTGCCAAAGCCCTGACACAAATGTCAGTAAATTACCCCCACTTTCTCTACCAGATATTCACTGAAAGGCCAAAACTACTGTCATATTGAAAATTGGAGAAAAATAATGCTCAAAGCTTAAAAAGATTTTTAAACAGTATAATTGCTTGAATTGATGTGAATGTGTTTTATTATAAAAAAAAATCCATAACAAGTAGTAATTAGTGTCAGACGCAAGGACAAGTGCAGTAAGGGGTGGAAAATCGTTCCACTTAGAGGTCGTGTGCAGAGGACTGGCACCAAATCCAGTGGCTGTGCCCTGCATCGTGTTTTCAGCCCTTTAATCTTGATGTGGTGTGGTGGCTTGCCAATACAAAACTTGTAACCGAAAAACATTTTTTTAAAACATATGCACTTGCACAGATACTAAATTACTAATGAAACAGGGGATGAAGTAATGTACACTGATCAATCCCCGCACTTTGCCCCGGGATTGATAACTGAGCCCACTGTACCATTTTGGTACGCATTCACAATAGTTGTAAACTAAATGCAACAAAGTTACACAATCCGATTCTGTATTCTATTGTTATGGAAGCAAAAGTGTTTGCCATTTAATTGTCCCAGTTTACCTTGAACAACAAGGGAACATGATGAACGAGGCCTAAAAGAAAAGGAGGAGACAACCATAGCTCTCATTATCCAGTGTGGCATTAGTGGCCACCACAGTCAGTGCTTTCAAATAAGTTTTTATTGACTTTTTTTTATGTTTTCTTTCATCATTCTTTCCGATTACAACTGGAATCATGTTTAGTAGTTATAGTTAGCAGTGCAACTGCATAGATTTTTTAACTATTCATTAGACAGAAATGTGGTGAAAATTTGTCAGTTACCCTATAAAAAAGCAAAATAAAAAATTTCCAACAGCTAGATCAGAACACACTGCCTAATCACATTTATGACGAATTACTTGTCTGTGTGAAGCATTGATGGATGAGTTTGACTTAATTTATAACAGCCAGTGGTGTAAAAAAGTTAGATCCGTAAAAATTGCAGGACCTTGGGTGGTGCCAATGATGAATTACTAATAATCACTTATACTAAGTGTCCATAAACAGATAAACTACCAATAAATGATTTTTACTGATTTGGCCACACACAATGGGCAAAATCAGGCCAATCTGAATACTTGGCCCTGAGGCAAAGATCAAAGCTCATCATAAGCTCAGATCATAATGAGGCCTATGCAGGTCCATTGGGAGAATGCTACCACAATAGGCTGATGTGGGTTTTAAATGTACCCAATACATATATGGCCAAGGATAGAGCCAACTGTTGGATGCCCCCATAAAAGCTAATGATTCAGTCTGTGGAACAAAGACAACAGTTTATTTCAGCCTTTGTAGGGAGTCCAATGTAAGAATACACTTTGGATGAAAAGGTCTGCTGTTGAATGGAGGTTTTCGTCAGCACTAGGCTGCCAGCCCTCCACTGTGATACTGGCTTGTCAATCAATTTATAAAATAGCTGCGGACTGCCACAAAGGTATTTTTGACCTTTTCAGCAGCCAGGATAAATAATAAATGATCTATAGTTATTATTAATTAATTGAGGCAAGCATTACGTTTCAAGCCCTAAATATGTTTTACTTCCAATTTGTTCTGTTACGCCATTTGGCAACTGTCTCCGGAACTGTTTATGTTACATCAAAGAACAGGTATTACTTTTACACTAACATCCAGTGGCTGCTGCCTTGTCATATGGTCCTTTGTTCAGCTCTCTGGAGTCTGTCTCAACAGCATGCATTTTGACAGCATTACTGCACTTCTGTTCAAGGACTTTCAATGCATACTTACGTATTTCTGGGAAATTAAGTCCTGGAGTTTCTCACAACAAAATATTTTAAGTCAGACAAATCTGTGCTCGTTGCAAGTTAGACAGTAATGGTTTTAAAACCATATTAAACTTCCAGTCTCACAGAAATGCTTAGTTACTGCATGCGGTACAAACAATAACCGGTTTCACTTAGATGTGTAATGCAAAAGGTTAGGTCCCCACATACACATATATAATATACAAGAGCCATGAATATCCTGTAAACCATATACTTTTAAACGGTTCCTAGTGATGTCAACTGTTATAATCAGAGCTTAGTGATGTAATTTCTGCCATAATAAATAAAGTACCCCCCATTGCAAAATATGAGGATATTAGAAATCACCATGGAGTCCATGACCTGTATAAAAACACGCGGCCTTTGGCCTCGTGTTTTTATATTCGTCATGGAGCTCCTCCGTAATATCCTTATAATACACGAGAGCCATGAATATCCTGTAAATGATATCCTTATAAATGGTGCATAGTGATGTCTTCAGTTATAATCTGAGTTTATTGATGCCATTTTCTGTCACATGACTCACTGAAACATGTGTATTATAATATGTGTATTATAATAAATAAAGAGCCCCCTGGAACTCCTCTGTAACTTATAATATCCTTATTTACAAGAGGGGGTACTGTATTCACAATATTTTACAAGAGGGGGTACTTTATTCACTATATATTTTACAAGAGAGGGTACTTTATTCACTATATAATGCCACTTAACAAAGAGAGATCTTATAAAGTAGTTAGATCTTATAATGAAATAGCTGACCATTCTCATCAATTACATGGGTACACCACCTGGATCCTGCTGTACAAAGGTGCATCTCACTTTGAAGTATCTAGTACAGGAATGCCCATACTTTACTAATGCGTGTTTTAGTTTTTGTGATGTTGTCCCATGATGATCTACATCTATAAAATCATTGTTAGCATTCTGTCCCACGGAAACTATTACTTTTATTACTATTGATGATAAAATTTATATTGCTATATTTAACAAACAACTATTTCTTATGTAACCTTAATGTAACAAATATCTGAATGAAAAGTATGAAACAGGAGGATGATTTAAGATGGCCATAGATTAGAGATTTTTAAAAGATCTGATCGTCATCGTGAGACCACGATTATCTCGAAACGATCGTACGAATTGTCCATCAACTAAAAAGACCAGTTGCCAGGAAAACAAAGGGTAGCTGCCTGCTTGGCCCTGTAAACATAGATAGATTGCACTGGGACCGATATAGATTTTTTAACCTCTCCTATACCAGACGATCCAGCCTATGTGCTGCTATTTCATTTAGACAAACCAATATCACAATTCGTATCAACTATAGAACCACACCTCTTGAACTCTGCCAAAATGTTGATCCCGACACACTGGAAATAGACTCAACCTCCGAAGATCCAAGAATGGCTGTCCAAAGTGAATGAGATTTACAGGTTTGAGGAACTCTCCAACCCTGGCCCGGAACAGATGACGAAATTCATAAACAGATGGGTGCACTGGGCTTCCTTCAAAGACTCTGACGAATACAGATTCTTGTTCCCCATGTAAGAGAGCTAGACACTCAGAATTGATTACCCTCTTCTGAATCCCAGGACACGCAAACTCCTTCTTTTATTCATCCTCCTTCATGGCCTTTCATACATTTACTCCCACTCCTTCCTACCCAAGACTATCACTCTTAGTCCCTCTTTCCTTCTCCCCCCTTCTTTTTTTTTGTTTCCCTTCTCCCCCCCCCCTTATTTTGCTGTACGACAGGCCCGTGGCACAGAAAATAAACTGCCTAGGATGCATATTTTGAAACGAATGTCACGAGATTCTTTTGTGATTACCACAGTTGGCAACCAGGATATTGTTCAATGAAACATGAGACTTTACCTTGTTGATCTGTAATACTGTATTTTACTGTTTTATTGTATGTTGCAATAAAAAAATCATAATAAGAGGAGAAGATTTTTTAACCTGGCCGATCAATTTTCGTACAGATGCCGGCCGAAGAATCATAAGACGTATGATTGTTCGAATCCCACCAACCGCACGATAATTTCAAAGGATTGGTCGGACTTCGCTAAAATCAGTCGTTCGGCAAGAAAAATATTTGCGTCTATGGGGGCCTTTAGACAAGCTGTTTGTTGACAGTGTCCTGAGATCTACTGATCACCAACTAATGGTCTACTGGCAGATCCCTCTCTACCTTCTGGACACCTGCAATCTAGTACACACTCCACAAATATAGAAATCATTAAGAAAAGCCTGGTACATGCCGTATAAACTTTGATCTAATTGAAAATATCATATTTTTCATATTGTTAAAAACAAGAACTAATTAAGAAATGCCCAGAACATACTACAGATCCCAATGACAAATGCCTGCTACATATATTGTACATACTGTATATTGTAATCTTAGATGCCATTGAAATGTTCCTAGCATGTACTGTGCAATAGAAAAACATATTTCACTGAAAATCTTTTAAAAATACATGTCTGGCATGAAACATACAAAGATTGAGCTCACTGAGAAATGTTTGGTAAACACAGATTTCAACTTTTGGTACATACTTTACAAAAGTGGGTAGCAATTCTGCCTTGAAATGCTGGGATCCTTGGTTCAATTCCAGCCATGGTACAAGCTAAAAGGAGCTTGTATCTTCTCCCTGTGCTTGCATTTGGTTTTCCTAAGGGGTTCTCTATTTTCCTCCCACATTCCTAAAACATACAAATAGGCTAATAAGTTCCTGCTAAAATTTGCCGTAGTGTGAATGTCATAGAGACCTTACATTGTAAACTCTGCTCGGGTGGTGACTGATGTGAAAAATGTATAACCTCTGAATGTGGCATGTGTCAGTGATATATTAATAAAGAAGCATACTAATAGTAGCTAATACATACTATACTACATACTATAGGGTACAAAGATACCTTTACTCCTACAATAGAGAACTAAAAATGACACTATACTAATGCATGCCTTGTGCACTGGTACCAATGAATTTGTGGAGCAATCAGGCCCGGATTTGTGTGCGAGGCCACAAAGGCCCAGACCTTGGGTGGCAAAAAGTGAGTGGCGGCATGCCACCCAGCTGCTTTCTGTGGAGCACTGGGGACGCGCAGCTCCCCAGTGCTCCTGCGCTTGCTTGTGTGCGCTTGTGAGAAGGGGGCTGTGCCGCCACAAGAACCGTGCTGTCCAGGGGCGATAGGACTTGCAAAAAAGGGGCACAGCCTAGTGGCGCCCAAAAAGGAAATCTGACCCTGGAAGCATTTCACATAGTGATGGTTGAAGTACCAAAAAAAACCTTCAAATTCGAATATTTTTGCATTCGAACTAATCACTCGAGCTTAGTAAATCTGCCCCTTAATAACAAAATGAGAAAATAATCAAACACACAGATGTTGAAAAATACAAGCCTGTAATGAGGCTGGCAATGGAGAGAGGCAAGTCCAGAAACAGGCAAAATGTTAAGGGCTGGCGGCAGGCAGGCAAAGTCCAAAAGGCAGGCTGAGGTCAAATGGCAGGCAGCAGACGAGCAAGGTTGAGAAACAGGCCGGAGGTGAGAATCAAGGGAATCCACAGTAGTGGGAGTCGGGAACAGGAAGGTAGGAGCAAGGAACACAGGAAGGCGAACACGGAGCAAGGCAGGGAACACAGGAACCAGTCAGGAACCAGTCAGGAATCAGCATAACACAGGTTAGAATGGGCTCAGGAGCTCAGATGATCAAGCAACAGGAAGTTTTATGACACAGGCTTATAAAGGGCCTTGATTGCTTGACTGACAACACATGTTGTTAATGAGGCAAGATAAGGTAAGTGTGTTGCAAGAAACATTATAGTAAGTCTGTTCAGGACAGTGTCCAGTAAAAGCACTAAGATTCCCCAGTGGCTCACCAGTATAGTACAGGATTGTCTAAACACAAAGGCCAGGGTTTGATTCCTCGTGATTCCTGATACACTGTCCCTCAGTGACAAACAATTACGGAGTACTTTTAGCCAAACACCTCAAAAACCCAACGTCACATATTTTCTGCGAAATGACATCATTGGTGCAGACACATTAGTTCAGTATGCATTCTTTAAACTTCTGTATTCATCCCTACTCTGTTTTTATATGTATTCATATGTATTTTCTTTATCTTATCATAAATACTAGTGGTATTTAATCATATTTAGACTATCTGGTGCAATGGCAACAAGGCTATACCTGTATGTCCATCTTGCTTCATGCTGTAGAAACAACAAATCTATTCTTACTCCCCTTCTTGTTCTCAAGCACTGTGACTGGGGTATCCTTTTTAGTATTATTAATATTTGTCGTATATTATGATATGCTATCTTTCACACACTGTATGTTCTAGCCTACCTACCCAAGGATGTTTCATGAAAAAGACTTAATATTGACCCAAGCAAGTGTAATATCCTTTTACGTGTATCTGCTCACCTGTTCTCAAGTGGCATTAATTGGTCCTAAATACTGGTTAACTTAGAAATGCATCCAAATTATCAAAACGTACAATTCTATCTTTGATATTTTGCTGTCTATTAAAGGCAAATATGCATATTTCTTAAAGTTCTCCAATCTGAGGGTCATTCTGCAAAATATGCCAATTCTTTGAGATTATATATACTTCACATCCTTAGCCTGGGAGTGAAGTCTGACATTGGACATTGGCGTTTTCTTGAAACCGTGTTACCACTACAAGTGGCTTCTTCAGTTCAGTTATATAGTTATAATACACAAGAGCCATGAATATCCTGTAAATTATAACCTAATAAACGGTGCTTAGTGATGTCATTGGTTATATTTGGAGCTTAGTGATGTCATTTCTGCCACATGACTCACTGAAACTTGTTTATTATAATAAAAAAAGTACCCCCTGTTGCAAAATATGAGGATATTAGAAGTCATCTATTCCATGACCTGTATATATGGTCATGGAACTCCTCAGTAACTTATAATATCCTCATATTTTACAATCGGGGGTACTTTATTCACTATATATGCCATCTGATAGAAATGTTGCAAAGGGTTTGTTGCCAGAAGAATGTGGTCAAATAAGAATGGATACTATGGCAATTCATAGATATTGAACTAACATAGCCAAAAAAAATATGGGAATTCTGGTGTGGGTGTGGGGTATATGCATTTCCTAATTGTTCACTGCTATGGGACAGTGCATTGAGAAAAGGGTGCAAGATATCCTGAAACATCTGCATTGTGTAAATGGCTCCACAATAAATTGTTAGCATTGACAGATTGCACAAGGCAAGCATTGGTATAGCGTCATTGTTTCTGTTCTATACTATATAAAGATAGAGCTCAGTGAGAAATACATACATACTGTACACAGACAGATCTGAGAAAGCCCAGTTACATATTATACAAATATACAGTATATCTCACTGAGGAACTCATTGTACATTATGCACAAAAACAGATCTCTATGAAAAATGTTTGGTATATGTTGTACAAAGACAGATGTAGTAAAATAGTGCCTGGCACAGTACATAGTGCACCATGTCTTTCTTATGATGTCCCTGTGTATAGAAGTCAGTGTAGCAGTAGGGGAAACTTTGAATAGTGATCATGAAGTCCCCTTGCATGAGGTCAGGGATGGTTCTCATATTCTTGGCAGTTCTTGAAGAAGGGCTTGTTGAAAATTTACATCTGAGACCAACGAAAGTCACAGGTGCAGGTTGAAATGTAATTCCACTTGGACTGAGCTTGCTCTGTGATAAGAATTAATTTTTCTATTCTACCTAATTTCTAAACTCTATATTAATTACAAATAAAAAGCTTTTTATTTTAGGACTTGTATTGATTGTGTGCCTAGGGTGTAAGGGTCACTAGGTTTTGTGTTGCTGATGTCAGTGATGTACTGATGTACTGAAGTGCAAGATTCCTCTCTATCATTTAGGGATGCACCGAATCCAGGATTTGGTTCGGGATTCTGCCAGGATTAAGCCTTTTTCATCAGGATTCGGATCCGCCCGAACTGAATCCAAATCCTAATATGCAAATTAGGGTCAGGGAAGGAAATCACGTGAAAAATTTTTTCCCAGTCCAATCCCTAATTTGCATATGCAAATTAGGATTTGGATTCGGTTCGGTATTCAGCCAAATCTTTCGCAAAGAATTTGGGGGTCTGGCCGAATCCAAAATAGTGGATTCAGTGCATCCCTACTATCATTAGAACATTAATATACCTTATTATCAACTAATAAGGCAAATGCAATATCTAGGTTCTGAAGTTAGCATGGTCAATATTGCTTTGTTGAAAGTGGAGAGGAGAGGTAACAAATATATAAAAATAGTATCATATTATTAATATAACTCATGAACTATAACTTTCTTATTATCTTTACATCCAAAACTGTTGGCGGTTTTAGATAAGGAACAGGTACATGGGACAAGTTTAACATTGTCAGGGTGAGGCCGGGTCCATTGTGAGAATGCCTGAAGAATAAATGCCAGTGTGTTGAATAAAAAGTTGGATTTTCACTGCTTGATAAGCATCAGTTGGAGTCAAGGGTACATGGGTATATCCATGGTTTTTTATTGATGCTTGTGAGTTTACACCCATACACATGCACATATATGCATTGGCAATGCCAAGTCCCAGAACGCCCTGAGTTGGCCTTCCTGATGGGTGAGTGGGTTAAGGTGAGGATGAATTGCTTTTTGCCATCCCTAATGGGTGAGGCACTGCCACATGAGGCAACATGTTTACCTTGCCTCATTGTAGCAGTGCCTCTGCATATATGAACCGCCTGACAAATTCACATATATACATACACAAACACAATAACTGACAAATGCCAGAAACAGGTACAAAGTAGATTGTTTTCTTGTACTTTATAGCTTGCACCACTGTTTGCTCCCTGATGTGCAGCTTTTGTCACTCATAGACTCAATAGAGTGCTGCCTGCATTCAGCTGTTCTACATTCACGAGGGGTTGTCAGTTTTGGGCATCCCCTTCAACATCCCTTAGCTTGCAAATTATTGACACATCCAAGCTAGGCTGTGACAAGCCACAAGGCAGGCTCCCTTTTGTGCAACAGAGCTGCCTTGTGCACCTAGCACTAGATTTTTATTCTGACACAAGGCTCCCATGGATTTGTTAAAAATTTGCTACCAGTTTTGTTAATGACCAATATTGGAGCGTTATTAAGTAATAAAAAATAGTTTGAAGGAGCCCGCAGGTTTGAATTAATTATGTATACTAAAAAAGGAAAAAAGTGGGAACGGTGGGGGGGTTTTTAAGAAAAACATTCAGCGTGTTGCCACCCCCTCTCCTTATCCATAATTTGAGATTAAAATTATTATAACGGCAAAAAACACTGGGCCAAGCCCAGAAAACACTACGTTTTTTGGTTTGCTGTGTGGGCTTGGCCCAGTGTTTTTTGGCGTTATAATAATTTTAATCTTAAATTATTAAAGGTGAAGTTTTATGTGTAATTTCTTGATATTGAAGTATACTGGACCTTGCTGGTCAGCCTGAACTGGCTTGCAAGTGTATAGGGGAGGCGGTGGCAACACGCTGAATGTTTTTCTTAAAAAAAACCCAGCCGTTCCCACTTTTTTAGTATACCAGTTTTGTTAGTCAACAATTACTATATACAGGGTCGGACGGGGCTGGCGGGGCACCGCGAAAAAACCTGCTCATGTTCATGTTCATGCACGCTTGGCAAATAAAAGAAGACGTGCACTCACAGCAGGAGAAGAGGCACACAAGGGTAAAAAAATAAAATAAAACGCTCAGCGGGGGTAAGGAGGGGGCCCTGGCACAGCAGTAGCGGTGGGCCCCGGGCCCCCCCCCAGTCCGACCCTGACAATATACAACCTATACTATATTATACTCACTGCAAGTGTATAGGGGAGGCGGTGGCAACACGCTGAATGTTTTTCTTAAAAAAAACCCAGCCGTTCCCACTTTTTTAGTATACCAGTTTTGTTAGTCAACAATTACTATATACAGGGTCGGACGGGGCTGGCGGGGCACCGCGAAAAAACCTGCTCATGTTCATGTTCATGCACGCTTGGCAAATAAAAGAAGACGTGCACTCACAGCAGGAGAAGAGGCACACAAGGGTAAAAAAATAAAATAAAACGCTCAGCGGGGGTAAGGAGGGGGCCCTGGCACAGCAGTAGCGGTGGGCCCCTGGCCCCCCCCCCCCCCAGTCCGACCCTGACAATATACAACCTATACTATATTATACTCACTGCAGTGTAAAGTTTCTTGTATCTACTGTATGTGTCTCTCCCCCAGGACAGGAACATAATGAAGTATTTATACTGAGATACTTTTGGCCTTAACTTTTGGAGTGCAGCTACAGGTTTAGGACCTGTTGTCCAGAATGCTTGGGACCTGGGGTTTTCTGGCATGATGGTTTTTTTTGTAATTTGGATCTCCATTTAACATTAAAAACCTAATATGATTGCTTTTCCTCTACTAAGGATTAATTACATCTTAGTTGGGATCAAGTACGGTACAAAGTTTTGATTTATTCTTACACGGAAAAGGGAAATCATTTTAAAAAAATTATTTGATTAAAATGATTAAAAAGAGTCTATGGTAGATGGCATTCACGTAATTTGGAGCTTTCTGGACAACAGATTTTCAGATAGTGAATCCTATACCTGTATATAAATAATATACAAGTTCAGTTGCCTTTGTACATCAAACTGAAAAGGAGTGAATGCAATGCCACATCTTAATGTATATCAAAATAACTTTTTCATAAAATAATATTTTATTTTCATTGTGTATATTAAACTATTTAGTGAATTTCCTCTGGAACATGAACAGAATATTAAACAGATAAATAATAGTGTGTTCCAAAGATACAATAAGGGAAGTAGGACAACATTTGAGTTATATATTAGAGATATTCTCAGAGCCACCCAAGAGAACACAACCTGCCTACAAAAACTATCTTGAATTTATGATTTGCAACTACAATGAAACTAATGCAAATCAATGAAATAATGCACCCATTTAAGAAAATGAATGCATACATGTTCTAAGCTTTCTCAGCACTGCACTGCTGCAGAACTAACCAGTTACCCACTTTTCTACATTTTTTACTAAGTCAATTTGCCTGCAATATGACTCCAAGTGATACAGTTGTGTACAAATTTGCAACATATAGGCTCTACCTTGCTTACTGCATCAGGCTTGCAGAGAGGAAAAAGCTACCCCTGCAGGAGGGCTAACATCTTTAAAAAAGTTGACCATATACTGACTGCTCTAGACCATTTTCTCATCTAATATTCCTTGTAAAATCTGGACTAATATTGCGGAAGAAAGTTAGGCTTCCTATAACCAGATGTTTGGTTATTGTACAGTAAAGCCAAATATTGCTAATTTTAATGTCTGACCTCAGACAAGTGATAATGTGGTCCTGCGCCAGGACAATTTTCTGTCTGGTCCAATAGTTACTGTAATCATATATCAATCATGAAGGTTATCAATTTGGTCCTAAATATTTACCAGTGGGCTACTAATTTAGTGAAATTATACTCCATATACAGTACTTGGGTAATTTTATTCGACATAAAGCCATGGTTCTCTGAAATCCTCCAAAAAATCCAAATTTGCTGAACCATGGCTAGTCGGTTCACTTTGTGAGCAACGTTAATACTTTACGTATGTTGGATATTCTTTACACTGTTGAATGCTGTGTTGAAAACTTTTGCAAATGCATTATCCAGTCATAGAGGACAGGCACAAAGCACTGTGTCTGAAGCTTTAGATCAGGTAAATATACAACAACAGGGCCACCATCAGAGAATTGGGGGCCCCAAGTTATTTATATGCCCCCCCATGAACACAAGCACAGTGCCAAAAATTTTGGCCACACCCCTTGCCTGTGCAACACAAATGATTAACTAGCAGGTAGGTTGGTGTTGCTAGGACAAAAGGTTCTTGCTGGATGTATTTTTTCAGCCTCAGCTACTATGATACAAATTCACCAATGATTTTACTGTAACTATAGAGGGAACAGGCCCTGCTTCTGTTGGGGGACCCGTGAGGCTGATAAGCAGCTGCAATAAATGTTCAAGCATAATGTCTTGTTACCAACGTTTAAGGGCCAAATGATTTTGCTGTGGGGGCCAATGATTTATCAGTAGTAGTTCCTATAATATATCCAGAATGCTCGGGACCTGGGGTTTTCCGAATAACGGATCTTTCAGTAATTTTGGATCTTCATACCTTAAGGGGGTTATTTACTAACTCCGAATGCCAAAAACCCGAAAAATCTGTGGTTTTTTTAGTATAAAATCCAAATTTTTAGTGGAAAAAAAAAATCACAAATTTTTCAGAATTTATTATACCCCGATGATGGAAAAAGTCAGAATCTGAAAATTCGCATCTGAAGAACAAAATTTTCAGGAAAGCTGGACAGGTTTTTTCGGCTTATTTATTAATAAGCCGAAAAAACCTGTGCGGATTTGGTCTGAGTCTTTTTCAGAAAATATTGAGATAAATTCGGACTTTGATAAATAACCTCCTAAATCTAGTAGAAAATCATGTAAACATAGGGGCAGATTTATCAAGGGTCGAATTTCGAAGTAGAAAAAACTTCGAAATTCGACCATCGAATAGAATCCTCCGACATTCGAATTCGAAGACGGAGGATTTTATACATCATATGATAGTATTGTGATCGTAGTACGATCGTATGATCGTACTCCGATCGTACTTCGAATCGAACGATTCAAACTATTTTTTTCCAAGAAATCCTTCGACTTAAAAAAACTTAGCAAAACACACAGGCGGTCCCCCATAGGCTAAACAGCAATTTGGCAGGATTAATTTGGCGAAGTATTGAAGTCGAAGTTTTTTTAAGGAGACAGTACTTCGATTATCGAATGGTTTGAATTTTCTAATGATTTTTACCTCGAATCGAAGTCAAAGTAAATTTGAAGTCGTAGTATCCTATTCGATGGTCGAAGTATCCAAAAAATTACTTCAAATTTCAAATAGTTCACTTAACTTCCCTAAGGGGCAGATTTATCAAATTGTGAAATTAGGCTCAACACAGGAAAACTCACCCACTTTCTATTCATTCCAATGGGATTTTTACAAGTGTATTTATCAAAAAGTGAACTCCAACCTTTACCCATTGATAAATATGCCTCTAAAAATCCCATTTGAATGAACAGAAAGTGTGTGGATTTATATGGTGAGCCCATAATTTTTATGGTGAGCCAATTTCCCACTTCAATTAATTAATTAATTAATTAATTAATTAATTAATTAATTAATCCCACTTTAATTAATTTACCCGTAAATAAACCCAATAGGCTGGTTTTGCTTCCAATAAGAATGAATTATATGTCAGTTTGGATCATGTACAAGATACTGTTTTAGTTCTACAGAGAAAAAGGAAATCATTTTTAAAAATTTTGATTAATTTATTATAATAGAGTGTATGAGAGACGGCCTTTCCATAATTCAGAAATTTCTGGTTTACGGGTTTCTGGATTACCTGTAGTAAGTAAAAGTCAGTCAGTTAATTTGTTAGTTAGTTCGTTTGTTAGTCAGTTAAGTATGTTTATTTGAAGCATAAATAGTTCTACAGAGAAAAAGGAAATCATTTTTAATAATTTGGACTAATTTATTATAATAGAGTCTATGAGAGACGGCCTTTCCATAATTCAGAAATTTCTGGATTACGGGTTTCTGGATTACCTGTAGTAAGTAAAAGTCAGTCAGTTAATTTGTTAGTTAGTTAGTTTGTTAGTCAGTTAAGTATGTTTATTTGAAGCATAAGTAAATTGTGTTTGTGTAGGGTGCCTAGTTATCTTGCTGTGAGGCCAATAACTAGTCACTGCACTGCTAAAAAGTTAAAAAATGCCAATAAAGCTACTTAATAATATCAGGGCATTAAAGTTTTCCCCCAAATACAAAGTTGGGCTGCACACACAGCAGGTGACAGTCATTCTCAACAATAAGTGACTTGGGTCCAGTTGGCCAAAGACTGCTGTGAATATTTCATAAGCTTTGTAAAGTGCTGTGGAATATATCAGCACTATATTATAAGCATAATATTAATAGTGGATAAAAAGAAAAAATAAACTGGTTCCAAGAGAGAAAATTAGATAAAGAAAGTAGTAAGAGATGGAGTGTGCCAAGAAAAAAAAAGAGAGTGGTTAAATTGTGAAAGCCAGCATAAGATAAAATAAAGCAGAAAAGAAGCAGAAAAACATATTCAGAGTTAAGATTGGAAATATAGGTTGAGAGACAGGGAAAGAAATATATGCAGAGAAAAGAACTGAAGCATTTATTAATGGGTAGGAAAAAGAGAAACAAGGTTGGTACTCTCCCTCACGTGATTAAACCCCCCCCAAAAGACATGGATATTCTGCAGTTATTAATAAATTCTTCATATTTGTGCAGCATTTAGATTTAAGC
The DNA here is from genome assembly GCF_017654675.1 of Xenopus laevis. NCBI lineage: Eukaryota > Metazoa > Chordata > Amphibia > Anura > Pipidae > Xenopus > Xenopus laevis. The sequence continues at coordinate 98,455,213 of NC_054381.1, read as the reverse complement.
TGTATTGAGCATAATCCTCTTTACCCCCTATATCTATCAACATCTCTGTGCAACCTGTATGTTCAGTGTATACCCATTATGCCTGTGTATATGCAAACAATTACCAATTACGAAGCTAATGCATAATTTTACTAGTTCAGGATTGAGGGTTACTGACCGGTTTAGTATATTTACACAGTTAAATTTCCTTGTTCTTAAGACTTGAAACAGAATATGGAAATTTGATAATAGCATGAATAAAACAGCAAGAGACACATAAACTAAACAAAAGAAACTCTACCCAGGACAGTGTTTATTTATTGATTAGATACTGAGCTGAGTTCTTTTGAAAAAAGGGTCTGTTGTCATGCCTTAATATGTTTATGTTCATTAATTTGCTATTGAAATGATACCACAAGATTATAAATGAGCATACGATCACAAGAAAAGCAGTTTTAAATCCTTAAAGGGTTAGAACATGTAGCTACAACTTTTCAATCATTCATTTACTATAGTAACAATTTATACAGTTATGGGATACGTTATCCGAAAACCCATTATACAGAAAACTCTGAACTCTAGAAAGGCAGTCTCCCATGAAATCCATTTTATAAAAATAATCCAAAACTTGCACTGTAATAATAAAACAGTACCTTATACTTGATCCGAATTAATTAAGCAAAACCAGCCTATTGGGTTTATTTAGGGGCACATTTACTATTGGTCGAATATCGAGGGTTAATTAACCCTCGCTATTCGACCGTCGAAGTAAAATCCTTCGACTTCGAATATCGAAGTCGAAGGATTTACCGCATTTCTTGCGATCGAACGATCGAAGGAAAAATCGTTCGATCGAATGGATTTTAATCCATCGATCGAACGATTTTCCTTCAATCCCAAATTGGCTAGAAAGCCTATGGGGACCTTCCCCATAGGCTAACATTGATGCTCGGTAGGTTTTTGGTGGAGAAGTAGGTGGTCGAAGTTTTATTTAAAGAGACAGAACTTCGACTATCGAATGGTTGAATAGTCGAACGATTTTTAGTTTGAATCGTTCGATTCGAAGTCGAAAGTCGTAGTCGAAGGTCGAAGTAGCCAATTCGATGGTCGAAGTAGCCAAAAAAATACTTCGAAATTCAAAGTATTTTTTATTCTATTCCTTTACTCGAGGTCAGTAAATGTGCCCCCTAAATGTTTATATGATTTTCTAGTAGACTTAAGGTATTGAAGAGGTTATTCAGAAGCATTCTAAACATTCTGAATAAACGGGCCATACCTATACACATAACAGGTAAGTACCTATACACACAATCAGCTGATTCTTTTTTGGCAATCTGTGATCTAAATGAGAGATTATTTGAGGTTATTCACAGTAAAACAGACTTTTAGTAGAACTAATGCTGACCATACACAAACCAATAAAAACTGCCTACTTGGCAAAACCAGCCTGAGTTAGCAGCAGCTTTTTGGTCTGTGTAAAACAGCCTACTTGACCAATATCTGGTGAACGATATCAGATTGGCAGATTTGAAAATCTAACTGGTCGAGGACTGTATTAGCATACTGAAGTGGGACCTGTTGAACAAGGGGGGCACTAAGGCAGCAACCCTGGTGGGCCCTAGACTCACTGTCCAATGCAGATTACATGCTAGAAAATGCATAATGATTAAGACCCCGTTGTCATGAAAACAATATTTTATATACAAAATTACTCCCACAAAGGGCCCCTGTAGTGAAAGACCACAAAATGTTGAAAATTTGCTTGACATACTGTAAACCTGGCACAAAAGGATTAATGAATTCAGTGCATTGCAAAGACAGCCCTCCAATCCAGCCTTTCAGTCTTCAGCATAGTCACACATAATTTCTTTAGCTCTTGGATGCCATTACTGTGGCATAGCCAGACCCAGGACATTTCACAAAGACAGGCTTCTATGGGTAGAGAAGCCATTGGCTGGTGAGTGCAATGTGTTTATAACAATGGCAATAATCCCACTATTAGTTATTTTTAACGAGTATCATATAAGGATGTTCATTATGTTTCAGTGAGCACCAGTGCAGTTTCTGGTTGCCTCTTTGTTGCTGAACTGGATGTCCTGATCATGCCTATAGCCATTTAGTTTTAATTAGTTTTTTTGCAGCTGCTAACACAAACCCCACCTGTCAACTTTCAGATCACTCTCATGTTACAACCGATCTTTGAGATGTCTTCTGTATTTGATTCATGCTACCCACCCTGACCTTCAGTTTCTCTGCTGACAATGAGGCTTCTTATTAGCCCTGACCTCCAGTTTATATACAACCAACATCTAATACAGTTGCTGAAACTTTGGGCCTTTAACAAGAACTGCTGAGCTGAAGCCTGCCTACCAGTATAAAACCCCATACAACAAAATTTTTGGGGCCCCCAGGGTCCCCATCTCAGCCCCCAAGCCCCACACCAGATCCCGCCCACTCCACACAACAGTTAAAAGACCACAAAGACATCAGTGTTAAAAAGGTAACACCCCACGCGCACAAGTTATAAAAAGCTATTGATGGTCAGTGCCCCTTATACGTTAAATAAACTGTGGTGCCAGGCCCCTCTTAAAAGTTTTTTAAAAAATTGGTGGTCAGTGCCCCCCTACAAAAAAAATAATTGGTCACCAGGGCCCCCCTATAAGTTAAAAAAAATAAAAAGAATATTTTTTAAAAAAATATAGAATATAGAATATTAAAATAATACATTAGTGGCCAGGGGATTAAAAAAAATAAAAAAACACAAATTGGTGTTCAGTAGAATTGAACTTCACGACTTCAACGTTGCCTCCTTTCGTGACTTTGGGACTTTCCGCTGCTCAGGACTTCGGAAATGGCCGCATGGCATCGGCGCTGTCAAGGAGGGGCCCGGCTCTTTTGAAAGTGCAGCACTGCCCCTTCAGGCCCAGGCCCGGGCCACTTGTACCCCCTGTCCCCATGTATGGCGCCCCTGGTGTACTGTACGTGTATATCTGCTTATAATACACAAAAGCCATGAATATCCTGTAAATTATATCCTTATAAACGGTGAGTAGTGATGTCATCAGTTATAAACGGTGAGTAGTGATGTGATTTCTGTCACATGACTCACTAAAATTTGTGTATTATAATAAATAAAGTACCCCCAGTTGTAAAATATGAGGATATTAGAAGTTACCTCGGAGTTCCATGACCTGTATAAAAACACTCGGCCTTCGGCCTCGTGTTTTTATATGGTCATGAAACTCCTCGGTAACTTATAATATCCTTATATTTTACAAGAGGGGGTACTTTATTCACTATATATCTCAGAAACTGCAATTTCAAACATGTAATTGCATAGATGAACCCAGAATAAACTTACATCAATTTTATTTACTTTATTTAGAATATACAGGGGCGCTTCACCAATGAGGCGAGTTGAGACACTCGCCTCAGGCGGCAGCGCCCCCCTGGTTGCCAGGGGCGGCAAAAATGCCGCTCCTGGTAACTAAGAGCCGAATTTCCGGTTTTCAAACCGGAAATTCGGCTCTTCTAGCGCAGAGAGCGCTATCGCGCTCTCTGCACGTATCGTCGCGGACCGCCCCTGCCCTCTCCGGCGCTATAAAGGTTAGTGCCGGGAGGAGGGAAGGGGGCGGCGAAAAAAGGCCGCCTCAGGCGGCATTATACCAAGAATCGCCCCTGAGAATATATAACATTTCATGTATTGTCAACCATTGCTATAAGAGTTCTTGTACAGGTGTCTCAGAGAACCAGTCAAGCGGCCAAAGCTCAATCACCCTATTAGTAAGAAGTAAAAAGCTGGCATGAATGAATGGAGTGCAACCTAATCTGAAGCCTTTTTGTCCTACAGAGTCCAATGCTCAATGACATTATATCAACAGGTCTTAGAAATGAGACGCATATGGTGTGTATAAATAAATGAAAAGGCTTGTGATACTGTTACACTTATACGTCTTAACAGTTCCTGGTAGCATGTGTTTGCAGTCTGTCTGGGCCCCTAACCATTTTTTTGTTAAGTTTCATGAATACCAAATTCCTTTGGTACATATAAAGTAATGAAAATAAAAATGTATAACACAAAAAAATCCACTGGAGAGCCCCTTAAGAATAGTTTCTCTACAGTTTATTTAGAGATGCATAGCATGTGACAGACCCCGAGGTCTGACCCCAAAATTGGGGTCTTGGCTCCCCGATTTTATACCAATATGGAAAAACAACTTCCTATCCCTGTACTACATTCCACTGAAGACTGCAAAGTACAAAAATCTATACAAGTATGGGATCTGTTATCCGGAAACCCGTTATCCAGAAAGCTCTGAATTACATAAAGGCTGTTTCCCATAGACTCCATTATAGTCAAATAGTCCAGATTTTTTAAATTGATTTCCTTTTTCTCTGTAATAATAAAACAGTAGCTTGTACTTGATCCAAACTAAGACATAATTAATCCTTATTTGAAGCAAACCAGCCTATTTGGCTTCTTTAATGTTTACATGATTTTCTAGTAGACTTATAGTATGAAGATCCAAATTATGGACAATCCCGGGTCCCGAGCATTCTAGATAACAGGTCCCATACCTGTATAAGTTAATTTTAATATTCTGAGACAATTTGAAATTGTTCTTTTTTTGGTTTGTGTTTTATTAAATTTATTTAGCTTTTTGCTCAGTAGCTCTCTACTTTGGACATCTGATGACTAGGGTCGAATTTACCCAGTGGTGTAACTACAGGGTGCCACACCCCCCTCCGCCAAAAAATCACAGAGGCACATTTGTTCACTCGCAACCAAATTTAAAAGGAAAGAGAGCGGCAGGGGAGATTTCTATAAAGCAGACCCCACGGTCCATGCCCCCCTCAAGGTCTGCTTGCTCTATAGTTATGCTAGTGAATTTACTCACTAGTAACCTGAACGTTGTATGAATGATAAAAATACATTGGTGAATGGGCAGCCAGAATAAATGTCTTGTCTATGCATGGTTCCTTTGATGATAAACATGATATATTACTTTCAAAAAGGGCACAAGTTCTTGAGCAGTAATAGTGCAAAATCCTGCTCCCTAATGCTCATTCAGTAAGCAGTTGTATATGGAGCCTTGCTGCACTCTTCATCTTGAGCCACACCACTCATGAATATAGGGTTGCAGAACGTTGACTGGGTTACATTCATGAGAGTAGCACATGTTTTTGCATTCCTTTCTATCAGATTTAGCATAAAATTCACTTAGCCCTAGTCAATAGAAGCTAATGACTCAACCTGGTATTTCAAGGGTTCCCTTGCATCAATTTGCGCACTTATAGCAAGCTGGGCGGGTGCATTAGCAATGGCTGCAAGTACACTGAAGCAAGGAAAATGTTTGGGTGTAATCTACCTTTTATGAATGTTGTCAATATGCTTACAACTTTGCATCCATTTCAGTGCACCACACTCGTACTTAGAGTTGTAATGAGCATTAGTGTCAAATGTATTCAGTTTCAGACCCTCTACAAAATCTCTTATTTTATTAAATAAAATCCTACACTGAAATTTATTAGGACTGCTTTTGATCAGCATGGACCTGGCACTTTATTAAAATATGGTGTGGCATTTCCTATACTATAGCTTCATATGCATTGAGTCTTTATTTTTGCATCTCTTGAAATTGCGTTTGTACTCGTAGTGGATCAATACCTTGGTGCAAGAGCGACAGTGTTGTCCCTAGCCACTATTCGTACTTGATGCTATCTTGGATAACATGCAGTCCTTTGGACAAGACTAGCTTGGGACAAACTGAATGAAATTCATATCTGAAAATGTATTCCTTATTCTGGTGCATATAAACAGCAAACTGGCTCCAACTGCACATGCACAAAAATGCTTAGTGTTGGCGGTCCTAGAGAATGTATACGAAGATACTGAAAATGGCGCCATACGCTGCGCTACTCTGCATGGAGAGGTCTGTGCAACTTTCTGCAACACTTTATTAAGCAGTGGGCTATGTGGGGAGAAACAGGGGAGGGGACCAATAGATGGAGAGGGGGGGTTTAGTTCTCCTTTAATACTCCCATTATTGTCTAAATAAGTCACATATGTGACGATTTTAAAGGTATGTTTTATTGTGATGTCTCTCTATGTATATAAGTTGTATACTATATTATTACTAATACCTTTTCTATTGCCGGGATAAATCACATATTGTCACATGATTTTTAGGCATAGAGGCAGGGCAGACAATTACTTTCACTTTCCATTCAGCACTTCCTAGATGTCACTGCTCTCCACACATTCCCCAGTTCTCTTCACCATTTAATTGTGTAACCAGTGCATGGGATGGACATCAGGTCCCCCATTCTGGTGCACAAACAAAATGTTGAGATGATGCAAGGCTTGTCTTAATAACAGTGTCCACAAAATGGCTACTGCCTGCTTGCTATAATTATGAATTTCCAGACTGAAGGAAACAAGATTCAAATAATGTATATAGAGTAATTAAAGTTCATTTTACTTCACTAATGTGATAAAATAGGATTTTGAATATTATTTTTGGGTGATGGGTCCCCTTTAAAGGGATCTTTTATATTACTTGTATCTATTTAGTAACAGGAGAAGAGTTTTTATAGCTCCTCAAAAATGTACACGGTGTTTTGATGTGTTTAATATAATGAGAGCACTGTTTTTAACTGTTATTAATTTAAGTAAATACTACAAGAAAATCTATTTCAATCTGCTGAAAAATAGAGGTGGCACAATCTGCAATTTCTCCACTTGCATGTCTACGAGTGCCACAAGCCTAAAATTTGGGTGAAAGTTTATCTTTCAGCACAGCCCCAAATTGGCAATCTGTAGATTCTAGCTGCTGTAAAAGGACATAGCCAGTCACTATTACTTGGGCCGGTGGAGGCTGTAGGGCCTCTGTGTACTTGAAATGCCTGGGCTTATTTTGAGTCTTGGAAAAGGCCCAATCTCAAGGCCAAAGTAACAATGAATTGGTTCAAGAACAAAAAGTTATGTCATGTATGCATGGTCACACCCGTGAGCTCAGTTTTATTGGGAGTCTTAACAGGGGCTTAACAAGAGTGTGTTGGGCCCCCCTAAGAAATTTTCACATAGGCGAGTATTTTCTCTACCCGACTTTTGCAAGTTATTTTATTGATAAATAAGATCAAATCGTAGATGGGAGTTTGGTTGAGCTTGGTTCAATAAAAAGAGATAAATTCAGCCCTGTATGTGTGTCCTAACAGGCAGATGTCACATTTCTTAGTGTATACATAACCATTGGGAATTGTTGACACTATTTGAAAACTGAGGTGCACAAGCATCATCACAGCCATAGGGCCTGGGATAAAAACATAAATATAATAGCTCCAAAGAAGGCTAATGATTCTTGTTAAGTACTACAAAGTGTTTTCTCATTGAGCTCCCTGTACTGCAAGTGTATGGTAGCCAAACATAGAATTACATAATCCTCTGTTGCTGCAGCAAACAAAACAAGCTGACTTGAAGGAGCAAGAGTCTTTGGCATGTTCTCCTAAATAAGCAGGCCGGAAAGAACCAAAGGCTTTTGATTTTTCCAGCACGCTCTCCAAAACGAGCCAGTCGAAATAGCCAAATTATTTATGGCAGCGGCATTTGCCATAAAGCATGGCACTGTCCTGTGAAAAGGGGAACAGTTAGGAGGTATGTATTTTCTGGTCTGGTGTGAATCTCTGTCCCTTTTTTTCCCTGGACACCTCTTTGGCCATGTTTAAGGTCAAAGAGAGAAGGAAAGCCCAGAAAAGAAAATATTCCAGAGTGTTGTAATATAACCCTGCATTATTTGCTGTTTACTGTTGGTTAAAAAAAGTTAGTTAATAATCCTTCAACAAGAAGAAAATAACAGCAACTCCAGACTCATACAATATGATAAAAAAATATTTCTGATACATAATTTTGATTCTACCTTGTAACGACTACTAAACAGTGGTGTTTGAGACCTCCCTGTCTCTCATTGTATGTCACAACAGTCCAGTCTACAGATCCCTGGTGTAGAAGTTAAACTGCTGACAAATGGTGAAGAATGCATAAGCGTGCATGTGTGCGGTTGTTAGGGAAGGGGGCAGGGAAACAGAGGTGTCAAAATTCCTGTGCCATTTAGATTGCAACAGCTGAACCATTAACTACAATTTTCAGGGTTGGCTAATTAGGATGACAAAAAAAGTACTGGCGAGAATAAAATTAAATATCTAGCAAATATAAATAACCTCTAGAAAGTTAAATCCACCCTTCATCAGGTGTTATGCTAACATATCAACTCTTGAAGTTCACATGTATACAAAAATTGATAAAGGACAGAGACAGAAAATCAAGATTACTAAGTATGCAAGAACTGTGGATACAATATGGCAGGGGACCTGTTATCCTGAATACTCAGTACCTGGGGTTTTCTGGATAATGGATCTTTCTGTTATTTGGATCTTCATACCTAATGTCTACTAAAAAATCATGTAAACATTAAATAAACCCAATAGGCTGGTTTTGCTTCCACTAAGGAAAAATAATATCTTGATCTTGGATCAAGTACAAGGTACTGTTTTATTATTATAGAGAAAAAAGCAAAAATTTTGGATAAAATGGAGTCTATGGGAGACTTTCCGTAATCCAGAGCTTTCTGGATGACTAGTTTCCAGATAATGGATCCTATACCTTTACACCTCCCAAGAAATCCACCATTAGATACAATGTAGCCTTATCTTCTAGAATTCCAGGTTATTATATTGAAAATGAAGGTGACTCAACACCACTTAAATACCTCTATATTTCCCTGACAAATTAATATTTTATTGTACTGCCACAGACTTTTGGTTTGTTTTATTTCACATAGTGGTACACTAGTGCTTCAAATTATTCAGTCTAACTATGCATGTATGTACATAACCAATTATGTGTATATTAAAATCTGTAATTTACAAAGTTTGATTTTCATTTGGATCTAATAATGTCATTTTTATTCTAAATATTCAGTGAACTCGGCAGTCTTCAAGGGGGTCTTCCCTCTTTCGGAGTTCTTTTATAATTCTAGTACATGACTAGATTCAGGTAGGTAGCGTTTTTTTCTGCCATCTGCCGAACCTAATGCCCCACCAAACAGTTTGAATGGTAAATCAGTTCTGGAATCTTTCATTTGCTGAATGCAACTGAACTTGCTGAATGTAGTGCTGATGATTAAGTGATGATTAATATTCATCACTTAATCATATAGCATATATATTTACATATAGCATATTATATTTATGGGTAATGTCAAAATGTTTGGATTTTGAAATGAGCACTAAAAAGAGCTTTAAGTAAGTTAAATATTTCTAGGCAGAGATATTGTAGACAGCCAGACAGACCTTGATTTGTGAAAGGAGCTGCTATACTTGCTCTAGTGACAGTTGGAATTTATTCTTTTATTTAAATTATTTATGCTACTTTTAAATAGGATGATGAAGCGTATGGGGCTTAGGGACACCAAATTCTTTTAAGGGGTGCATTTTACATTACAATAAAAGTCCCTTAGAATGTTATAAAAGGTATATTTGTGTGGATACATAATATACATATGACTGTTAGTGGGTTATTTATCAAAGGTTGAGTTGTTTTTTCCATGGAAAACCTTATTTTTCAAGGGTATTTTTCAGTTAAAACTTGAATTTTCGGGTAAAAAAAAATCTCTAGAAATGTGAGTTTTCTTTAAAAAAAACTATTATTTATTATTATTATTTATTATACCCCGATGCTGGAAATAACTGGATTCCAAAAATACACCATGTATGTTGAACCATTTCAAGGTGTTAATAGTCTTCATGATGCTAAAGTTTTTTCGGTAAATTCTGCTCAAAAACTTGATCAATTTGATCGATTCAAGTTGTTTCCCATGGAAAACTCGATTAGTTTGAGTTTTTGGGTTGTTAACCCTGAATTCGAGTTTTTTACATTTGAGTTTTTTCTTAAATTTGAAACCATTCGAGATGAGTTCAATCGAGGTCCAAAAAAGCTCACAAACCTCTAATATTCGACATTTGATAAATAACATTCTCAATGGTGGGTGCTGGTTGTAGTAATTACAAGTACAGAAAAGTACACAGCTGTGGTGGGAGGCACAAAAGTAATGGTTGGAAAGGGGATATTTACCTGGTAAAAACAATAGCTAAGGGATAAGATAAAGGAACAAAATCTGGCTCACACAGCTGCTGAAAAACCATGGCGTATTAATAAAAAGTAATAACCTTTAGAATTGGCAGTGAGGTGAGTGTAGCAAGACCTTTTGTTGCATAATATATGCTGATATACTGATATGCACACATTTAGTTCAGTTAAACATTTACAGAAATAAAACCCAAAAGTAGTTTGGCATGTAAACTACCTATCATTCCTGTAACTGGGAATTGTCATGAGATAAATCTTTATTAATTTTGAGGGAAGTTTTTCAGATTTTTGTATCTTTATTTGGATTTTTAAGCATTTTTTTTTGTTTGTGATTTTTATATTTGGATCTTTTAATAAATCACATGTCATTAGTGGTTTTCAAGAAAATTTGTTTATTTGTGGTTCAAAAACATCTAAAACCACAAAAATGAGAATGTTCGGCCTCCCTGAATCCATCTGTTCTCAATTCATCCATACTCTTGAACCATTTAGACTGTAAGCTTTAATAAGCAGGACTCTCTTGTCATGGTCAGTAACCGGATGTAATCTATATATTTGATGGATACATCTTTGTGTTGTTTGTATTATTTACAAAAATTGTAGAATTCTTGTTTGGACTTACCACCAAGTGTGGTGCTGTCTGTTCATCGAATTGGACTTACCACCAACAACAACTTTTAACTTATATTATATTAATATTTCTCAACATTGTGTTCCTTACTACAAAAGATCAAAAAATATTGGGGATGATGTAATAACCATCACTATTTTGTGGTATTGATTCCACAGTTTGATATTTGATAAATTAACTCAATTGTTCTCTAAATCCATCTCTAAATTGGTGGTTATGATATTTCTTACAGATAATGGGTTACCATAATTTAAATATTTGGGTTTTTTTCCAATACAATTGATCAAAAATAATTCCTTCTCCTTGTGAGGGCTGTTTCAATTGTAGAGGAACTGTAGGGTTTTTCAATGTAAAATTGCACTTTGATGATTGTTTTATGCTACGGGGTCCCCAACTTTTTTAACTGTGAGCCACATTTAAATATAAAAAAGTTGGAGAGCAACACAAGCATGAAAATGTTCCTGGAGGTGCCCAATAAGGACAGTAATTGGTTATTTGGTAGCCCCTGTGTGGACTGACACACTACAGGTGGGTCTGTGTGGCAGTACACATGGTCTTTTTGCCTCCAAAACTCACCTCAAAGTGAAAAATGAGCACCTGCTTTAAGGCCACTGGGAGCAACATCAAAGGACTTGGTGAGCAACATGTTGCTGCAAGCCACTAGTTGGGGATCACTGCTCTAAAGTAGGGTGTCAAACTCCTTGCCCTGCAGCTGTTGACATCTATGACCTACAGCATAACAAATGTCACATGCTGAGAAATGGTTGGGTCTGTAGTTAAGAAAACAGAAAGGCTATGGGTTTAAACACCCTAGTGTAGTCAACAATTGTAAATTATTTATTGGAGCTCCCTATATATTTGCTATGGTCTCTATCTAAGTTTTAAATGAAGAGTGGGCATGGACTAACTGCCCCTGCCAGGAACACAGTAGGAGGGGGACAGACAATCACAGACCTGCAGTCACACAAGCAAAAATATGCTTCAGTTCCCTATCAGGTCAGCCTAGCTGCTGGTTCCTATACTAAAGTGCAGTGTGCTGGGTGCTGCTGGCTCCCCTGCACAGCCAGAGAATTCAGAGGGCATGAAGTGGAACAGATGGGCGGGACTAGTAGAAACGTTTATAGAAATTTTCAATAAAGTAACTAGAAACACAATTTTTTAAAGTACATTCCTTTTGTATCTAAAAGAGTTTTTAATGCACTGGTACATTCTTATTTTTTACATATGTCTTCTTTAAAAAAAGATGAAAAAAGAAAAAGATTATTTTTAAAATAAACCTCCATCCAATAGTAAAATGTACCTGGATAACAAAATATGAGGATATACATATGCGTATATATACAAATGTAAATAGTTACCCGTGCTCAGTTCAGTCCCGTGCATTAGTCAGTTACCTCTTATCTGACAAAAGGTATTATTGTTCTCATGAATCAATTTTAATTAAGTGGGGGGGCACACACAGAAAGATGGTCAGTCAAATAAAACATTAGGGTCCAATACAAGAGGACCCTGCCAAACTTGTTGCTATTCTGTGGTGCATTGCATCCATGTTGTGGTGAACACTACTTTGGGGTCAGGTGCTATTAGACTAATTGAATAGTTGATGTCTCTTGTTGTCTTGTGTCTTTACATAGTCATGGAACTGCTTGGTGACTTCTATCCTGTTTATAATATGGCGTACATAATTCCCTGTACATTATATAATGCATCATGTATTTTTATATAATACACAAAAGATATGAATATCTTGTAAATTATAGCCTTATAAACAGTGAGTTCTGATGTCATCAGTTATAAACGGTGAGTTCTGATGTCATTTCTGTCACATGACTCACTGCAATTTGTGTATTTGTGTACAGTTCTGCCTGTTGTCATTGATTTTAAGTTGCCGTCTGCATCAGTTATAACTGGTGCTTACTGATGTAATTCTTGTCACGACACTATTATAAAGAATAATGTATTACTGTTTTAAAACATAAGGGTGATAGATATCACGTTGGAGGTCCAAGACCTGTATAAAAACACTTATTGTGTTTCCAAAACCTGACAATTAATCTGGAAAGTATGGCAAATAGCAGAGGAACTGCAGTTAGCTTCCATAGATTAATTTTGGCCTTTGGTGCTGTTTGGTCATTTATGTAATGTATCCCCTTTGTAAAATATGAGTGTGATAGAAATCCCGTTGGAGGTCCAAGACCTGTATAAAAACACTTGGGTTTCAGCCTCATTCCTGTAAATGTTCTCAGGCCCTGACCAGCAACCTGGAAAGTATGGAACATAGTAGAAGAGCTGCAGTTAGCTTCCATAAATTATTTTTGGTCTGTTGTGCTGTTTGGGCCTTTGTGTAATGTAATATGAGGGTGATAGAAATCATGTTGGAAGTCCATAACCTGTGCCTCGTGCCTTTCTATGTTCCCAAAGCCCAAACATTAATCTGGAAAATATGGCAAACAGCAGAGGAATTGCAGTTATCTTTCATAGTTTATTTTTGGCTTTCGGTGCTGTTTGGGCCTTAGTATCCTGTTGTAAAATATGAGTGATATAGAAATCACGTTGGGAGCGCCACGACTTGTATAAAAATACTTCAGCCTCATGTTTTTATATGTTCTAAGGCCTTGGCCAGCAATCTGGAAACTATGGAAATGCAGTTAGGTTCTACAGATGAATTTTGGCCTGTAGTACTGTTTGAGCCTGTGTGTGATTGAAATGCTAGGGTCCATTTGGAATCTCAGTCCAGATATTGTCACAGAATTCCTCAATAACTTCGAGGACACTTATTTACTAAAGGTTTTTCATATTCCCTATATCCTTTACATCTTTCTGACCTAAACACAAATCAGGCCTAATAGAGATTGTTTCATCGTGCAGAAACACAAAAACAACACTGGTATTGTCCCAGCAGCAGGGAGCATAGTTCCATCGCTATAATGCAGCTCAGGGCATTCTCTGCAGCCTCCATTTCCCTTGTAATGTGAAATATGTGAGAGAAAGAGGGTATTTTGCAACGGAAAGCGAAGTGTTAGTGCGCCTCACACGCTAGCGCAGCAGCCCCGGGGGATATCAGCACGCGCGCAGCGGGTAACCAGAGAGCCACACAGGAGACAAAGGGGTGGGGAAGGGGAGCAGGGAATCAGATATCCAGCTGTTGGGAGCAGCTGCCAGACTGGGCAACATGCAGCAGGTGCAAGACGTAACCAATAGGCAGCTGCCGGACAGGATATGGCCTGCCCCTTTGGTGGGAGGAGCGTAATCCCCGGCCGGCAGTTTTTAATGCAATGGCAAGCGGGAGAAAGGCAGTGAGTGTTGAGCGACGGGGAGGGAATTGTGTGTGGCCGGTCTCTCGAGACTTCCCCAAGCGTGCCGGCTCTGACAGCAACCAGGAGTGTGGGCTTCTCCTCTAGCTCTCTTCATCTACCTCAGAGAGAGCCGCATCCCGCACCCTCTGGGCTTACACTGAGAAAGGGAATTTGCACCTGCTGCTGCTGTGAGCGCTCCCTTCTAGAGGGCCGGGCAAGATGCACACCACACAGAAGGACACTACCTACACCAAGATCTTCGTCGGGGGGCTGCCCTATCACACCACGGACTCCAGCCTCAGGAAGTACTTCGAGGTCTTTGGAGACATAGAGGAGGCGGTGGTGATCACGGACAGACAGACCGGCAAGTCTCGGGGCTATGGCTTTGTAAGTGACCTGCCTGTTGCCTTGTTATAGTGCGAGGGAAAACAAGACCAGTTCCCCAAGTAGAAGGCAGGCTTTTGAGCAGCGTTCTCTGGAGCCCCGGCAGCTGCTTATTGCTGGGAGTTGTGAGGTTAGAGAGCCAGCCACAGGTCACCTGTTACATCTTCCCATGTATTGCTCTCTAACCCCCAGAGCTTGCAGGGACAACGCCACTTCCCAGAGGCCTCTGAGAACCACCCCACTTAATCCCCCTGTTTAAATTCTCTCTTCCAAGTCAGATATCTGGCAGGCTAGTGAAAAATACCTGTAGGCAAGTGTTATTGATATTAATTATTGGGGAGGATGGTGATTGTGTAGCAGTCAGTCACAGAAAGAATCAAACTTTAGAATTAGACTGAAATATCGCATGTTTTTGGGGCAGGTGTATATTCCCAGGAGGCACTTTGTTCTAGTTTTCTGACCCACACACAACGGGGCAGGAGCTTTGTCCTACTTAGTAAAAGAGCAACTGTTTGGTCCCCACGTTTACCCTGGGCTGGGTACTTATTATGGGCATGGGATTTGCTCTTTCTATTCACACAGCCGGGCATGTGAGCTCTGCCTGCTACAAAGTGAGCTGTTTGGAGGAAGCAGGTGGATCAGGCTAGAGAACAGCCCCCAGGTCAAACAGAAATTGCATATTGATATGGAAATCAGCCCAGGCTCATAGCTCCCCACCCAACTCACCTGCCTAAGGAAAGCAGCACCTGTCCTCCCCTTTCCCAGGATCCTGTCTGTGCTCGTCATGCTTTTGTCCTTAATTCAAATAACCCGAGTAGCAACAGTCTCTGCCAACTGGTAACGAATGCCTGCTAGAAATAACGTTCGCTTGTTTATTTTGTAATCATTTGTTCATTTATAATAGTCACGTAGTAGTTCTGATGTTGCTTGCTAGTCATTCACGTAGTATTTAGTGTGTGTTGATTGCAGAGTGTTGGGTGTTTTTTGTTTTGTGTGTATGTGTATATATATGTGTATATATATATATATATATATATATATATATATATATATATATATATATATATATATATATATATATATATATATATATATATATATATATATATATATATATTGACCTTATTTCCCAGTTCAATTCCAAAAGTTGCCTATTCCTGTTTAAAGGCCCATGAGCAATTTATTCATTGTACTCCGTGTTGTAAAATGGTTCAACTGATCCATAGACACAATTCTTAACATGCACACAGAAGTATGAATATCAATTTCTCCCCCCACATTCCTATGAACACGGGTATACAGGAATGCATTGGGCCAGTTATTGCATATACAGACGAATGCACTGAAATATACTGCTCAGCATCCACAGCAGGAAATGCTTCATATTATATAGATTTACATTTTTAAAATCTAAATAAAAATATATTTAACCAGCTGCCGTGTTCAGTCATTATTAAGCTCCTACATATTCCCCAGCACTGTACAATTTAAAGGTGAATGCTGACAGATACAGGATTTGAATGAGGCCTGTTCATTGACATGTTATTGCTGTTTATTGATCTGGCCCTTGACTTCTGGATTATTGTAACTTGTATCACTGACTTTTCTTATTAACCCATCTCCATGCTTTAGGTCACAATGGCAGACAGAGCCGCAGCTGAAAGGGCTTGCAAAGATCCCAATCCAATTATAGATGGCAGAAAGGCAAATGTGAATCTTGCATACCTGGGAGCAAAACCACGGATAATGCAGCCAGGTATGATCTTATGTTTCCAAGCAAGTCTATAGAAGCAGTCTATTAACTGATCAACCAGTAGTGATTCTGACCTATTTGTAGTCACTAAAGCTTTACAGAAATAACTCCTTATCTGTATCTGCAGTATATTAATCGGGAAAATGTATATTTTTCTTTATTTTAAATTAGAAATCAAAGTGAATGCTAAATTGGTGTATTTTGAACTTTATTGGATTAAAATTTGGAATTACGCAAATTGGTTTAGAATAAATTATGCATCAGTTTTAATTACTATTGTCTTTACATGACCTTGCATTTGTTCAGAGGACATTTAATTGGATTAAAATCATGCTGGCCCACCTTAAATACTCGGGCCTTGTTTATGGACCACACAGTCCCAGACCTGGGGTGGTAGCCTGTGAGCTGTATTCTGCCGGTGGATGGGTTTGCTGGAAAGCTTGTATTGTTCTTATTGCAACACTAGGTACCTGTGGGATATTTAGATAGCCAGTGCATTTGTAGTAAATTCAGAAACCAAGTTGTCTCCCATTTGTCTTCTTGATTTATTATAGAGGGTAGCCATTGCTTACATAGATCATAAGAACTCTGAAAGTCACTGGGAAAAATGCCACAAACGAAAACTGTGTATTCATATTTATTTGTGAGAGGAGTGGAGAGTTAGTGAGACTGTAAATTATAAAGCCTCAAACTTTGTAGTAATAGTAGAGTATGATTTGTACCCATATACAATTATTAGATTCTTCAGTGGAACCTTTTAAAATCGAAGGCCTTGTACCCAGCTAGCATCACTTAGTCCAGTTTTACAAGCAAAGAAGAGTGCAACTGTGTATCTGAAACAAGGAAAGCTGATTACTTTCAATAACCTTTATTGTGGGGTTGCCTTTTAACCTACCACAGTCAACTATGTTGTCCTTGTTCAAACTATATCAACAAATCAAATGTGTGCTTTAAACTATGTATTGTGGCCACACAAGTAATACACTTATAAGTTTGTGGAAGGGCTAATGAAGCAGTTCCTTTGTCCTACCTGACAACTCTTGCACTAGTCTCGTGACTGTCCGCATCTGTAGTGTGGGCACTTGAGTGTGAACCAGTTAAAATATGAAGATCGGGTTTGACAAGGTTGTTAGTAGATTTTGACTGGCATTTGTTCCCCCCACAACATCCTTAATAGCCTCCTGCTGCTGTGCTTCTGGCACACATTCGTTCCGTTTCACTTTAGCTGTTTCAGTATAACGACTTGACATTAACTCTCTTGGTTTTTCTTTTTATATTATGATAGGTTTTGCATTTGGTGTTCAGCAGATTCACCCGGCACTTATACAAAGACCTTTTGGGTAAGTCAAAGTAGTAACGAATATTTCCACAAAGTGTTTTGCATCTGATACCTCATTAATTAGTATTATATAGAAATAACCATGTTAAAACTTTTTTTTTCCCTTTCCTTGAAAATTATCACATTAATATGCAATTTGAGCCACCATCCATTTACATATAACAACAATAAATGACATTATTAAATTCACAGAGCCTTTTTTTTTTTTTTTTTTTTTTAAAGAATGTAGGATAGTTATTCTAACTTTACATCTGATCTTATAAACTTAGATCAGTATATTTTCCCACACTGACATGCTTTTTATGTCAATTACATAAAGAAATGTATCGAGCCCAACCCCAAAGAAAAAATATAGTAGTTCCCATATTGGGAAGAAGGAGGGACCTTACACAATTAGATACATTTTTTTTTTTTTTGCTACTTTCCATTTGGAAAGGCAGTTGCTGGACCATAACAAGCCCCTTCCCTCAATAGCTTCACTCAATGTTCTCTATCTCTTTCTAATCTGACAGGGGTCGTTTACAGTTAAGATAACTGATGAGA
This sequence comes from Xenopus laevis, assembly GCF_017654675.1. Lineage (NCBI taxonomy): Eukaryota > Metazoa > Chordata > Amphibia > Anura > Pipidae > Xenopus > Xenopus laevis. The sequence goes on along the minus strand of NC_054381.1, from coordinate 98,437,144 downwards.
AGGATTTGATGATAAGAAATGGAATAGTTCTGTTTGGAAATAATCTGTGTCACCAGTAGACTCAGAAAACGAGCTCAAATGGTGATTAAAGATGCATGTATGTTGTTGGATTTGTATTTTACACGTGTACTTCTCTAGCCCTAGATCTGTGTGCCTTTTTTATATGACGGTAATGAAGTGGTTTTAGCTAAACTGTGTGCTGTTTTTGTTTTTACCCCATTATTTTATTGAACAGCAAGTGTCACATTATAGTGGGGCGTGTGGTTTGGGAGGGAGCCTTGTCATTGTGTTTTCAGTTTGTTGAGGGGTGTTTTTGCCATGGGGAACAGTGGGCCCTGTTTTGACAGCAATGGGCCTTTTTTGCTATAGCTTGTGAGTTCTTTAACCATATTTTGTAGTGAGTTTTCATTTGGTGTGATATTTGTTTCCTATTCCATTTGGCTTGCATGCAACAGATAATAGAATTTTCCTGCCCCTATTAACCATGTGATAAATTTGGGCTTCTAATTTTTACAAATTTTTGGCAATGTTTTCCCATTCTGACACCCTTTGGATCCCAGCAAAGCCTCCAAAAGTAGCTGGAGACCTTTTTGTTGCTCAAAGGGTTAACTTCTTTCTTTCCTACCTTCCTGTGTTCTAATCTTCTTGCAAAATAACCAAAGCCTTGTAGCAACATTATTTGCATCAGGTGTATCTGAAAGCAAGCCATGATTCTGTGCCAATCATCCTTTTATTATAGTACAAAACTTTTTGTGTTCCAAATAGTCGTCATATTTTTTTTTTTTTTTTAACTGAATTGAAATATTAATCATGTCATGCTACCACTAAACTGTCTTCTTACCAACAAATATATTGTCAAACATGGCAGCCTGCACTGACCTTAGGAGCCCTCATAATTGAGGCTGCCTCTGCCCATGGAACCAGATATTGCTAACTCTTCCCTTCTAACTAATGTGATGTCTGCTGGTTTCTGGTGCAGTGTCCTACAAGTAAAAATTGTCTACAAAAACATGACTGCTTCTTTGTGAACTGCAATGACCAATACATATTTTGTATAACTCCGTCTTGTTTGCTCTGGATCTTTATAGGAGAGAAATATACCTTTCTCTATTTAGAAGGCTAATATATTGTGTTTGCTTTAAATACACAGCAGTATGTGTAATAGCAATCGTTTTTAGTTCCATGGTTGATTACCATATCCATTTTCCCAAATAACTGCCTACTGTAGTGGCTGGAGACCACTGTCATGGTGCAAAGTGCATCCTTCCTTCAGCCAGCATTTAAATGTGAATATTGGATTGGAAGGATGTGTCTGCATATGAACTCATTGTTGCATGCCATGTGAGTAAAAAAGTAACATTTTATGGTTTAATACAAGCTGTAGTATAGAATCCGGAATGTTTCAAGACCATTTCTGGTAGCTGTTTTGCCTTCCAATGGACCATATAAAGGCACATCAAGTGTTAAAGCACACATTCTTCCCTGGCACCTGTTCATGTGACTCATCTGTCAGTCATGTGGGTACCTGGTGACTTAGTATCTGTAGCATTATGCACAATTGCTTCCATGACTTTTAGGGCAACGGTATTCCTCCTCCCTGAAGTATATGACTAGTTTCTCAAGCCGTTTTTAAACCTGTTGTAGGGGATGTTAGTTCAAGTATGTATCTTAAATAGTGCTATTAATGTACTACAGGGCTGCCTATTTTAAATACTGGCACTAATGACCGGCATTATGCTAATTTTGCACTGAAACACTGAAGGCACAGTTCAAGGTATTTTAGCTTAAGGTGCTTCTTTCTTTTTCAGAATTGTAATAGGATATAGACATGGATTGTTTCAGCAGGTTCTTTGTAGAATGATTGTTTCCATTTGATAAAATAAGGCTGAAACTGGATATGCAGTATGCCTATTTGGCTATAGTCTTTGGCAGCCAAAGTTTGCTATTTAATGCTGAGATTGCTGTTTGGGGAACCCTGCTATGCTGTTGCCTGTCCAGGTCCACTGGTCCAGTTACCAGGGCAAATAAGCTTATTGTTAACTGGCCAACTGCTCAGATTGCTGTGCCTAGTGAGAGAAGTACTAGCTTTTCCCCAATAATCTTTGGAATACTTTTTTATAATGTTTTTGTTTTGGATAATGCAGGGTAGGCACTAACCGCTCTAATGTAGACTGTAGCATAAGTAGACCTTTGGTATGGCACAACATGCTAAGAAATGTATTCCAACATCAGTAGAACAATGCAATGTTTGGGTGCCATTGCTAGCAGACACATTTCAATTTCATTTTCTATGCAAGACCCCCCCCCCCATGCATAAAACCTGAGGTCTCTAAGAGTTTTATTTCTGCTGAGCAGTGCAACTGTTTTTATGTTCTTTTCATCTATTATATTTGCCTTCTTAATAAAAATTGAGGGATTTTATGCATGAGTAGTCATGACCGTTAACTGTAGGTGAGGTATTTACTTTGTTTATTGCTAGTGAGACTTGCTTGTTAACTAGCATTTCTAAAACCCATACCTAGTTTCTGTTTAACTACATCTATTGTGTAGTGTTTAGTAATGTGTAGTAGCCTTAGAGGATTAAACTAATTCTTGCTGTATCTCTAGCTTTTAAACCAAAGTATGCAACAAGTGTTCTATTGTAGACCAAATGGCATTGTTTATTTTTGAACACAATTTTATCTAGGTTATGTGCTTGGCCTTCAGGGTAGCTCAATGTTCCTTCTGGCCATATAAAGACATTATACTTGTAGCCCCTTCTCATGTATCGGGTCAAAAATAGCCCAGTTGCAGCATACCCTGTCAATCATTTTGAATGGGAATGGAGTTTCGAAAACTATGAAGCAACTGGGCATTCTATAGCGTGTCATTCCTCAGCATGGTTTTGTGATATGCCTGTTGCTTTGTAGTCTACTATGGAGCTAGGCATATATTTTCCTTGGTATCTTGTTTTGTACATGGCAACAGAACTTTTGCATGACACTCTTTATTTTAATTTTTTTTTGTACTCCATCTGAACAAAGATTCATTTGTTCGGATACAGTTTAATTTTGGCTTATGTAGACTGAAGATATTAAATTCATAGATTTTAATTTGACGTGTTTTTTTTTTTGTTGTTTTACTTATTTGCTTTCTTTCCCTAACCTGAGTTGCTTGAGTCTTTGACACTTGGCCAATGGTCAGAATTGGCCAAGGCTAAAATTATATTTCTATTCCTAATCTAAACCTACATTCACCTCTATCATTCAAACTGTTGCCAGTTTGTCAGTGTGACCCTAGCATCTGGTTAACTGTTTCACACCTGCATATACATTTATTTAGAATACTACTGTCTTTCCACTGTTCTTATACTTAAATTAAATCTTTAAGCAAAGGTCTTTGATATACACTTTGAATACAATACAAATATTTCCCTGCACTTATTCCTCACACTATCAACTTTTAACATTATGTAAGAATTTGAATTGAAATCGGCTGAACAAGATAATACATTTATCCTGGTTAAATTATACCTCATAGTATGTTCTTTAACACTGAGGATTGTGCAGCCTCTTTCCAACAAGACACTGGGCAGTTAGCTTGTAGCGGCTAAAGTGTGTATATACTTCACCCACACACAGACTTGATCATTTACAACTTTATCAAACAGCACAGTATTGTTAAATTATTGCAGTTCCTGCACTAAGAAGTTTAATTTTTGTATGTTGCATCTAATGGGCACCCTAAAGTAATGTGCTCGACTTCTGCAATGTGTCGACCTACAGAAGGATATAATTTATTTTTCCTTAACTCTAGGTTTCTTTAAATTCATTAAACTCCTTTTACATGTATGGCTGAGCAGTAAACAAGCTGAATCTACTCTGGAAATTTAGTTGGCCGGTATTTGAAACCACTTTGACTTGTTTTTGTCCTTATAACAGTGTGATGCACACATACCTGAGATCTAATGCTATGGAGTGACATAGCATCTGAAAAGCTTCACCACTACAGCCTTGTAAAGAGTTTTCTGCACCAATGTTTTGAATGTGTGACTCTGCTGTGCCTTCCACCACTTTGTTTTGTCGCCTGCATTTTTTTTTTATTTCATTTATTTGAAGGGTGACTAAGGTTGCAGAGATTAATGTGTGCTGAGTCTGCAGAGTAATTACTGTAGGGTTGCCACGATATATATGTGAAGAGACACCGTACCATCAAAAAAAAAAAAAAAAAAAAATATTTGAAAGTCTTCCATACCACTTGCATGACAAACCTTTGCTTCAGAAGTACTACTCTACAAAGGCTGGCTGTGCCAATTTAAAAAGCCAATTTGGTTGCACTACCAAGTAGTATACGGAATCCTACATTACACCCAATGACTGATTTTATTTACATGCAACTATATTTGAACACTGCTTTTAAACTTCCAGTATATTTGCTATTGTGGCAACCCTATTCACAAAATAACCACTAAATGCCATTTTGGGTTAAATTGTGTTTTATCTGAGCACCTGTTTGGGGTGGGGGGCATGATCAAATTTTTATTTCCACTTTGATAACATACTATATGTATTTATTTCTACAGAATCCCTGCACATTACGTTTACCCACAGGCTTATGTGCAGCCTGGAGTCGTAATTCCACATGTCCAGCCGACAGCTGCTACATCCACAAGCCCCTACATTGACTACACCAGTGCTGCCTATGCACAGTACTCTGCTGCTGCCGCTGCTGCTGCTGCCGCCGCATATGATCAGTACCCCTATGCTGCCTCTCCAGCTGCAACAGGATACGTCACCGCTGCGGGTTATGGTTATGCAGTCCCGCAACCACTTACAGCTGCAGCACCAGGATCTGCTGCTGCAGCGGCTGCTGCCTTTGGTCAATACCAGCCACAACAACTGCAAGCTGACCGCATGCAGTAGCACTTAGACTTTTGAGCAAGTCAATCACTCTCTTGTTTTCAGCCATCCTGTTTCAGTAGATGAGACCATGTACATTTAGGCAAATGGCTTTAACTAAAATTGAAAAAAAATTTTTTTGGAGAGCAAAAGTATTCCAGCTTCTCTATGCAGTACATATCCATGACTGGTGTACATGTTGATTATCAAGGACAAGCTAATATACAACTTGAAAAGATTATTAATTTGATACGGCACAATGAGACTTTTTGTATCAGGGAAAGAAACTGCCTTTAACTAATCTAGGATGACTTTTTCTGTAAATAGTAAATTCTTTTTTTTTTTCTATTTTCACAAAGCTTCTAAACCAGGGAAATATCAGCAATATGTAGCCTGTTCAGAGTAAAACATGGGCAGCAGAGACAGTCGCGTCTTCTCAGTGCAGCCTTTTTTTTTTTTTTTCTAAAGTGTTCATGGTCTCAGAATGGGCATGGAAGAACATGACCTGCTGGTCACAGGATGGGCAGGCACCAAAGCAATCTTCTTGTCTGTCCTCTACATGAGTGGAACTATATGGAGCAAGTGATGTGGAATTAACATGTGCAACAGCTGTACAGACAATCAATAACACAGACCGTTCTGGAGAGAACACATCACTTGTGCTTATTTGATGAGCTTGTCACATTCTAATCCCTCTCCCCATCCTGTTTCGCTTTTGGGAAACTTTGAACCGCTGGTGTCAGCTTTTCTGCTTCTGAAACGGGATCAGTCCTTTACTAAAACAGCCTTCTATTTTATTACTCCTATTCATAGCTTGCAGCCTACAAAAAAAAGCAACTTGCTAAGTTTAACCCTTTAAAGAACTGGGGGATTTTTCTTTTTGTTCATCCCCTTGGTTAAAAAAAGGTATGACGTTGCATTGCAGTTTTTTAAAGGGTTAATTCAAAATGGTCTGTACTGTGCCTTAACTGTAATGTTATTGAAAGAAACATATATTTATTTTGAAAGTTTTACTACAGTGTGCTCTGAAGAAGGGACCTTTAGATGCAACACGAAAATGATGTATTCATCTCATGGTATAAGTTATTTAAGTAAGTTTAGATGTAGTAAATTAAAATATTAATCTATTCAACTAAAAATGTTGACCTGGATTTATTTAAATTCTGTATGTGCACTGTATAATGATATCCCTAACTTAACATTTAGAATTTTACATTAAATTTGTTTAGCTTTATTAGCTTTATTATTTTTTTTTTCTCCTTTCTGACGACCCCTCTTGCGCAATAACACAAAACATTTAATTTATACGTAGGGGGTAACTTCTGAATTTTTTTTTTTTCCTAATTAGTAAAGTGCTGCTTTACACAACAAACTTGTAAAAACTGCAATACTTGCAATTTTTATTCTTGAACTTAAGTTTAAATATTTTACACTGTAATGGGTTTTTATACTTGAAAAAAAAAATCATACAAGGGAAGAAAAAAAGACAGCATTTTTATGGACATTGTCTAAATGTCACTGGATTTATTTTTAAGTATTCCAAAAACTAGCCAGTGTTATATAACTTGTAGACAAGGAATCCATGCTTATTTATTCATTACATATTGCTTTATAACATTAAAATCTATTCACTTGTATTAAATAAAACCTTTATTTGCTGCATTGTGTTTTCTTTTGTGTTCTAGAGAAATATTTGACCGGCATTGGGAAGGAAGTGTCTTGTGAAAAGACATGTTGCTTTTGCAGGGTCTAGTGCTGTTCAACAAGCCAGAGCAGGCAACTGTATCGCTAATGTACAGCATGTTCATTCATACTAAAGCTTACATATATCATCCATAGATAACTATGTAGAAGTTTTCCATACCTTTTATAGAAATAAGATCTGATCTTGCTTGTGCTGACTTTCAGCTGGCTGGTGACAGTGGTTCAACTTTGATTCATACTAGGATGTTGTAGGGAAACTCCTGGTTCTACAGCTGTTCTCGCGCTAATATTCTGTGTTAAGGCAGCCATTGCTAGCCCAAACACATGCTCGGAGTTTCCCTCTGTAATGTGATCAGGAATATGTAACTTCTCTAGTTAAGTCCTAGACTGCCCAGTCATTCCACTGGTTGTAAAGAGATCACAGCACTTATTTTTAAGGCTAAGCTTCATTCACATAGTAAATATATATATATATATATATATATATATATATATATATATATATATATATATATATATATATATATATATATATATATATATATATATATATATATATATATATATATATATATATATATATATATATTTTGTATGCGTGTTGGTTTTGTAAAGTCATAATCAAATGAAAGCGGTTGTATGCCTTAGCTCTGTTATTTTTCTTTTGAGTTACAGGGAAAATTAGGCCTTTTTGCCTTGGCTGCCACTAAGATACTTTTTGAATTGCTAGATGCATATGAAATGTTACTGTGGCTAGCTACCATTGTCTGAGAACAGTTATTGCAGATGTCTGTGCTTTTTTGATTTTGAGATCATCCTTCCTTGCAAAGACTGCAAATCTTGAGTGGACTTTTACTCACACATACTATGCCCGACGCATGGACTGGAGTTCTCCAGACAGCTCAGCCATACTGTTAAAATGTATTGCTTAAAGAGATAATGACACTAGAAATCAAACTTTTTTGTTTGTATGTATCGTAACATTCTCTGCATACAGTTGGTAGTATTTGCCTAGTGCTGATGCCCCATGTTTCTCTGTGAGGGGGCTGCCATATTTGTGCAGTTGTAGAAACCGTTTCAGAAGGGACAGTCAGGTTGGCAAAAAAACAGTCAGATTTGGGAACTTCAAGTAAAATTTACTTACAAAAGCTGACCATCATGAAAACCAATCAATGTAACCTATAGGTAACTTTTAAATGAGAACTAAACCCTAAAAAGGGCCATACTATGGCTAGAGTGGGTGTTCCCAAAGTTTTTTGCCTACAAGTCCTATTCAGATGTAAACGAGTTGGGGAACAAGCAAGCATGATAAATATTCCTGGGTAGTGCTAAATAAGTGCTGTGCTTTGCCATTTGATAGCCCCTATATAGACTGGCAGCTTAAAGGAGACTCAATTAGGCAGATTTTTTTTTCACTCTGCTTAGCTTTATTGACAAAAAGAAATCACAGTTCTCATACAATTATCCATGACACTATACAAATAATGAACATCTAGGGGCCCATTTACTTAGTTTGAGTGAAGGAATAGAATAAAAAAAACTTCAAATTTCGAATGTTTTTTTGGCTACTTCGACCTTCGACTGACTTTGAATCGAACGTTTCAAACTAAAAATCGTTAGACTATTCGACCATTCGATAGTTGAAGTACTGTCTCTTAAAAAAAAAAAAACTTCGACCCCCTAGTTTGCCACCTAAAACCTACCGAAGTCAATGTTAGCCTATGGGAAAGGTCCCCATAGGCTTTGCAATCTTTTTTTGGTCGAAGAAAAATCGTTAGATCGATGGATTAAAATCCTTCGATCAAACTATTTGCGGTAAATACTTAGACTTCGATAGTCGAAGGATTTCCATTCGCCAGTCGAATATGGAGGGTTAATTAACCCTCCCTATTCGAGCATAAGTAAATTTGCCCCCTAGTGTAACATATTATCTTTTTATGATAACATGCATGTATACCATTTGTTTGCAACATATATTGCTATGGTACCTCCCCTGCTTATAATGAGGGGGTGCCATTGTTGGCTAAGCCTTAAAGGAAAACTATACCCCCCCCAAACAATGTATGTCTCTATAAAAAGATATTGCAACAGCTCATATGTAAAACCCTGCTTCATGTAAACAAACATTTTCATAATATACTTTTCTAGTAGTATGTGCCATTGGGTAATCATAAATAGAAATTTGCCATTTTAAAAAATAAGGGCCGCCCCATGGGATCACACGATTCACTGTGCACACAAACAAACTATACTTCCAGGCCTGGACTGGCAATCTGTGGGTTCTGGCAAATGCCAGAGGGGCTGCTATAAGGTCCCATAGAAAGTCAGTATTTAGTGGGCTGGTAGGGGGTATTTTAATTCTCAGTCCGGACCTGTATACTTCTTAGGTCACATGAGCCAATTAACAAACAGAGTTGTGTCTTTTGCTCCCACACTTCTTCATGTTACAGTTAGAGTTGTAGTTTTTCTGGGCAGGTGATCTCTGAAGCAGCACACAGACCATCAAGGCAAGAGATGTAAAAGGGCAATATTTACTTAAATATATATTCCAGTTTGATAAGATTCTTTAATATGCCACTTAATATGATATAAACGATCTGTTGCTTAAGTATTCATTTTGGGGTATAGTATTCCTTTAAGGGGAAAAAGGGGTATAATCCAACTGGGTAACATATAAAGTTATAAACCAGTATTTAGGTCAGACGGGTGTCATGTTATAGTGGTGTGCAGGCTGGGTTCATATTGGGTGCTATAGATATATAAAGTTTACCTTGAACCTTCCGGTTATGAAGTGTGAAGTGTTTTGATTTGTTTATTCTATTATCTTTGATTTCTAAAGTCATAAAACTTGGTCCATTGCTTTCAATTGTGGTTTTCACTGAAGGGATGGTTAATGACCTTTAGTGCTGCTTTTTCATATTGTATATAAGTGTAGATTTCTGTTAATAGTTGGTTGTATGTTGGTGCTTCCTTTTGTTTCCAGGATCTGGTTTCTAGCTCCAATGAGGATATGGATGAAGATCTTTTCAGACATCTCCCAAATCTGGGAATATACCAAGGAGGGCCATGTATGGGTACTTTGGTAGATTAATGTTTAGGACTTTTGTAACAGTCTGAAAGACAGAGTTCCAAAAACTGCTCAGTTTCTTACAGCTCCACGAGATATGAAGAATTGATCCTTCGTTATTACAGTCTCTCCAGCATAACATAGATGTCCCCGGATATATATCCGAGCAAGTTTTTCTGGTTTAAGGTACCATCTATGTAGGACTTTGTAGTAGTTTTCTAGGTGGTCTGCGCAGCTGGTGTGCGGTTTCAGTTTTCTGATAGCTATCAATAAGTCCTCTATTGAAAACGATTGGTGAAAGTCTTTTTCCCATTGAAGTATTGCTGGGAATTTACCTTGCTGTATGTTTTCGGATAATAGATCGTAGCATATTGCAATGCCTTTAGTGCTGCCAGGTTTTCCAATCATAGAATCTCCAGTGTGGCCGGGTCCCTATTGCAAGGGTTAGGAAATTTGGTTAAAGAAACTTGTAAAATTCTGATTTATGTACCCAAAAGTCCTGTAAGGCTACTCACCGTTGTGTGGAAGGGATGTCTGGTTCTGTCCGTCCTTGCAGGCAAGTAGTTTGTCGCAGTCGCCGGCGAAAGCGCGCCTGTGCACGGGCGTGCGCTTTGATGCGCGTGCGTCTTTGCGCGCGCTGCGTATGTTCGTGCGTGCGTTGCGTCGCCCGGCGTTTTTGCGCATGCGAGTTCACGCCAGGCCTATATCAACTCAGTTGACATACAAACAAACTGCTAGGTTATCTTAGTTCATTTCCAAGAGACCCCAGCGTTATAGATTTGATCTCCTGTTGTTGACCCGGCTATTCCTGACTCGCTTGAACTCTGCCTGCACCCGACCTCGGCCTGACTTTGGCTACGAACCTAATCTGCCTGCATCTGACCCCGGCCTGATCCCGTTTATGAATCTGAGCTGCCTGCCTCTGACCCGGACCTGTTTGACCTCAGCCTTCATACTCCTGTTACTTCGTCTGGACTCTCCGGCCTCTTTTCACAGCGCATTCTTCCTGTTTCATCCTCAGGTTAGTCTGTCGCTGGTGAAAGCTGCTTGTGAGCCCTCTTCTACTAATTGATCCACATAAAGCCTTATAGTATAACCTAGCCATGGATCAAGAAGAAGAGGAATCTGTGTTAAGTCAAATGACACAGCAACTGGCTGCTCTCACCCAAGCAGTCCAAGAACTACAAGGAGGGTACAATCAACTCCAGGACCAGCTGCAGAATGTGCAACCTGCTGCTGGACCACCTCCTGTTATAAATATACAGCAACCCAGTACTTCTGCCTCTTCCGCTTCTGCTGCTGAGCCCAAGTTATCTCTCCCAGAGAAATTTTCCGGTGACCGGAAGAAATTCAGAATTTTTGTTAACAATTGCAAGTTGTTTTAAACCCTTATCTTATCCGACAGATCAAGTGAAGGTGGGGTTTATTATTTCCTTGCTTCAAGGTCAACCTCAGTCCTGGGCCTTTCATCTTATGGAACAACAAAACCCTGCACTCTCATCTGTGGAAACCTTCTTTTCTGCCATGGCTGTCATTTATGACGATCCACATCGTACTGAGACTGCTGAAGCTGCATTAAGAGCTCTCACTCAGGGCCGACGGCCTGTAGAGGACTATGCTATGGAGTTTTCGGGAACTTGCTGTGGAGACTGAGTGGAATGATGCAGCACTCAAACATCAATTTCGTTTGGGATTATCCATAGGTTTAAAAGATGAGGTTGCTCGTGTGGGAATTCCTGGCTCCCTGGAGGAATTGATTCTTCTGGCCGTACAATTGGACATAAGATTGCGCGAAAGGAGAACTGAAAGAGTTGCTGAGACCTCTCCTTCTTGGGTCACTCCCAGAGCTCCTCCTCCAGTGAGAAACGTTCCTGTGCTTCCTGACACTGAGCCAATGCAAATCGGGACTATCAGACCCAATCTTTCGGCTGAGGAGAGATTGAGAAGACGAAGGCTTAACTTATGCCTCTATTGTGGGCAAGCAGGACATCTTCGAACCTGCCCTATTCGTCCAGCCTCCCCAAGTAAAAGAACTTCCTTTTCCGTTACTAATCAGTCATTAAGCTACTCCCCTTTACTGATTATATCTCTTTCTTTACAGTGGGGAGAGGAACAGATGAATCTTCCAGCCCTTGTTGATTCTGGTGCAAATGGGTGCTTTATTGACTCTCAAGTAGTGGATAATCTTCACATTCCTCTTCTGTCTAAAGAGAGTCCTGTCTTTATTAGAGTCGCGGACGGTTCTGCAATCAGCTCCGGACCTGTGACTCAAGAGACTATTTCCCTGATCACTTGTTTGAATAAAATTCACTTTGAGCAATTGAGTTTTGATGTTGTTGCCTCCCCATTATTTGCAGTCATATTAGGTCTTCCGTGGCTTCGCAAGCATAACCCTGTTATTGATTGGGTCTCCGGAAAAATAACCTTTTACTCTGAACTTTGTCGAATGTCTTGTCTACAACCCCTTGGGAAACAGTTATGTGCGGTGCCTTCAAGTATCAAACTTAATCCTCTTCCGGAACAGTACCAAGAATTCGCAGATATTTTTGTCAAGAAAGGTGCGGACATATTACCTCCTCACAGAATATATGATTGTCCGATTGAACTTTTGCCTGGCAGTCAAGTACCCTTTGGACGTATTTATCCGCTATCCGAGCCAGAACTAAAGACTCTTAAGGATTATGTGGACGAGAACCTAGCCAAAGGGTTCATAAGATATTCTACGTCCCCAGCAGGAGCTGGTATTTTTTTTGTAGGGAAGAAGGATGGTTCATTAAGGCCATGTATTGATTACAGGGAATTGAACAAAATAACCATTAAAAATTGATATCCGCTTCCTCTTGTTCCAGAACTGGTACAACAGCTTCGAGGTGCAAAGATTTTTTCAAAACCTGATCTGCGAGGAGCCTATAATTTAGTGAGGATCCGCAAGGGAGATGAGTGGAAGACTGCTTTTCGTACCCGATATGGGCATTTCGAATATCTGGTTATGCCATTCGGGCTTTGCAACGCGCCCGCAACATTTCAGCATTTTGCAAATGATGTTTTACGGGACTTTCTTGATATTTTTGCAGTTGTTTATTTGGATGATATTCTTATTTTTTCACAGTCACTTCAGGAGCATCGAATCCATATGAAAAAAGTCTTCACTCGTCTCAGAACCCATCGTCTGTATGTGAAATTAGAGAAGTGTGAATTTGAAAGAGAATCTGTGGAATTTTTGGGTTTCATCATCTCGTCTAAAGGAATTCAAATGGATCACAAGAAGGTCTCTGCCATTCTGGACTGGCCAATCCCTACTAATCGCCGGTCTGTTCAGAGTTTTATAGGATTTTCTAATTTTTATAGGAAATTTATCAAAAATTTTTCTCAGATTATTCTTCCTATAACTAAACTTACATGTTCCAATAAAAAATTTGTTTGGACTGACGAAGCACAAGTAGCCTTTTCCATTCTGAAGAAGACTTTTACTTCTGCCCCTATTTTGTGTCATCCTGATCCAACTCTACCTTTTGTGGTTGAGGTAGATGCATCAGAATCTGCAGTGGGAGCCATTTTGTCTCAAAGAACTACAGTCAAGGAGGAGCTACATCCTGTTGCTTTTTTTTCTAGGAAATTGAATAAAGCGGAACAAAACTATGATGTCTCTGACAGAGAACTGTTGGCGATTAAACTCGCATTTGAGGAATGGAGATTCTTGCTTGAGGGTGCTAAACATCCAGTCATCGTATATACAGATCATCTTGAATATTTACGTTCCGCTAAACATCTCAGACCAAGACAGGCTCGTTGGGCAATGTTTTTTATGAGATTCTGTTTTCACATTACTTATCGTCCAGGTAGTAAAAATGTTAAAGCTGATGCCCTTTCTCGCATGTTTTCCACAGACCCAACTCCAAACTCCTCTTCTGAAACAATTCTGAAATCAAGTAATTTTTTCTCTCTCCTTCAAGAATCTTTAATGGATCGTTTAAAGAGAGCATCATCTTCGGTACCTGATGTTATTTCCGGTCGATATTTCTTGTCTCGAAGGTCTAATTTATTATTTTTTGGAGCAAAGATTTTTGTACCATGTGAGATTCGGCTCGATGTTCTCAAAACTGTTCATGATTCGAAACTTGCTGGTCATCCTGGTATTAAAAAGACTATTATTTTAGCTAAAAGATTCTTTTGGTGGCCAACTTTAGCCAAAGATTGCACGGCATTTGTATCATCATGCGAGACTTGTGCTAGATTCAAGAGTCCACGTTCCAAGCCAGTGGGGTTACTTCAATCTCTTCCTATCCCAATGCGTATTTGGGGATCCGTTTCAGTGGACTTTATTTATGAGTTGCCACCTTCACAAGGACAAACTACGATTTTTGTTTGTGTCGACAGATTAACCAAGATGGCACATTTTTCATCATTACATAAATTACCTTAGGCCGCAGTCACGGCTGAAACTTTTATTAGAGAGGTGATTCGTCTACATGGAGTTCCTGATGAAATTGTGTCTGACCGTGGTGTTCAGTTCACTTCCCAATTTTGGAGAGCACTATGTAAAGCACTTCAGATCAAAGTTTCATTATCCTCTGCCTTTCATCCACAATCTAATGGACAGACGGAGAGGACTAACCAGACTCTTGAGCAGTATCTACAATGTTTTTCTTCCTTTGCTCAGGATGATTGGGTAACGTTATTACCTCTGGCAGAATTTGCCTATAATAATGCTCATCATTCTTCGATACAACAATCACCATTTTTTGCAAATTTTGGTCTTGACCCGGCTATGTTTCCAGCTTCTGTACCTGAAGTACCTGTTCCTGCAGTCCAGGATCGCCTGGCTTTTTTGTCTTCAAATTTCAAAACTCTACAGGAGACAATGGCCAAGGCACAACGTGATTATAAAGACTATGCGGACCGTAGACGTTCTTCTGGGCCAAACTTCAAAGTCGGAGATATGGTATGGTTGTCTTCTGTAAATTTGAGACTAACTTGCCCTAGTAAGAAGTTGGGTCAGAAATACCTGGGACCTTTTTCCATTATTAAACAGATTAATTCTGTTACATTTCAACTTGAGCTACCGTGCTCTTGGAAGATACATCCTGTTTTTCATATGGCTCTTCTTAAACCTGTGATTCCTAACATCTTTCAAGAACGGACTATTCCTCCTCCTCCTGCGGTTTTGGTTGATGGTCAGGAGGAGTTTGAAGTGGAGAAAATTTTGGATTCAAGATTTCAAAGTAAATGAATCCAGTATCTTGTCAAATGGAAGGGTTATGGTATGGAAGAGAACTCTTGGGAACCTGCATCTAATCTTCATACTCCCAGTCTTCTTCAGAGGTTTCATCGAGCTCATCCAGAGAAGCCAGGTTCGTTTCGCGTCCTGAGTCCGCTCCTTGGGGGGAGGCACTGTAAGGCTACTCACCGTTGTGTGGAAGGGATGTCTGGTTCTGTCCGTCCTTGCAGACAAGTAGTTTGTCGCAGTCGCCGGCGAAAGCGCGCCTGTGCGTCTGTGCGCGGGCGTGCGATTTGATGCGCGTGCGCATTGTCGCGCGCGTCTTTGCGCGCGCTGCGTATGTTCGTGCGTGCGTTGCGTCGCCCGGCGTTTTTGCGCATGCGAGTTCACGCCAGGCCTATATCAACTCAGTTGACATACAAACAAACTGCTAGGTTATCTTAGTTCATTTCCAAGAGACCCCAGCGTTATAGATTTGATCTCCTGTTGTTGACCCGGCTATTCCTGACTCGCTTGAACTCTGCCTGCACCCGACCTCGGCCTGACTTTGGCTACGAACCTAATCTGCCTGCATCTGACCCCGGCCTGATCCCGTTTATGAATCTGAGCTGCCTGCCTCTGACCCGGACCTGTTTGACCTCAGCCTTCATACTCCTGTTACTTCGTCTGGACTCTCCGGCCTCTTTTCACAGCGCATTCTTCCTGTTTCATCCTCAGGTTAGTCTGTCACTGGTGAAAGCTGCTTCTGAGCCCTCTTCTACTAATTGATCCACATAAAGCCTTATAAGTCCTTTTGTATTTGTTCAAAGGATTTCAGCTGGGAGCCGTCATATAACTCTCTACTGTGGTTATGCCTTTTTTGTTGATTTCGGTGTGGAGGTCTGACATTCTTATTAGAGCATTTAGTGATGGCAACGGCATTTTACCATTTGGTCCTGAGCATGATTGCCCATATTTGTAATCCAGCTTTCACACTGTCCATGTATATTCTCTTTGCAGCCAATACTGGATTTTGTGGCCATAGAATTTGAGTTAAGGATTGTGGTGCTACGTAGTATTGTTCCAGTTCGATCCATCTTTTGTTTTGTGAGGGTATATGTCGGGCACAAGTTTGTGCTAAAATATTAGCCTTATAGTATTGCTTGAAGTCCGGTATCACTAGTCCTCCTTTGTTATTGGCCAAGGTCATAAGGTGTTGTGCAATCCTGGGCCTCTTGTGTTCCCAAATGAACCCTGTGATAAGCTTTTGTATTTCCTGGAAAAAAAGACTTTGGTATTATTATCGAAACTGTTCATGGTGCATATAAAACAATTGGTAGGATCATGATTTTAACAATTGCCATGCGGCCAAACCATGAAACCATGCTGATTTTCCAAGTCTGCATAACCGTTTTAATTTTGGTTGGCTTTAAATAGGTGCTCCGGTGACTTTGGTAAATGTTCTGTGGCAAGATTCTGTTGTTTTTTTATGTCTAGAGGCCATTTGAATACATTGACCTCGGATGGTAGCTTTATGAGCCTGCCAATTAATAATAAAGGGAGAGGTTTGTGAAGCTCTGTTAATTTGAAAGAATTCTGATAGCAACCAGTCCCCAATCCTCTATTTTTTGAACCAATGTTTTAGCTGAGGGATAGGCAATACTTCAGCTGTTTGCAGCACACCATCAGCTGAGCTAGTGCAGGAAGGATGGTAGTAAAGCCTTAGGATATGTTAGATTAGAATATGTCCCAGTTTGAGTATTAAGTTCATTAGTGGTTCTTTTTTTGGCCAAGTAACCTTTCTTTAACTGTGCCTAGAGATGAAAAATTAATTATTCACCATCCCCCAAAGTGTACTCCAATTCAGGGACACAATAATGCCTAGAGGTGGGCAAGCTTTAATATGCCAGTAAATTCTAAAACGTTGCACTAATTTTTTGCCCTTTATTTTGAAAACATGTTTTTTTCAAAACACATCAGTTAATAGTGCTACTCCAGCAGAATTCTGCACTGAAATCCATTTCTCAAAAGAGCAAACAGATTTTTTTATATTCAATTTTGAAATCTGACATGGGGCTAGACATTTTGTCAATTTCCCAGCAGCCCCTGGTGATGTGACTTGTGCCTGCACTTTAGGAGAGAAATGCTTTCTGGCAGGCTGCTGTTTTTCCTTCTCAATGTAACTGAATGTGTCTCGGTGGGACATAGGTTTTTACTATTGAGTGTTGTTCTTATATCTACCAGGCAACTGTTATCTTGTGTTAGGGAGCTGCTATCTGGTTACCTTCCCATTGTTCTTTTGTTTGGCTGCTGGGGGGGGAAAGGGAGGGGGGTGATATCACTCCAACTTGCAGTACAGCAGTAAAGAGTGATTGAAGTTTATCAGAGCACAAGTCACATGACTTGGGGCAGCTGGGAAATTGACAATATGTCTAGCCCCATGTCAGATTTCAAAATTGAATATAAAAAAATCGGTTTGCTCTTTTGAGAAATGGATTTCAGTGCAGAATTCTGCTGGAGCAGCACTATTAACAGATTCATTTTGAAAAAAAAAAAAAATTCCTATGACAGTATCCCTTTAAAGACGTCTAGCCCCAAGACATACTGTATACTAGATTTTGGCCTAGTACTTGAATAGATAATGCCTCTCTTTCTCAAGCCGAATTTTATTTCCCATTTTAAAGGGGTCTGTGCACTATGCAAGAATGAATTGGTATGAAATCTGGTTAAGTCTATGGAACCAGGAACTGATAAAATGAATTTCAAAATGTATCATGCATTTCATTTTCAGATGTATTTTGATACTGCTGTGCCTTTTGCAGGATATGCTAAAGTCATATTTGTGAATTTAGCACTCTGTGTCAGAGGAAGCAAATCTAATGGCAAAGCAAGTATCTTCGAAACAAACCAGCCAATAACAGCAAAAAACTAAATGCTTACACTGCAACATTTTCCTGATGTTCTTGCCACACCTTTTCATCAAGCAGCAAATGCTGGTCAAGTTACTGTATTAAAAATAATATCATTATGTTCTACAGAGCTTATCTGCTATCTGCTGTGTAACCTGAGCCTTTTCTCCTGTACTACACAGCAGCTTATTTATATAAACTATAGTAGTGTTTCTGAAGCAAACACAGCAGTTTTACCAGTGCAGGGCAACACTGCATTATCTTTTTATTACTTTAAAAAACTTAAATTTTTTGATGTTATTGTTCCTTTAAGTTGAATTTGTATGTAAGTTGGAACAGGTACAATTACCTATTAAATGCAACTTAGACAGATGTTTGTCTTAACAAAGTATTTATTTTTACCTTTCTGTGCATATGTTTTACCTCTCTGTGCTGTTGGGGGAATACAAAAACCTCAGTTTTCATGTGTACAAACAAAAAATCCCGAAAACCTCTAAGGGCTAGTCCACACGGGGAGATAGGCGTTTTTACATAGGCGCCCATACAAAACTGTCGCCTGCGCCGGTCGCGGCGACTGTCGCGGCGCTTTGTCGCCGCGACCGCAAACGCGTCGCTATCTCCCCGTGTGGAATAGCCCTAAAAGCTCAAAGAAAATGTCTCCTAGGTGTAGTAGATGAAGTTACGCCTAGGGCTGCCATGAGAATTCTCTTTTGCACCCTGCTGTTTTATGCCAGGAAATTTATCCTTCTAAACTGGATGTCCCCCCAGCCCCCTCAATGGTTGGCTAAACCTGATAAATTCAACACTCCCCGTAATACAAATTACCTATGGTGCCAGGGGTTGCCCCCAAAAATATGACTTGGTATGGCGAGACTGGCTGGACTCTACCAAGGACCTCTTACCCCCAGAGATGCCAGACTAACCGTGTGTATAAACCCACACCTACCACTATAATTCATTTGGACAATAGGTACAAGATCACATCTTAGCCCAGACCATTGAGGGTAACCAAGGAATTACCTGGGGATACTTGATCTGAAGTTTTGTATTAGAGTTGCTTTGTTTATACCTAATAAATACATGTTTTGTTGTTTCATGATCTAATACACAGTTTTTAGTTTGATTCAGGGAAATTAAAAAAAATACAAACGTTAATAAATAAATGTCAGACATTTTCCCTGTCGATAAATATATATATATTGTTTCTCATGTACAGAGCAGTA
The DNA here is from genome assembly GCF_017654675.1 of Xenopus laevis. NCBI lineage: Eukaryota > Metazoa > Chordata > Amphibia > Anura > Pipidae > Xenopus > Xenopus laevis. The sequence continues at coordinate 98,418,167 of NC_054381.1, read as the reverse complement.
GGTTTGAATGCAGCCTGCTCAAGGCGCTGTTAGTAAGTAGAGATCTATATCACCTTGCAAGCTAGGGGGCATCACCCACATACCACCCCCAACCATCCTTCATTAATACAACTCCACCAAAAGCAGCAAGCACTGGATGTATTGGGGTGTCATCTTTGTGCTCCATCTGGGTCTGTAGGTGAAGCATAAAGTGAAGCAGGGTGCAAAGCCTCAATAACATGGCAATGGCATGCTGGTTTGTACCTGAATTTTGTGCTTTGCACCCTGCCCCATTCTGCTTAAATAAGCCTCACATTCTCATTTTCAGGTATGTTTGTTTGTAGTTGAGCTTTAGCCAATAAGTAATCTCTACAAATTAAAGCTATTCTAAGTAAAACTATAATTTTCAGTGCTGGCTAACTTACATTTTCAAAGGAACATGTTTTCACTCTAGGTGGGCATTATAACTATTTTACCATGCCCCTGTGGGACTTTCTACAACATTTCCTAGTATCCAATAGGCATCTTTCTTTAGCATACACTTTTTTGTACAGGGTTATATGAGGATAACCTCCAGGAGATATTTTATTCTCTTAACTGCCAACAGCATGTCACCATATAATATTGAACCCTACTTGTCATTAGCAGACATGGGATTAAACTTGTTCACATAGTGGTCCTCTCCTCTTGATCAGAAATGTTCAAAGATCCATTCATAAACCAAAGAAAGTTATTTGCACACTTCCTATTCTTGTTCATCCTGTCCCTATCTATTGTATCTATGGTATTTCTGAAGGTATGTTTTTCTAAGAGGGTCTATCATTTCTGTCCCTCTGGAAGAAGCTAATATCCCATTGACTAGACTGGCTGACAATAAATGTGCAGTCCGCACCAGTAATGCTAAAGTAATCAGCCTTTGTCAATGCATGTGGCCTGTCTTTGTTTTCCATTAAGACTCATATACCCAACCTAACATATTAAAACAGATGCCTTATCAGGAGTTTTTAAAGGAGAAGGAAAGTGTTCTTGCACTAGGGAGCAACCCTCTTCCGTTTTCCTCTTTCATCGCGTGTCTGCACCTGTGCAGTAGATCGAAAAGCCAAGCTTTAACTAAAAAGTCGGCTCAAGCCCATGCATTTGCCCGGAGAAATTTAAAGAAAGAAGAAAAGGATCGATCCATGGTGCTCGCTGGAATAACCCCGGGCCGGTGCAGTTTTCTGCTGATAGGAGCACCCCGGGGGTTTCAGGTAAGTAAATACAATCACTTAGCGGTGCCTAACATTTGCCACCCCAAAAAGACTTTCCTTCTCCTTAAAATAAATTATAATATACTCCCAATTTTATTTTTACCCTTTGTATTTGTATAAAAACTGAATAAAGTATGTTTTTAGTCTGAGGTGCTGCTAACTCTGGCAGTATTCAACATTACAACTGTTAAAGGGGACCTGTCACCCTAAGAAAAGATTCCAAATTATCATTACCTGCTACAAAATAAAGCTTACTTTGCAATATATACATTATTTCTATAGTTTCCTTCAAGCGCCATTTTGTGAACACTGTTATAAAGGCAAGCTTTGCATCATGCCAAAATCGTATTTATGTGCCATAATAGGGGACCTGATACACATGTCCATGCACTGGCTACACAATTAGATGGGGATGAGGGTTGGGAAATGTGAGGAGTGCAGTGACTCCTACAAAGCGCAGGATAAGAAAAAGTATAAAAATGTGGCTAATGGCCTTATTTAGTATATGTAACTATTAGCAGTAACATAGAACATTTGATTTATGTTTTAGCAGCATTCGTGCTTCTTTAATTGTTCTTACTGTCTACAAGTATTATCTAAGAGAAGTATCAATAGCAACTTTAAAACATAAATGAGCGACATGTAAATTCATAACAGAATGTATAGAGTCAGTAGGGGGCAGATTTATCAAGTGTCGAATAGTAAATTCAGATTAAAATTCGAATTTTCGAGTGTCAAAATTAACACTTTTGGATTCTAATCCCCCTATTCAAATGTAAATTAGAATGTGAGATTTATCACACCTCAACCACGGAACCAGTCCTTATTCAAATATTCGCCACCTTAAACCTGCCAAGTTCATTTACAAGTCAATGACAGAGGTCTGTTGAGCCATTTGGAGATTTTATTAGCCTTCTTGACATTCAAGTTTTTTTTCCGTAGAATACAATTCGAATTTTCGGGTCGGAACCATTCGAATGAATATTAGACATTCAAATTTTTCTTAAATAACCTCCCAGTCAAATTGTGTTTGAATAAAAAAAAATTCACATGAATTTGAAATTCGACCTTTGATAAATGGGCCTCAAGGGGCAAATTTATCAAGGGTCGAATTTCGAATTCATGGGAGATTTTTAAAAATCCCACAAACTCGAAATTCGACTAATCGAAATTAATTATAAAAATCTAATTTTCGAAACTCAGGTGAATAGGTTTGACCCGAAATCTCGAATTAAATTCGAATCTAATTAAATTAGAGTTTTTAAAACTTTTCTCAGGAAAAAATTCAAGGGGCATATTTATCAAGGTTTGAATTTCAAATTGAAAAAACTTTGAGATTCAAAAAGACCAACCAAAATTAAGTCAAAGTTTTTTTTGGGTCAAATAGGTCAGTTTACGATCAAATAGGTCCATATTCGGCCGAATTAGAATCGTAAGAAACGAAGGAATAGCGCATTCGATCGAATTCGATTCAAAGTCCACCAATTGACTCCAAATAGGTTCTAGGAGGTCCCCCATAGGCTAAAACAGCAATTCAGCAGGTTTTAGATGGCGAATGGTCGAAGTCGATTTTTTAAAGAGACAGTACATGATAAATTTCGATATTCAAAATTTTAAATTTTTTTCAAATTTAAATCGAATTTGGACAATTCCTTAGTCGAAGTTCACAAAAAATAGCTCGAAATTCAAATTTTTTTTATTCGAAAATTCACCTCGACCTTTGATAAATCTGCCCCTAAATGTCAGAAAGGTGGTAAACAACTCGAAATTGATCCCATGACATCTCCCATTGACTAAAACAGCAATTCAGCAGGTTTTCGGTGAATAATAGTCAAATTCGAGTTCTTAAAGGGCCAACATTTTTAAAAACTCAAATCGAATTTTAACAATTCCGTAGTCAATTTTGACAGTTTTGGCCATAAAAAGACAAAAAAATTCAAATTCTAATTGTCACATCGACCCTTGAAAAATCTGCCCATAAGTGTGTGACTTCTGTTTGAAAGGAAAGATTATATATATTTATTAAAAAATGGCTGTGCACTCTATTGCATTTTTAGAGAATCTACTTAGTCAGCAATGGCTGATGGTGCGTGAGACCAATTGAAATAAACAATTTTAGACAAACAGACTCTCAACTCAGTAGATCTATCTTAATTCATTAAATTTTATTCAAAAATTAGTCTTCTCAATTAATCACCAACCACCAATTTCAAATTTCATAATTCATAGCAATTCATATGTAATAAATTATTGAATCAATTACAAGTTCATTGTCAATTAATTGTGTAGATAAATAAATACATATGAAACCCAAATTAAAGTTAATTGTATTGGTATTGAGTTTTAACCAGTGATTTCCTGTTAAAAAGTCCTGGAGGAAGAAATAAGAGCCAAATTGTCCCAACATTTAAATAGGTAAGGATTCCCCAACTAAATAAATATGATCCGCATGAAAGGGGAAGGTTAGAATGTTTCAATTTGCAGATGTGTCATCTGTTATAGGAATTATTTAAGTTTTATCCTCAATGCAGCCTCAATTATCTCCTGGCGAGGTCATAACACAGCACTATTACCTGATTTAAGTCACTTTTATACGCTCAGCATGGAAAGTTTAGCCAACTTTAAAGAGTCATTTAATTGTAAGGACAAGTGTGAATTGAGATACATCTACTGAGTGCGAGTTGAGATTCTCTTTGTCTAAATTTGAAAGGAAAGATTAATTTGTTTGACTTCCTCAAAGTGTCCTTTTAGTATGAGATATGATATGTGCATTGAGAACTACAATGAAATCCACATGCAAAATGATGGATGAAAAGTGAGAAATAAAACAGAGCTTGTACTGCTCTTTATTTTCAGTGCTGTTCCAATTGGGAGAGAAACAGTAGTCACAATTCCCATTACCTGCCACCTCTGAGAGAACTACCGCAATGAAATTGCATTTTGTGCATAGGCCTAACAGCAAAATTTAGCATCCTTGCACCCATTAAAATAACATATAATTGAATAGGATAAATTGATATAAAGTGATAGCCACAGACTGTATGCTTCCAAATGTGTTTAGAGAATGCATTTCAGAATTACTCAAATGATCATATGAGTCAAATTATATTCAGTGTAGAGATCAGAAGGGTCCAATTTTATTCTCAGTTTAGTTTAGTTTAGTTTATCAAAGAAGACAAAAGACCATTTGATGGGTTGGCCAAAGGTTTCAAATGTTTAACATAGGCATCTCTGAGCACTCCCCTATTTTAGACATAGCCGTCAAACTGCAAATATGTTTACAGGGTACCTGCAAAGTCGTTGTTTCTTCCACATAAAAAATAATAGCCAAAAATCTTAAAGGAGTGGTTTAACTTGAAGTATGTTATAGAAAGTCCAATTCAATTCTAAGCAACTTTTCAAATGGTCTTTCATAGTTTTTTAATTATTTGCCTTTTTCGTCTGACTTTTTCCAACTTATATTGGGGGCCACTGACCCCATCTAAAAACAAATGCCCTGTACGGCTGTTAGCTCAAAGGTGAACAACCCCTTTAAATGCAATGTAAATCCAAAGAAATAATTATCCAGTTTCTCAGCATTTGGATTCTTTCTCCCCATTAGATCACACAGCATTTTGTGTTTCAATGCCAATTTAATTCTTGCATGGAAAGCAATCTGCCAATATGAAATATGCAGAGATGAAGCAGCAGTATACACTTAAATCAGCCCAAGCAACTGAATAGCCATGTGACACCAAACAGTAAACAGTAAATTCAGTGTTCTTTTTTAGCTCCCCATTAAGACTGCTACGATGTGTACTGCGATAATGATCCTAGAATAATTGAAATGCCTTGGAAAGTGTCTTTCAGTATCATAAATCTGATTCTGTAATGCTCTGCTCAAAATGTTTACATATTTCAAAGACACCATTTGGGTGTTTTACCTTCATATATACAGGGCTCTACTGTCTAACCATTGATCTGTGTATTAATAAATATAAGTGGCTTAAGAGATATTAGAAGATGAAATAAAAGTGTTGTACTGTTTAGCGCTAATTCTTTTATTGCTTGGGATTCTCTGACACCACCTATAAACTTTCTACCACTTATATCTATGTCTTGTATAAAGCTCTCTGACTACCCACTGCAGAGTTGCAATCAACAGACTATTGAGAAGCAGAAGAAATTACCCAGCGCTGATCCTTAAAATAGAAGCTACATGATGACCAGTGATCCTGCAATCCAAGATAAAAGTTAATACAAAGGGAAACACATTCTAGTTTAGCTTGTTTCACCTGACCTTCTAAGGATGTCATTGGATCTATTCACAAGCTAACATTTAGGAGGTTATTTATCAAAGGTCGAATGTTAGAGTCTTTTATACCTCGAATGCACTTGAATGAACTCACAACTGGAATGGTATCTTATTTAAGAAAAAACTCCAATGGCAAAAGCGAATCGCTGTCGGGCAAAACAATCCGAAAAAAACTAGAATATCATGGAGGCTATAAACATCTTCAAATGGTTCAAGGGAGCTCTGCCATTGACTCCTACATGACCTTGACAGACTTTAGATGGTGTATTTTCAGATTCAAGCAATTTCCAGGGTCGAGGTATAATAAATCTTTAGGTTTTTTTTAACCCGAAAATGTGAGTTTTGACCAAAAAAATCAACTTAATACTCAAATTTTTGTGCATATCATGTTCATCATGTATGATGACCCAGACACAAGTACTAGAGTACTAAGAGGGCAGAATTACATACTTTTTACGATCATTCAAGAAGCAAATGCACCTGGCACTTGCTGAGCTCTGTACTTAGTGCTGGATTTAAAATCTGGCGTGAGGTGTGGAGCGCAGTGGTGGTGGTGGGAGTAGGTCACGTAAGTACAGGGATCATATGGACCCTCATTCACCATCAGTAAGTAAGCCCTACAGGCTTTGTTATAACTATGGTCATATATGGTTGGTGTTACTAATTAAGCCTTGGACTGTATGAATGCACAATGAAAAATAAAATACTGCATAAGAACCTGCTTCAATCTGCTAAAAAATAATCTCAGGGCCAATGTAACAACACACTGAAGCTCATTTATCAACACTGGGCAAATGTGTCCTTGGGCAGTTACCTATAGCAACCAATCAGTGATTAGCTTTTTAAAGCCAGCTGCAAGTAGAACAATGAATGCAGCAATTTGATTGGTTACCATGGGTTACTGCCCATGGGCAAATTTGCCCAGTGTTGATAAATGACCCCCAGTGGGGCAAATTTACTAGAGGGCGGATTTTCGCCTAGATAGACTCCACAATTCATCAGACGTTAATTTGCAGTGTGTACGCTTATTTTTCGAAATGCAAAGTTATGTCAGCAGCTGGGAAATTGACAATATGTCTAGCCCCATGTCAGATTTCAAAATTGAATATTAAAAAATCTGTTTGCACTTTTGAGAAATGGATTTCAGTGCAGAATTCTGCTGGAGTCGCACTATTAACTGATGCATTTTGAAACAAACATGTTTTCCGATGACAGGATCCCTTTAAGCAATAATGGCCCCTGCCAAAGAGAATGTTTTTGTCAATTGCACTGGCACCTCCAGTGGTAAATCTTAATGCATTATCAAAAAGCTGCAATTTCATTTAGTGTGACTTAATTATAGTTCCATTATTGTCCCAAAAATCCTTTTATCCCTAAGTTTCTATTTAGACTCTCTTTTAGTTCATATTCCATTGGATACCGATGTAAGTGAGCACATTCGCAGATCACAAACACGACTAGCAGATGCAATGACTTAATATTAATTCACACTAATTAAATAATGGCCGAGATAAACAAAGTGCAATGAAGGGTATTCAGCTCATCTCCTGTCCCACTGGCAATACAGGAAAGAGAGGAGGGACAGGTTCACAATCGCAGGTTTTAAACAAATGATATTGTGCTTTATTTCATTAAGTCATTCCTAATAAACACTTTACAGTGAAAAAATGCTGCAGACTCTTGTTACAAACTTAATTAAAGTAAATTCAGAGCCTCAACACCCTCAGCTAGGCTGGATTAATTTATACAGGTTGGTGATTTTCACTCGTTTTCTTTTTCCTTTCTTCTTTTTTAGTTTTTCTTTTCTTCTTTTCTAAATCACTTTGAATTAAATAGAAGTGGGTCCAATACAAGCTGTATAGCTGTATGATTGAAGTCAAAGGTATTGGAAGGTATCGATAGGCAAAATCAGTATCAGAATTAGGGTAAGCAAAAAGTTCAGTTCTTCCTCACATGGGCAAACTTGTGGTTAGACCATGTTACAACTTGCCCTGCGTGCTAACACAGTGTAATACAGTTCTGGGTCAAATGCCCAGTTGTACCTTGCCTTATACAAGAGCAGAATAAAGAGCTTCAAAAATAAACAACAACTGCAATGTTATGCCAGGAAGGTAGCAGTAGTATTTGTTGTTAAAATAATTTAACCATGGGAATGAGATTGTTAAAATAGCCATTTTGAGAGATGCAGGGAAAATATAAAACAAACACACACACACAAACTGTAAATTGTTACTTTGAATCAGTTTAGTCTGGATACTGTTACTTTTTATGTAACATAGAAACATAGTAAGTTAGGTTGAAAAAAGACACACGTCCATCAAGTTCAACCTTTTGACTTTTTTTTTTAACCAGCCTAACTGCCAGTTGATCCAGAGGAAGGCAAAAAAAACCATCTGAAGCCTCTCCAATTTGCCTCAGAGGGAGAAAAAAATCCTTCCTGACTCCAAAATGGACTAGTCCCTGGATCAACTTGTACTATGAGCTATATTCATAACCCTGTATTCCCTCACTTGCTAAAAAGCCATATTTTATGTATGATATACATAAAATAAATTATGTAGGTAGGTAGGCACTTTGCCCACTGCTGTTAACATGGACGTGCATCAAGTATGTACTGTATGTAAAACCCAGTGAAAATCATTTTGTCCAGTTCTTTTGTGGTAAGGGAGTAGCATAGAAATTATTGCACTAGGTTAAATATAAAGAGACAAGTCAAACACACCTTTTTCGTTCTCTACAAGTCCGCCAGTTCACAGTTATGTCAGATGACTTGGAATTTGGGAGGGTGTGTCTAATTTTTATAAACAGTCCCTGGCAAAGTCTTTACAATCCTGACATCTCTATGATAATAAACAGAGTGAGAGAAAATATCTTCTTATTTCAAACCGTCACCTTATTCGGAGGTTTTTATTTTCCAGAGCAAGCCTTGTATATTTCAAATATGGTACTTTATATATGGTTTATGTATGGCAGTGCTTCCATGAGAAATACAGGGTAACAGAGATTGTAAATACATAGCATAATTATGTTAGTAGCATATTTATCGTCTTCCTGCTTCTAGCTTGGAAAGTATCTATAACACAGTTTATTGTACTAAAACATTCCCTACTGTTATGCTGCCATGCAAGGGTTACTGGAGCCATAGACCTGCAACAGATTAAGAGCAGCCTGTTGCACAATGCACTAGGTACTTAGTGGGTCTAGAACCTAAAAATAAATTATGACTATACAATAAATTTGTTTTTATTCAAAGACAGGCACATGCTTTTCAACTACAACTTCCAGCATCTCAAAGACAAGTAGGATAGTGAGAGCTGTAGTTTAGTAACTTTCTCTGTTTTTGCTTATGAAACTAAATTGGTAAAATGAATGGAACAAGTAAAACCATAAGTCAAGGCTATCAAGGTTGGGGTTGTTTTCTCTTGGGAAAATACACTTGAGAGGGGATATGGTAACCCTTTACAGAGGACAACCCTTTGGACATGTGGAAATAAACCTTCACTTGAAGCAGGGGTCCCCAACCTTTTTTACTCGTGAGCCACATTTAAATGTAAAAAGACTTGGAGAGCAACACAAGCATGAAAAAGTTCATGGGATGCCAAAAAAGGGCTGTGATTGGCTGTTTGGTAGCCTTTATATTGACTGGCAACCTACAGGAGACTCTGTTTGGCAGTACACATGGTTTTTATAAAACCAAAACTTGCCTCCAAGCCTGGAATTCAAAAATAAGCACCTGCTTTGAGGACCCTGAGAGCAACATCCAAGGGGTTGGTGAGCAACATGTTGCTCGCGAGCTACTGGTTGGGGATCACTGTTGAAGCAATGCAAAATATTCTTCATGGTGATGGCAGTGAGGTAATGGAATGTCCTGCTTGGTTATGTTGTGAGTGGCTTGGATTACTTCTTGAACAAGCATAATATCCAAGGCTATTTTGATCTTAAGATCTACAGTTAGAGGCCTATTTATCAAAAGTCTCATTATAGTGGTTTTAGAGTTTTTTCAACCATGACTATACTCACTTTCTCTAAAACAACGAATGTCATGACATTTATTAAAAGATCAGAATTTAAACAGCACTAATGAATAAAAGTGCAGCATGATCCAAAATATGAGTACCTCTAAAACCTCTAAAAATTCAGGTTTTTCTGATAATTTTAAGCCAAAAAAAATAGAAAACCTCAAAAAGCCTGAATTGATTAAAAATGGTCCAATAGGATCAGCGCAGCTCCCACTGCCTTCAATAGGACCTCAACCCCTTTTACAGGGCAAATTTTTGTATTAGAGTTGTTCGTGGTTTTTACACATAATAAATCTGTGTATATATATATATATATATATATATATATATATATATATATATATATACATATATAAATATATATATATATATATATACAGACCCACTATATATATATACAGTCATATGAAAAAGTTTGTTTGGGAAGCCCTCTCAGCCTGCATAATAAGTTACTCCACTTTCAACAAAAAACAGTGGTACGTCTTTCATTTCCCAGTACTTGGGTGTTCTCTGAACAAAGATTTTTAGTGAAGCACTATTCAGTTGTATGGTTTCAAATCAAATCAAAAAAATTAGGGTACCCTTGTAATTTTGCTAATTTGAATGCATGTAACTGCTCAATACTTATTACTGGTAACACCAGATTGGTTGGATTAGCTCATTAGGTCTTGAACTTCATAGGCAGATTTGTCCAATCATGAGAAAGGGTATTTAAGGTGGCCAATTGTAAGTTGTGCTTCTGTTTGACTCTCCCCTGAAGAGTGACAGTATGGGATTCTTAAAGCAACTCTCAAAAGATGTGAAAACAAAGATTGTTCAGTATCATGGTTCAGGGGAAGGCTACAAAAAGCTATCTCAAACAGTTTCAATTTAATCAGTTTCAACCGTAAGGAATTTAATCAGTAAATGAAAGGCTCTATAGGCACAGTTGCTGTAAAACCCAGGTCTGGCAGGCCAAGAAAAATACAGGAGCGGCATATGCGGAGGATTGTGTGACAATTCAGCGCAATTTGCACAAAGAACATCTGTATAGTTGGTTGGTGAGAAAGAAGCCCTTTCTGCACTCTTGCCACAAACAGAGGGGCATGTTGTATGCAAAAGCTAATTTGGACAAACCACAGTCTTTTTGGACCAAAGTGTTTTGGACTGATGAGACAAAAATTTAGTTATTTGGTCATAACAAAAAGCACTTTGCATGGCGGAAGCAGAACACTACATTCCAAGAAAACACCTGCTACCTACTTTCAAGTTTGGTTGAGGTTCCATCATGCTGTGGGGCTGTGTGGCTAGTTCAGGGACTGGGGCCCTTGTTAAAGTCGAGGGTCAGATGAATTCAACCCAATATTAACAAATTCTTCAGGATACTGTTCAAACATAGTGACAAAGTTGAAGTTACGAAGGGGTTGGATATTCCAACAAGACAATGACCCTAAACACACTTCAAAATCTACAAAGGCATTCATGCAGAGGAAGAAGTACAATATTGTGGAATGGCCGATGATTTGAAAACAGGCTGTCCATGCTCATCAGCCATCAATTGAACTAGTGAGATTTTGTATAGACGAATGGTCAAAAATACCGCCATTCAGAATCCAGACACTCATCAAAGGCTATAGGAGGCATCTAGAGGCTGTTATATTTGCAAAAGGAGGCCCAAGTAAGTATTGATGTAATATCTCTGTCAAATCTCCAAAGAATTAAGAGGGATTCCCAAACTTTTTCATATGACTGTATATAGATAGATAGATATATTCTTGAAGGAGTGCATATGTTTCACATGCTACATTTTATCCACATCCACAGGAAAACAGGCATGGGAACTGTTATCCAGAATGCCCAGGACCTGGGATTTTCCAGATAAGGGGTCTTTCCATAATTTGGATCTCCACACCTTAAGACCAGGGCTAGATGATGGCAGATGGCAGAATCCGATGTGCTTCCACTCCTGGTCTGCCTGAACCCAGCAGCATGTTCCATTGTTTTGGGTGCAGGCAGATGCAGCGAATTTCAGTGCCGAAATGTAACATTTTGAATTTTGTGCCAAAATCCTCCCACAGTTCCAAAGACTAGGGTCTCAGCAGGGCAGCGGATTCTCTGCCTGCAGAGAAGCCACAATGTAATACATCTGCTGGCCCTAGCCTAAGTCTGCTAAAAAATGATTTAACCATTAATTAAACCCACTAGTATTGTTTTGTCTCCAGTATGGATTAATTATATCTTATTTAGGATCAAGTACACGTGTACCGTTTTATTATTACAGAGAAAAAGAAAATAATTTTTAAAAATTAGAACTATTTGATTAAAATGAATTCTATGGGAGATGGCATTGCTGTAATTTGGAACTTTCTGAATAACAGGTTTCCAGATAACTGATCCCATACCTGTACTTTATCATGGTCAACACCAAGGAGCACATTTATCAATTTTTTAAATTGGGATTTTGTCAGAGAAAGGTAAATAAAAAACACAATCAAAGATTTTTTTAAAATAGATTTTGCCATGAATTGCTGCAACATTACAACTTAAAAATATAAACAATCTGCATTGTCTTAATCTTTGGGGTATTAAAAGGGGCAGTATACCTCCTTTTTTAACATTGATTAAATGAAAAGGGCTTGCGCTGAACAAACTTTTTGCCTATCCCTTTAATTAGAAAATATATGTTTTTGTTATGTAGTTCTCTAAACAGGGCAAAATGTAAAAAATAAACAAAAGTCACATTCTACTTTCTGATCCCACAGAGCAAAGTCAAAGAAACCAGCAGCCCACTGAGAAGTCTCTGCATTATGTGCTGCCATTTATCTAAAAAGATAACAGTCTATAACTGGGGGAAGGGTTGGATTTATTAATGCAGAGCAGTGATTCCCAAACAGTGGCTTGTGAACAACATGTAGCTTAATTGAACCAATGATAAAAAGAGGGTACACCATGCCTTTAAAATATTTTGTCTATGGACAAATGTTCATAGGTCAATAAATATATTCTTTATTTTCTTTAGTTTTATTATAAAGAATGATTTCCATCGTCTCTGTGTATGTCATTTATATGGGCATGACATAACTTTATTATTATTATTCTTGGCATTTGGCCCAACTCTTGCAAAACTAAGAGAAAATCACCTAATGTTCCCTAATTAGATGTGACCTAAGTCAAGGTAGAGAGCATGACAGCATGAATCTTCCTTCCGCATTGTTACTCATAGTTCACCAACAGCTGGAGACAATGTCAGGATGATATACTGTATCCAAACATGAAAAAATGCTTGGTGTAGTAGTTATGTATACTTGCTCCTTAAGCATTATATATATTTAAAAGAGTAGTTCACCTTTATATTTAATTTAAGTATGTCATAGAGTGTTCCGTTAAATTGGACACCAACAATCATACTAAAAGTTAATTTAAAGAACTACCTCTTTAGGGCTAGGCCACACGAGGAGATTCGGGGAGATTTTGTCGCCTGGCGACTAATCGCCTCGTCTTTTGAGCGACTATCTCCCCGAACTGCCTCAGTGTTTTTCCCCATAGGCTAGAATGAAAAGTCGCCTGCGCTAATGCACATGCGGCGATGCGTTTTCAATAGTCGCCCAAAGTTGCCTCAGTGCGGCTGCTGCCACCTGAGGCAAGTAAAAGTTTCGCCAGAGGTAAAGGCTTCACCAGAGGGGAACAGAGTTCTATGCAATTTTCAGGACTGGTAGGCAATGGTAGGACTTTTAAAGGCCATGGGCGGGAACCAAAAATTGGTGTTCCAGGCAGTAGGGCCCCTACCTTACTGTGCTCAAGGCAGCTGCCTATTCTGCCTACCCCTAGTTCCCAGGACTGGATTTCAAGATGCCCACGCCCCTAGGCCCCCACTCCATACACCTGACCCCCCCCTGTATACCACCTCGCATCTGATTCCCCATGCTCAAACCTTCCCCAGCTTCCCCCTCCCCAAGGATCACCCTTGCTGTCAGTGCTGTGTGTTAAGCTGGCGCAAAGATACCATCATCGAAAAATGACAGTTCATTAGATTTTCGGACCGTGTGTGGAGTGTTCCAACATTTTTCGTACCCTGGTGATTGGTCGTTCAGTCGAACGGTCAGGTTAAAAGATTTACATTGGTTACCAATAAGATCTCTGCATGTATTGCCTATCTGACTATATGAATGGGAGACTGTCACTACTATTTGACAAAACTTTTGTAAGATTGCTGTCTGTCAATTAATGTCCCAAGCATCATGTGCTTTGTACTTTATATTACTCTGAATGTTAGTTGCAGGTCGGAAGATTGGCACAGACAATCATTCGTCCAACGCAGGCTATAATCTGAACGTCTATGGCCAGTTTAACAATCTGCTGCGTATCTAGTTTCTTGAAAAAGTATAAGTGGCTGCTGATGACAGAGTCCATTCCTCCTGCATCTCAATATAGCCTTCAAGACAGATTAGAGTAAGTGTAAGTATCTGGTAAGATAGCGATTCTATTTACATATTAATCAGATCTTCACACTACCCCCAGGCCACCATGAAGTTTACACATTTTCTTCAGAGGTACAAGAGAGTAGGAGTTTAATACCAGCAGAAATCACGGGAAAACAAAGGCCAATGCATTTTTGACAGATAATCAGAATTCATATATTTTTAGTTTAAGCTCTGCTTTTTTTGAAAACACCCTTTACACATAACATGGGCATATGTATGGAAGAGATGAGCTTTAGCACATAGTAGTGCTCACAAGCTCTTAGTAAAGCCAGAATGCCTACATGCAGTTGGGGTGTTAGAGCAAACATTAGTAGTCATACCTTCATACTATGGCCAAACATAACATTTTTTCAAGTATAAAGCATACAGTAATAATTTGGTACCTACTTGTGATTCTAAGGAGACGCAAATTAAACCGCAGATACAATTACAGAAGAGGATGTTTTATGCCCTCCATTATGAGAATTATACGATAGAGTAAAAACTGAGTGCTATATTTTCATTGGCTACAATATTTCCAGCATTGTCATTATTACTGTGTTCTATGGTTAGTCTGTTCTTGTGTTTTCCTTCACCAAATTCCAAGATTAAGCATTACAGAGACTTGGTTATTTTCAGACAATGGCTACTATTCTTTATCAGGAATCTTTATATTTTCTATGCTAGCAATAAGTTATATCAGACTTTCAATCCATTCAGCCTCCAAGAATTGGTTCTACAGATGATGAATTTTGTTCTCAATTCAGTCTAGTACAAAATATGTGATTTATGCAATTTATCTTGGTCATGTTAGAGAAGCTGATGGCACTCTAGGCGATAAGTAGCCCACGATAAAAGTCCTCTTCCGCGGCTACTTATCTCCTGCAAATGCTTTCCCACTGCCAATAATTTAAATCACAGTGGTAAAACATATGCCTCATTTCTGTTTTCCGAGGTCACCCAAAATTACCTTGAGAGGCAACTTTGAGCAACTTCGGAAATCAGAAGAGACTCGTCTGTATACCCTAACTATAGCTATAACTTTATGGGTGTCTTTTTCACCCTTATCTACTGTTACTATAAAAACCAAAACAGCGGGGAATTTTGTGTGATGTAAGAAACTTTTCTGAGGCCATTGCATTCACTGATTGAGTATTTTCTTTTAGCTTTCCCGTGACATGGCTGACAAAAGAAAAAAACTTAGTGGGTTTGCATATCGCAAGCTTGCCAAAGAAAAAGCTAGAAAGAAAATTAATGAACTGGAGCATACACGAAAAATGGAGACCTACAAGATCTACTAGTAGAGTAGATCTTGATGTTGTACCTGAAGAGGTTGAATCTTCTGAGTCACCTTGTTCTTCATCTTATGTAAGAACAACAGATATTACAGAGGAAACCTCACACAAGGAAGATATTTCTACAGAACAAGCAGATAATTCAACCTTAATGACAACTGTGGAAGGAACTCAAGAAGAATCATGTGAGGAAATCTCTTCACCAAGTTCATCAAGGATTTTTGAAAATAAGAGTTTAGAGAATGACCTAAACTTTTCTTCTGATCCTGTTGACTGGGATAAACAGAATGAAAAGCTGAACGATTTTTTTAGCTTTTCATGGTCAAAACAAGGAGGCCGACTTCTCATCATCTGCCAGCAGGCCCGGACTGGCAATCTGTGGGTTCTGGCAAATGCCAGAGGGGCTGCTATAAGGTGCCATAGAAAGACAGGATTTAGTGGGCTGGTGGAGGCTGTTTGGGCCTCTGTGTGGACTGATTGGGCCTCTGTGTACCTGAAATGCCAGGGCCTATTTTAATTCTCAGTCCAGACCTGTCTGCCATGCACTATCCTGACAAAAGTAGGTACTTACTCAATAAGTGTTAATTCAACTCCAGATGTATCACACACAGACCAGCTTGCTTTCGTTATTCACTATGTTAACAATGATGGCATCCCCAAAGAAAGGTTCATTAAATTCATCCAAAATGTGGATGATAAAGCTGAAAAGTTGTTCAGTGCAGTCATGGACACTCTAAAAGAATACCAGATTGATATAATGGATTGCAGAGGACAGTCATATGACAATGCTAGCAACATGTCAGGTACCTATTCTGGTCTTCAAGCTCAAATTAAACAGGTGAATCCTCTAGCTGTATACATCCCTTGCTCTGCAAACTCGCTAAACCTTGTT
Organism: Xenopus laevis; assembly: GCF_017654675.1. Classification (NCBI taxonomy): domain Eukaryota; kingdom Metazoa; phylum Chordata; class Amphibia; order Anura; family Pipidae; genus Xenopus; species Xenopus laevis. Next base: position 98,402,002 of record NC_054381.1, on the reverse strand, counting down.
GGAACTAGTGTTGCAGGGAAGCAGTTTCTTTTTTTTTACATTCTGCAACAACTATACAACTTCTTCTCTGCATCCACTGCAAGGTGGGAAGTGTTGATCTCTCATTTACAGCAGAAAGCTACAGTAGTTAAGAATTGATCTACTATGCGGTGGTCAGCAAGGAGTGATGCATGCCTCAGTCTCAGAAGATCATGGAAGGAGATCATAGAAGCACTGGATGCAATAGAAGATGATGTTTCTCAAACACCAACAACTCAAAATGAGGCTGCAGGACTAAGCAAAAACTTGCAAAAGTTAGAGACAGTATGACAGTATTTTGGAGCTTCATTTTAGAGCGGTTTAATGCTACAAGCAAACACTTACAGTGTGTGGATATTGACATTGGGACAGTTGTAAGGCTTTATGGTGGTCTCACCACACTTGTGCAAGATACCAGGGATGCTTTTGAAAGGTTTGAGAGAGATGCTAGGAAATTATCTGGGCTAGAAGATTATGATTCATCTACTGCAAGACCAAGAAAGAAAAAATTGCCATTTGATGTCAGCCCCCAAGGACACATACAACTGAGCCCAAGAGATAAATTCAGGGTCAACACTTTCCTCCCTATACTGGATAAACTGTCCCATGAGCTTAGAAGGAGAGCAGAGGCGTATAAATCACTGAACAGTCATTTTGGCTTATTTGAAAATATGAGCATGCTTAGTAATGAGGATTTGCTTGCCCAAGCACATCATCTGTGCAGTCAGTACCCAAATGTCTTGGATGACAAACTGCCTAATGAATGCCTGCATCTCTGCTCTCATTTAAAATTTATTGGTGCCCTGGACATCACTATATCTCAGCTGATGAAAACCATTGTTGAAGACTCACTGGAAGTGATTTACCCAAATGTGTATGTAGCATTACGCATTTTTCTTTGCACACTGGTTACAAACTGGAGTGCTAAAAGATACTTTTCTTGCTCAAAAAGAGTGAAAAACTACCTGAGATCTTCTCTTAGTGAAGAAAGGCTAAACAGCTTTGCTCTACTTGCAATTGAAGCTGAGATTGTCAGAAAGTTTTCTTATGACAACATCATTGATAATTTTGCAAAGATAAAAGTTCTTTCTAAAAGGCTTTGTTAATCCTAAAGTTTTCAGATTTTCTCAGATCTATACTTCAAGATAATTTATGTGTTATTTTTTTACTGTATTTACTGATATACATACTGGTTGTATATAAAATAGTTATTTATGGTTTAATACACAATTATTTCCATTTTATTGTCTGTGTTATTTTATTTTGCAAAAATGTCCTGATTGGATAAAGATTTACTTCCAGAAAATTCTGGGCCTAGTGAGCAAGGAGGGTAAATCCGGCCCTGAAAATGTGCCCAAGGCAGGTCCCACACTTGTCACGAATAAACGCATAAACAATGGTGTATGGCTCTGTTCTTTGTGCAAAAAATCATAAAGAATAAAAAAAGAATGAAAGTTATACAGTGGTCTCTCCCCGAGAAAACTCCCAGTCCAAGGGCTGTCAATCGTTTTTTGGAGTATGCAGAAAGTTTAAAATAGGAAGAGACCCACTAGTAGTGAAGCAGTAGTCCAAGTATTAATAAAGTTAAAAAGACTTTATTAGGACATACATAAGCCTAATGCGTTTCATGCCTGAATGGGCACTTACTTGACACTTGTCACCTCTCCCTCCAGGTGTTATAGATATATCCTTCTTGGCTATGTGCTCCAAAAAATTCCTTTGTCTGCACAGGAATTTGATACACATGCTACTAAAGAGAAGAGGGAGGAAGTGGTAGGAAGAGGTGACGAGAGGGAGTGGTAGGGAGGATGACAGCTACAGAAGGGCCAGATCTTGGGGTGGGCAGAGAGAAGAGGTACATGCCTCTCCCAATCATTGTGCTCTAGACATGTGCCTCTCCTGCCTAACCCTAGTTTCAGCCCTGCCATTTGTCTTTGTATGCCTATACTATGGCCATTCATAATTTCTGTATGAGGACAAAAAGCAGGCATAGAGTGAAGAAAAGATGTTTGAAATGAAGACAAGGATAGTATATGATAATATTGTCATTGTGAGACTAATGAAAGTGAGCTAAGAACAGAGGAAAAATAATTTGTAGAGTGGACCTACAAGCTAAAGTTTTCTGGTGGGCACCTGGCTCAGTCCAAAACAGGGTGCTAACAGGTTACTTCAGGTTCTGTCTGCTTTACATAGTAGCATGACATGCTGTGTGTAGTGCTTCCAGTATAGAATGCTGTAATAAGATGTGTAGGACGCTGTCTGTAGTTGTAAAAGGATATATGGGGTGCTGTCTGTACAGGAAATAACATTTGAAACACATGCCTCATATAATGCCAATGTCAACTCCATAAGCGTTCATATTTATTATTCAGTGATGTGTTCAATAGGCATAAATCTCAGCTTGTGACACATATATACATGCCACAATTATCACTATCACCTAAAGCTGCTCTACAGATCCACAATTGTTGTTTTGCCCACACTATCTGCAAATGAGAGATTAATTGGCTATGGTTAAATTTTTGTTAAATTTTGTTACACATCTTTCTTTGCAAGCTAGGTTATTCATATGTATGAATAAAGTCATTAGTGGGTGACATAGGGAGTTATTAGGGTTTTTGTCTGCCTTCCTCTGGCCCAACAGAACAATGTTGATTTGAGAGGAATAACCAGATAGACCAAAGTGGTCATTCCAGGCTGTCCACTGCAATTTTTAAACCACCGAACCTTTTTGTGCAGTTGATCATACACAAGACTTGTAAATGCCACACTGGGCGTGCCAATACCAAACTTTGAACTAATAAATCTATTAATTAACCAATAACACAATTAGGAATATTTTCTTCCTAGAGGTATAGAGAGAACCATGGATAATGTTAACCCCTGCACGGCCCTGCATCAATTCATTCCCTTTTCTAAGGGAATCTATTAATCGAGAGCATTATGTACTTAAGTGGATGAAAACATCAAGAGCTGAAAAAGGCTGCCCTTGACATTTATATTTTGTGTAGCTGTAGTAGTGGTTTCAAAAGTGTTGGGGCTGCCCATAAATCATAGCATATAATCAACACAGTGCTATATAAATAAGTGATGATAACATCTGTGGCTATGGAACAAGCTATAAGGTACATGAACAAATTCTGTGCCACAAAGTGTGGCCTGAATCCAAGAAATCAGTTTGTGTTGAACAAACTGCCCTAAAACGGAAAGATATTGGGAATTAGGAGGAGACTATTTTGTACCTTTTGTCAGTGCCACTTCCTTTTATCTTTGAGCTGTGAAACCTTTAGGAACGATGAAAAGGATAATACAATTATCAGATGTATAACAATGCACTGCAGACACCCACATGTGTGCTATTAACAGGAAAGGTCTTCTAATTTATTGTGTCAGCTGACTTTAACCCTTTGTTAAGAAGGTGACTGTATGTCATATAATATGCAAGCGTCTTCTGGTTTTAGTGTTAGTTAATTAGCATTATGTTTAATTCTCTATATAAATTTCTCTTTTCTTCGGTATACAATTCCCACACTTAAACTCCCCATAGACGCGAAGATTCTTCTTGCCGAACGACAGATTTTAGGGAAGCCCGACCGATCCTTCGAAATTATCGTGCAGTTAGTGGGATTCGAACGATCGATTACGATTTTTCGGCCGACATCTGTCAGGAAATTGATCGGCCAGGTCAAAAAATCTTTGTCGGCCCCAGTGCAATCTATCTATGTTTGCAGGGCCAAGCAGGCAGCTCCCCTTTGTTTTCCTGGCAAATTGGTCTTTTTAGTTGATGGTAAATTCGTACGATCATACGATCGTTCTGAGAAGATCGTGGTCTCACGATCAGGATCTGATCTTTTAAAAATCTATGGCCATCTTAAGAAGCAAAGACAATTATCCAGTGGCAGAATACACCATTGCTATGTCAGCAAGCAGATTTTTAATCAGTTGAAATTGTCATTTTCTAAAATCTACTTCCAAACTTTTCTTATACTGCGCATAAACTTTGGTTCAGCCTGTCCCGATTACAGGGAGTACAAGGATTATAAATTTAAGGAATCCTCTAAGGAGATGTTACTTCCACAGTCCCTTAGTGTGTCTAGTCTAGTAAACGACACATTAACGCCATTAGTGAGGCAATTTGCCCTGAAAAACTCCTCCTTGTGTGCATGCGAGCTGCCATAGTAGATGCTAATATTCATTGTTAAATTGCCTGCAACTAAATCTGGCCATAGACGCAAAGATCCGATCGTACGAATCCTCGTTTCGTACGATTTTCGGACCATGTGTGGAAAGTCCCGTCATTTTTCGTCTCATGGAGATCGGTCGATCGGCCAGGTTAAAAGATTTCTGTCGGCTGCCGATAATATCTCTGTATGTATTGCCGATCGTACGATTTTCAGAGGGAGACTGTCACTAACTTTTGACGGACATAATTTTCGTACGATTGCTGTAGGGGCAGAATATCGGCTGATCTGTTCTTTACTACTTTATTTGATCTGAAAGGTTAGTGGCAGGTCGGGAGATGGGGAAGTCCAATCATTCGATTTGCGTCTATTGCCAGCTTTACAAGGCACACTATTCAGCAGCTGTTTTTTATTATTATGCTGGTTTTCTAAAGAAAATGCTGCATTGTGACTAAAACAAGAACTTGCCAATTTGTTGCTGCTTTTGCACTTGCAAGTGTCATTACTGAGCCTTATGCACGTCTGCCTATGTTATTTCTTTTTTTTATTATTGATATGGGCCTTATTTCACCATGTGGAAACATTTTTTCCTGTCATTTTTTCCTGCCGTTCTCCATTTTCGGTTGAACTACTACTACATTTTTCCCCAGAGAGCCAATGGAACAAAGTGCAACGCTGGGAACTGTAGTGCAACAAAAGCTGGAGAGATGCCTATCTAGCTAGGCTCTGGCATTGCAATATTACTGGCAAATTACGGGAGGCTGCCTCTGTCCATCTCGCTCTCCATCCCTTCTCCTTCTCCCCACCCCTTCTGCCATTTCCCTCAGTCTCCTTCCCTCAGGGAGACTTCTCTTTATTAGGAGATCCGGGAAGCGGAGACTCCTCTCCTGCACAACTGACACATTGCGCACAGGCGCCTGAGTATCGGCCCCTCATTGCTGCCCAATTTCTCTGCATTTTTACCTCACGCGTCTGCTTCATTTTGATACTAAACCCGCGCCCACAACAACACGAGCAGGCAGGTAAGTAGCTCTGTGCTGTGGATTTATTGGGGTGGGAGGGGATGGGGGTTGGCAGTAGATTGGCAGAAAGCAGCAGATAAGATGTGTTTGGAGGGGGTGCAGGTTGTGGGAAATGTATACATCTCCCAGCATCAGCAGGCAAATGTCCAGCAATAGCCACTCTTGTCAGCTGTGACACATTAGTGATCACTGACCCCTTCCTTCTAGTGACTGCCATTAGCAGCAGATGTACAGTTTTTAATATGTGCCCCCACCACAGCGAATAATGAGGGTTTTACTTTAACAACAGCTTCAGGCTGGCCATCCCTATGTGATCCTTTACTGCACCCACTCACACACCAAGTGGCTAGCCTTCATTTATTGTAGCAGCCATTGTGGTCTGTTTTAAAGGTGCAGTGGCAGTCAGCTTATTTGCTTGCTATGTATAATATTTTAGCTATATATTTATTGTAAATTAGCCCAAAAGAAATAACAAAGACATACCCCTGTGTTTATTTATTACATTTGTCTTGGGATCAGTCATTTATGGAATGATATAATTCCATTGCTTGGCATTTCCTATTTGCAAATGAGATATTGGCTTGTTTAAATCTAGTTCTGATTTACATTTACAGAGTAAGAAATTCTAGTAATATGCTAAGTAAAATGTGCATGGCTGCGTTATGCCTCAACCCTCAAATGAACCTGGGACTGCAAACTTACCCGTTAGATTGTAAGCTCTTTGAGCAGGGCCCATTCTTATTCTGTAAACCTTCTTTGTTAAATTAATGGAAGTGCCCTGTTTCTGTTATATTAATGTAAAGTGCTGTGTAACTTGCTGGTGCTTTATAAATAACTAGTAATGATGACGATGAAATACACACCTACTTTTCCCACCAATCTAGCAACATAGTGGTTAGTAGCCTGTGCAATATATGCAGAAATGCCCTATGGACTTGTTATATTTAAAGTAAAAAGAAAGGAATATTTTGGTATGAATGCATGTATTTATAAGCACCCACATACAACCAAATAATAATAATAACTAAGATTCTGGAAGTCCCAACGCAGCTAACTACAGAAATTAGATCCCTGAAAGAGCTTATTATGTATATACACCAGAGAATTTGTCTTTTGTGTTATTTGTAAACAGGTCCATATGCGTCCAAGACTTCATGCTCAGTTTTTTTTAAAAGAAAATGTATACCCTGTTGTAAATCATAAGAATATCTTTAGTCATCAAGGAGTTCCACCATTGTATAAAAGCACAAGACTGATCAAGACTGATCAAGTGCTGTTATACATGTCATCGAACTCCGAGGTGACTTATAATATCCCTATATTTTACAATAGGGGGAACATTATTTGTTGTAATACACAAGTTTCAGTAAATCATGTAACACAAATCACATCCAAAATTACCCATAATAAGCAATTACATCATTAAAGGGGTGGTTCACCTTTAAACTTAACCCTAAACTTAAAAAAAACCCTTCCCCCCTACCCTACATAGATCCCCTTCCTCCTCCCCCCCAGCCTAAGTGTTAACCCGGGCAAATACCCCATACGTTTTACTTACCCTTCTGTGCAAATTCAAGCATCGGAGTTCATGGGTGCCATCTTCTTCTCTTCGGAAATCTTCGGAATGAGACTGGCATGTCGGCGCATGCGCAGTTGGAGCAATCTTCTATTCCACGACAACTGCGCATGCTCTGAAACTCTCGATACTCGTCGAAGCACCAGTCTCATTCCAAAGATTACCGAAGCGGCTGAAGATGGCGCCTGTGAACTCCGATGCCTAATTCTGTACTGAGAGGTAAGTAAAATGTTATGAGCATTTGCCCGGGGTAACACTTAGGCTGGGGGGGAGGTGGGAGGGGGGTCTATGTAGGGTAGGTTTTTTTTAAGTTTATGGTTGAATTTTTTATTATTTATTATGTTATAGAACGGCCAATTCTAAGCAACTTTTGCATTGGTTTTCATATCTATATTTTATAGTTTTATAGTTATTTGCCTTTTTCTTCTGACTCTTTGCAGCTTTCAAATGGGTGTTGCTGGCTCCCTTCTAAAAAACAAATGCTCTGTAAGGCTACAAATGTATCGTTATTGTTACTTTTTATCACCGCTCCTTCTATTCAGACCCTCTCCTATTCATATTCCAGTAATGCATTTGATTGCTAGCAGTGGCCTAACTACTGGGGGAGCAGGGGGTGCGATTGGGCCAGGGCCCGCACCCCCTCAGGGCCCCCAGCAGCTCGCGCCACTGCACGCAACCAGAAAACAGAGTACGGAGGGGGGCTGGGGTCCCGGCAGCACGTCCCGCGCCAGGGCCCGCCCCCTCTTGTTACGTTACTGATTGCTAGGGTAATTTGGACCCTAGTTACCAGATTGCTTAAGATGCAAATTGAAGAGCTGCTGAATAAAAAGCTAAATAACTCAAAAGCCACAAATAAAAAAAAATGAAAACAAATTGCAAATTGTCTTAGAATATCACTCTCTACATCATACTAAAATGGGTTGTAATTTACTCGATAGTCATGGCTCTTGTGCTGCCTCACTTGTTACACTAGAAGAATTCAGGTGCTAAACTGTAGAAGTAGCAGCCAAGCAGCAATTGGTTTTGAAAATGAAAGCAAAGAGCTGAGTTGTTGCTGTGAGTAAATGCACTGCTTCAATTATATTTATATTAGGGATGCACCAAATCCACTTTTTTGGATTCAGCCGAACCCCCGAATCCTTTGCAAAAGATTCGGCCGAATACCAAACCGAATCTGAATCCTAATTTGGGGTGGGAAGGGGAAAACTGTTTTTACTTCCTTGTTTTGTGACAAAAAGCCACACAATTTCCCTCCTACCCCTAGGGTTTGGATTCATTTTGGCCAGGCAGAAGGATTCAGCCGAATCCGAATCCTGGCCGACCCCGAACCGAATCCTGGATTCGGTGCATCCCTAATTTATATATGCTAAATGCATATAGTCACATATAGATGCCACTGTTCTGCTAAATGGGTTGCTCACCTTTAGTGAGTGATATTCTGAGACACTTTGCATTTGGCTTTCATTTTTTATTACTTGTGGTTTTTGAGTTATTTCATTCTCCAGTAACAACCATGCATTGATTTGAATAAGAGGTTATAATATGAATATTAGAGGGTCTGAATAGAAAGATGATTAAACAGAAGTAGCAATACATTTGTAGCCTTACAGAGCATTTATTTTTTGGATGGGGTCAGTGACCCCTGTTTGAAAGCTTTAAAGAGTCAGAAGAAGAAAAAACATTGAAGGCCAATTGAAATCTCACCCTTTCTCAGCTTAGGCCTTAGGGCTGAGCTTTCCCCCATTGCCACTGCTCTGGCCTTTGGGAACCACTGCTGTTGATAAAACAACATGGGAGCTTAAACACCAACAAGAATCTATAAGAATATAATATTGTTTCCAGAATAAGTGACAAGACTATCTGTATTCTGGAATGTATTTCTTTGGGTGCTACAGAACTGGTATAGAGGTTAAATGAATAAAGATTAATACTAGCCATATTATAAGATAGTGTATGTCATCCAATGCATATAAAGACACAAATCACATTGTTTTTACACAGGTGACAGAACAGTGATTTATGCTAGTATAAATATAATGCTATGAATAGCTCGTTAAAAGACAAAAAGTTTAGTGATGCCATTTGTGTCACACGATTCATTGACTAAACGTGAGCATTACAAAAAGAGTGTAAATCTATGAGGATGCTAGAAGTCATACATAGTTCCACAATCTGTATTGACCTGGGGAATTCTGCCTTTATATGGTCATGGAATATGTCTCTGACTTCCAACATTCTTTTAATTTACAATATGAGTGGACTATTAAATATACATTTCATAGAAGGGGTATTATTCTTTCTTATAACACAAAACCGTGGTTTTCATATTTTGCATTGGTTGTTTGTAAGAGTTCTAAAGAATTAATATGTAATATAATGTTTGTGTATGTGCAGCTGTGGCAGCTTGCAGTATGTAAGTAATGCAGTAGTTCTAACACTGGAGAAGGACACCTGTTGTCTTTACACCTGGTGTAGCTGTTGAGAGTCCACTCTTAACAACCTTTAAGTTAACTTTTGGTATGTTATAGGATGGCTAATTTTAAGCAACTTTTCCATTGGTGTTCATTTTTTCTTTTTTCTAGTTTTTGAATTATTTGCCTTCTTCTTCTGATTCTTTCCAGCTTTCAAATGGGGGTCACTGACCCATCTAAAAAACAAATGCTCTGTAAGGCTACAAATGTATTGTTATTGATATTTTTTATTACTCATCTTTCTATTCAGGCCCTCTCCTATTCATATTCTAATTTATTATTCAAATCAATGTATGGTTGCTAGGGTAATTTAGACTGAAATTGCAAACTGGAGAACTGCTGAATAAAAAGCTAAAAAACTCAAAAAACCCACAAATAATAAAAAATGAAAACCAATTGTCTCAGAATATTACTCGCTACATCATACAAAAAGAAAAACTCAAAGGTGAATATGAACTAGAGCAGTGGTCCCCAACCAGTAGCTCGCGAGCAACATGTTGCTCTCCAACCCCTTGGATGTTGCTCTCAGGGTCCTTAAAGCAGGTGCTTATTTTTGAATTCCAAGCTTGAAAGCAAGTTTTGGTTGCATAAAAACTGAGTATAGTGCTAAGTAGAGACTCCTGTAGGCTACCAGTCCACATAGGGGCTACCAAATAGCCAATCACAGCCCTTATTTTGCACCCCAAGTGACTTTTTTATGCTTGTGTTGCTCCCCAACTCTTTTTACATTTGAATGTGGCTCACAGGTAAAAAAGGTTGGGGACCCCTGAACTAGAGGAAATAATATCACATATATGTACTAGTTATTTGCATTATCTGGTGTGCAGTTGTGTACTATATAATAATTAAGCTGTATAATGCCTGATTATAAGGAAACAATGGCTTATTGTTTGAGCAGCTGCAGGCAAGAATAGTCACAAGAGTGAGTTCAGCAAGTGGTCTTGTAACTTTATATAGCATAGACTATACTATTGTATTGTACAAAGAGACAGTCTTTTTTTAATTTACATTTTGAGACCTAACAATCATACTATAGAGGCATATGTGCATTAGAATTTGGGATGCTGGTGTTGGCCTTATTGGTTTGCTTCCCTAATATTTTAGTATAGAGTTTCCTTGAAGCAAATCTTCCTAGTATTTTGGCATTGTCAATAGTTGTCTGCACCCAGTTAATAAGTGTGTGAACAATGACATTTATTAAGTACTGTCTGTGTGTGAAGGAGAGGCTCAGGAAGCATATCAATGAATAATTCACACGTAGGAGGTTCATACAAGATTCAGTGATGTATGCCCAGATCATATCTCAGGGGTAAAATGAAGACTGGATAGTTAGTGTCTTATTTCTTCTGGGTTAAGGAGAGGGCAGAACTAAAAACATCAGGTGACATAGATAGAGCAAGGTAAGTAGGACATACGTCAGCCCAACACTGACATCAAATGCGATTAAGCAAATTTTAGTTAAATTATTGAATAAAACACTAGGAATGTATACTGAAATAATACAGTAAGTGTTGTTTTATTGTCAGTTTATTGTTCACATTTATTTACAATTACATTTTGCAATTCACTCACAAGGACACCCACATATGTGTGTGACATTGAGGCTGTATTATATTGTGGACATTATGTTATGTTCTTAGATTTTCAATAAGCCCTGTCTTGGGGACCAAGGAGGGTGGATGTGCACAATATAGTGCTGTAAAGTTAGCTCAGACTGACCTGCCATAGTACTAGAATGGGCCCCAGTCAACGACAATGCCCAGCAACACTTTCTTATTCCGACCCTAGGTATAAATGAAACCTATAACATTTTGCATTTACATTTAGATTTTGTGAGAATAGGACTTGAAAGTCACTAGAAGGCCCAGTCTAATACAAATATAAAGAGATTGCATGCTGAGAGATGTACTGTATGCCAGTGGCTTAAAGGTGAAGTCATAAATGCTTATCTGAACATCTTTATTTAACCAGACAGATTTATTTGGTAAAAAGTAGCTTCATTGCTTTCAAATCATAAATTCTCACTTTAGGATGACCAATCCCCTTCATACTTTTGAATAATTACTGCAAAAATTCCAAGGTGATGTAAAGGGGTTGTTCACCTTTAAATGAACTTCTAGTATGATGTACAGAGTGATATTCTGAGACAATTTGCAATTGGCATTGATTTTTTTTTAATATTTGTTTTTTTGGCTTTTTATTCAGCAGCTCTCTGGTTTGCAGTTTCAGTAATCTAGTTGATAGGGTCCAAATGACCCTAGCAACCATGCACTTATATGACTAAGAGACTAGAATATGAATAGAAGAGGTCCTAAACAGAAAGATAAGTAATCAAAAGAGGCAATAATAAATGTATAGCATTGCAGAGCATTTGTTTTTAAATGGGTTTAGTGACACTCATTTGAAAATTCAAAAGAGTCAGAAGAAGAAGGCAAATACCGTATATACTCGAGTATAAGCCGACCCGAGTATAAGTCGAGGTACCAAATTTTACCTACGAAAACTGGGAAAACTTATTGACTCTAGTATAAGCCTAGACACAACTACAGCCCTGTCTCCCAGCAGCGCATATTCTGCCAAAGCGACCCCCCCAGCAATCAACCGGACTTCTTTGCAAAATTGATGGTGACAGAGAATTGCCAAACGGATTACTGTGTGCATTGTCCCACTGTCCCACTACCATGTGCAGAGGGTGCTGTTTGATATTGCCATCACTGTTAATCTTTCGTATAACCAACAGAGGGCGCTGTGTGATATTGCAGTCACTGTTATTCTTTCATATAACCAACAGAGGGCACTGTGTGATATTGCAGTCACTGTTATTCTTTCATATAACCAACAGAGGGCACTGTGTGATATTGCAGTCACTGTTATTCTTTCATATAACCAACAGAGGGCGCTGTGTGATATTGCAGTCACTGTTAATCTTTCATATAACCAACAGAGGGCACTGTGTGATATTGCAGTCACTGTTATTCTTGCATATAACCAACAGATGGCGCTGTGTGATATTGCAGTCACTTTTATTCTTTCATATAACCAACAGAGGGTGCTGTGTGATATTGCAGTCACTGTTATTCTTTCATATAACCAACAGAGAGCGCACTGTTATTCTTTCATATAACCAACAGAGGGTGCTGTGTGATATTGCAGTCACTGTTATTCTTTAATATAACCAACAGAGGGCGCTGTGTGATATTGCAGTCACTGTTAATCTTTCATATAACCAACAGAGGGTGCACTGTTATTCTTTCATACAACCAACAGATGGCGCTGTGTGATATTGCAGTCACTGTTATTCTTTCATACAACCAACAGATGGCGCTGTGTGATATTGCAGTTACTGTTATTCTTTCATATAACCAACAGAGGGCGCACTGTTCTTTCATATAACCAACAGAGGGCATTGTGGGATATTGCAGTCTCTCCCCAAGTGAACTGTTGGTATAGGAATGATTAAAAGTCACTGCAATCTCAGCTACTCGGGTCGGGTACCGCTGACCCGAGTATAAGCCGAGGTAGACTTTTTCAGCACATTTTGGATGCTGAAAAACTCGGCATATACGGTAATTCAGAAACTAGAAAAAAGAAGAAATGAATAACAATTGAAAAGTTGCTTAGAATAAGCCATTCTATAACATACCAAAAGTTAACTTAAAGGTGAACCACCCCTTTAAGATCATAATGACTGAAGCGCAAGTTTTGACATTTCGAGCCATTTTGTTTGGGGGTGGGGGAAATTTGTGGCTAGGTTAAAAGTTGAATCACATCAATATATCAGTGAATATTCATAAAATGTAAAAAAGGCTCAATATTGGTCATGCAGCTAAACATTTCATGACGTGACCTTATTCACCCAAACATGTCCCCAACCAAGCTTTATGGATTGAATTCTTATAAAGCAAAATAATACCAGATACGACAACTTATTTTCAGTTACATAGAAATAAACGATGTTGATGTATCCCTCAGAGAGGAAGGGGGAGATAACAGAAAGTTTATATAGTGTAGTAATTTCAATATTAAGTAAAATACACCCACAGTGTCCTCCAAACCTTACTAAAACACTTTTTTACTGTGATGCAAAAAGAACATACACTTGTGTATTAAATTAACTTATTCACCATGTGTGTTCAATTATAGCTTTTTCACCCTTATTTTAAACAGGAAGAAAAGAGAACAGACAGGGGTGGGTGGGTCCGTAACTAAGGGATAGTGAGGTTAGCAACACAAATCCGGATTGTTGCTTTCCGGTGGTATTATATACTCACAAGAAGTGAGTTTCAACTAAGTGAAACACAAACAGGATGGTCTCTCATCCAGGCTCCTTCTTCCTGAATCTCTTGTTGGGGAGATAAAACAGATATCCTGTGCAGAAGCGCTTTTAAAAACACACTGGTATGTCACATTGAAATGTCCTTGTAAAGTCCTTCTAGCACTTAGGTTTTGGTCTCTCATCAAGTAAGGTTTGGAGGACACTGTTGGTGTATTTTACTCAATATTGAAATTACTACACTATATAAACTTTCTGTTATCTCCCCCTCCTCTCTGAGGGATACAGCAACATCGTTTATTTCTGTGAAGCTTTTGTTTGGGCAGAGGAGGGCCCTAAAAGAAGTTGCTGGATTTTGGGGGAACTTCAATCCCGGATTCGTTTTTTACATTTGGACTTATTATTTTCAGTTACGTTTGTTTTCTGCTTTTTGTTATTATCGTGTCTCTAAGATTTACATTTAAGGTTTTCCTCCTCTAGCAGCTCAGTAACTCAGGCTGCAACTCTCTAAATTATTACAATTTGCTATATTTGTTAATTATAACAGTTGCTTTGTGACAAACTTTCGTATTGGGTCATTCTATTGTTTGCCTGATTCAATAATTATTCATTTTTACAGGGGATCAGGTTTTTTTTACAGTTATGTACTTCTGTATTGTATTGGTATACAATTTTTATATAGGCCAAAGTGATAATGTCCTAGGAACATGTCTATGGGGCCTTTGGGAAGGATGCTGCTGGGGGCCATATAAATTATTTAGCTTTGTTGTAGATCAGCTACCAGGGAGATCCATGGGTTTCAATATCGTCAGGGCAAGCAACTCACATAAGCATCTTTCAGTATTAAAAAGCAATTTAGGCCATGCCCTGTTACAGGTATACATATGCCTTGTAGCTTGTACCTAGAGACAGTACAGGGCCAACGGAAATAACACTTGTCTTAAGAAGATGTTACTTCCAGAGTTCTCATTGTAGGTGGTGTCTACACATGTAACTAATCTGCACACAATGATTTGCATTCTAATGGCTTTATTGATGCCACTAGCATTGGCATAGTGAAAATGATAATCTGTGTACAAGAAAACTAGTGCAGACTTTTTGGCACACTTTACCAAAGTGCTCTGGTAGATCACATGCAGGCTGTGGTGCCAGCTGTTTATGATGCACTTGCTATTATGCTTGAATTCTGACTAAAATACTACATTATAGGAAAAAAAAAAAAAAGTGTAATTTTCCATTTTTGTGCTTTAGATGCAATATATTTAGTGAACCGTGGATGTAATGCATCCTTTAAGAACAGTAACACCAAAAAATTAAAGTGTTTAAAAGGAATGACAGTATAATGTAGTGTTGTCCTGCACTGGTAAAAAATGTTTGCTTCAGGAATACTTTAGTTCATATAAACAAGCTGCTGTGTAGCCATGGGGGCAGCCATTCAAGCACAGGATACACAGCAGATAACAGATAAGTTCTGGGGAATCCCATTGTATACTCCAGGAGAGTATCTGTTATCTGCTGTTTATCCTGTGCCTTTTCTCCTTTTTCAGCTTCGAATGGCTGCCTCCATGGATACACAGCAGTTTGTTTATATAAACTATAGTCGAGTTTCTGGAGCAAACACACCAGTTGTAACGGTGCAGGGCAACATTGGCACTGGCACATTGGCATGAAGCACAAAATTGCCATGTTGGCACTAGGCATAAGGTATAAGGTGCCGTTGTGGATAGCGTTGAAGCCCACACAAATTGCTGTACTTTGTCCTTATATTGCAAATAGTATCTCTGAGGTTGTCAGTAGTTTTTGTCCATGACAGAAGAAATATGTCTGCATTTAGAAGTCAGATGAGCAAATGCATTGAAATAAATACTGTATGATGAAAACCCAAAAGAATCTGTTTTAATTTCACAGTGTAAGTGGTTCTAGTAATTAAGTAATAAAGTAATATCATTTCAGTGTCCAATAATTCAGCAAGACAGAGCTGTTTTTTTAAAATGTGCGCCGGACGCAGGTGAAATGCAACATGCTGCGTCCCAACACATGCGTCTGTGTGAGTACAGCCCCTTTCAAAATAATTGACTGTGTTTACGGCCTTGTGTAAGAGCCCTTAGGTTGCTTGGTATCTTCCTTACTGCACATGGAATTAAAAACCCACCCAATAACTGCTCTTAACAACTTTCCAATATATAATCAAAACTATAAATGGTTTAAAGTTATTTGTAGATGTAATTGAAATTGATTTTATTGCTAATCAATGTCTGTTCTTTGGTTTGACTCTTGATTCAATGTAACATTAGTCAGTTTTCCTTTAGGTCTATTAATCAGCTGACTTCTTCTACATTGATTTAAGAATAAGAACCAGCAGTGCAGAGAATATGAAAAGTCAGCTTTACAAATAACTTTAAAACCAATGAACATTTTTAATGAATGAATACTGGAAAGCTGTTTAGAATTTGATTTTTTTTATTATGTATTGCTTAGAGTTCCCCTTTAAAAGGCGTAGGATCTGGAATAGGTGTTACACAAGCTCATATCTTTGGATGCTTCGAAAAAGAGATACTGAGTGGCTTTTAGTACCATGCTTCAGTGTGAAAAGTCTATTCAAGCAATAATGCAATACACTTGTGTGGGTGATCCTGTTCTAGCACAATAAACCCTAAGCCCACACGGCAAGGAGCCTGTAAATCAGCATTGAGTTTTAAAATAAATTAAGACATTTCACATATAGAGCTGCTGAGAATACACATATATTTCTTTGATTATACGGCTCGCTCTGTGCTGTGCTCAGCACCATATAAGGAGTGTAGCTGTTGGAAGTATATAATTAAATAGGCTGCAAGTACTTTGGAAATGTTGATTACATCTCTCGGTGCATGGAAATGAATGCTACACCCAGCGTAGAAGAATGGCGTGCAGAGATTGACACACAAATTATGGCAGTCTCCTGCGGTATGTATTCATGTAGAACAGGAAAAATGACAGCTTGGAGACATATGGATACAGAGGAGGAGTGCTAGCATACCAGGTTTCTTTCTGCAGACATGAATAGATTAGAGGCTTTAATTAGCAGGCTTTTGGATACATTTTATAAGGACACTGTTGTGCAGATTTTATACTTTTACATTATCTACATCTAAAATTGCAGAAAAAGGGAAAGTAGACCTGTCATAATTAAACCTGGTCTGCCTTCATCTCTGTGCCTTGTAGGCGTAAACTCCTGTTAGGTTAATTTCCTCTGTGTATCCATCAGCATACAATGTATATTGCTGCAGCAACAAAGCTACGAGACTTATTGATCAGTTTACAGTTTGCTTGTATCAGAAAGTGATGCATGGAAAGAAGAAAGATAGATGAATAAAAAAGATTTAGTATCTGAAGGCCTCTTTAATATCCCCAAACCCCTATGTCCACCTTGATCACCACTTACTTAATCCCAATTTCTCATTTTATCTATAACTTTCATTCCCTATTTTTTCCCTTCTTTGATGAAAGATTAGTCTGATTAGTTGTGTGCCCCCACCATAGGCTTGAGTGCGGTGATAACCCATGCAACACCTATCCCTCAGTTTGTGGCAGTCTATTAATGTGGGAGTGGGGTTAAAGAATAATGTTGCTGGGGGTTGTGTTTAGGAACGTAACGTTCTGTGACAGCCATGTTCCCTGCCAGCATTAAAGTACAGATGACTTCCAAAAAATTAGGAAGAGTTTTTTGAGTGCACCATTGTAATGTAACGACAGTGTTTCCACATTTTTTCCCTGTCACAGTCAACTTCAACTCCATCTTTCACTAATTGTATTTTTCTATTCCACCTACATATGTCTTCTGTTCTTTGTTTCTCTCCTCTATCTTGTATCTCTTTTGTCCTGTCCTTCACCCTTTTAAATTTGACCTTCATTTATATTTTCCTTTGCCCCCATTAACTCCTCCATTTTCTCAACTCTCCACTTCTGCTTCCTTTTATTTCTCTTTTGGCTTATATAATTATGGAATGCCTGCATTCCTGTATTTTATTCTAAATAATAGTCACATATATGGCGGCTTATTGCTGCATTACATTTTCCTTGTGTCTGTACATTTTTTTCCTAAAGGAAGCAATGGCCTGGGGAAAAAATGCCCTTTACTGATTTGAATAAGAGACTAGAATAGAATAGAAGAAGAGACTAGAATAGAATAATAAATATGAATAGGAGAGTGCCTGAGTAGAAAGATAATAAATAATAAAAACGAATAAACAGTAAATTTTTCTAAACTGTGCATGTGCAGACCACAACTAGGAGCCGGGTACAAGATGGCAGAAGCCTGTTCTGCAGAAAAGGACCCTTCCCTGATGTGCTCTTTAAAGGTGTGGTTCAACTTTGGGTTAACTTTTAGTATGGTATAGAATGGCCAACTGTAAGCAACTTTTCAATTGGCCTTCATTTTTTCTTTTTTTAGAGTTTTTGAATTATTTGCCTTTTTCTTCTTCTGAGTCTTTTCAACTTTCACCTAAAAGACAAAGGCTCTGTAAGGCTGCAATTTTAATGTTGCTACTTTTTATTACTCATCTTTATATTGAGGTCATCTCCTCTTCATATTCCAGTCTCTTATTCAAAGTTGCAGATACTACACTTTTCTAGAATGTCATACCAGTGATTACTGGTTAATAGGAGGCAATAGATGTGTCCCTTATTGTTACCCTATGTCCTATTTCCCAATCTTTCCATTAAAAAACGGTACTTCAGGCCACACCCTGAGCCACCCAACCCATCCCAATCCCACCCCCTTTTGGGAAAAGCCTGCTCATTTCTGGGTCTAATCTTTTAAGATATAAGATTCTAGTAGTAGTAGTTACAGGCAAAACTACTTGGGCAATTTACATGCGTTCTGACGCGAGGTGACGAAACGCTGGCGTCAAGTCCAAGGTGACGAAAATAAGGTAAGGTATAGAAATGTCAGGTGTTGCCGCAACATGCATCCGACATGACTGTCGGATGCAGACGCTGTATGTTGCACGCTGCGGCAACACCCAACATTTCTATAACTTACCTTATTTTCGGCGCATCCAACTTCACGCCAGCGTTACGTGCCTCGCATCGGAACGCATGTAAATCGCCCATGTACTTCTGCCCTAGACTTAGAATATCACTATTTGTGTTTTAAGTGCATTAAAGCTGCCAATCATTTCCTGCAGTATTTTTCTTGTCACATAAAAGTAGTCACTCTTTTGCTGCAGATAAACTGAATTCTAAGTATTTCGGAATGAGGAAATGAGAGAATCCCTGCAGGTCATTTGAATAAATGTATAACAAATGCTTTTATTTGCAACATATAGAGGCAGATTTATTAGGTGGTGTTAAAAAGGTGGAATAATACACCACACGTTGCCAAGCACCGCCGTTTAAAAAATGTGAAAATGGCGTAATATTTAACTTGCTTTTTGTTTGAGCAACTTCCCATGGAACTTACTATATTATATTACTATATATTTTATACAGCTTTTTAGACCATTTTTTTGTCAGCGAATTTCGTTTCATACAGCATAATAAATATACTCCATAGAGTAAAGCCGGATTGTCATGAGTAAAGAAATGCTGACAAATTTTTATTTAACTGTTTCTCAGGTATTCAAAATGGCAGAAATGGATGGATTAATGGACAGGCTGGAGAAAGCTGTAATTCGACTTGAATGTGTGCTTTCAAGTTCTTATTCTTCCAACTCAGCAGACAAAAATGTTGTTAATGGCATAAATGGAGGTACAGTACTTTGTAATTGAAGAATTCAAATGTGAGCTATCAGTAATGATGTGTAAAATGAAGTCAAGAACACTTTGGGGAGAAAACATTTACCTTTAGCTATTCCAGTGTAGGAGGTCTGGTGGGTAGCTTTCTACACAAAAAATGGTTTATTTTGATAAACTTGAGTGAAGGAGTCACCATATAAACAGGCATGCAGGTTTTGGCAACTAGGAGAGGGCCTAGGACCACATTTTGTACCAGCTACGCTACTATATACCAATCCCTACAGTACTAATATACTTGTGAAACTGATTCTTCTTATATGTATGTAACAAAAGTGCAAGGAACTAGCACCTTTTAATCCTCAAACGCTCATAGCCCTCTTCCCATTTTCTTCATATTTATAATATATATATGTATATACTGTATATATATATATATATATATATATATATATATATATATATATATATATATATACAGTATAAGCATGTTATAAGCTTTAAAGCTCTAATTATTACTATTAATAATACTTTTCTTCAGAATTTGATTGTTACTGTTTTAACTGCATTATCTAAAGTATTTCTTAATTTATAATAATAATAATTCTGTGCAGGTGTTGCCCCATTTGTGGAAGCTTTTGATGCGCTGATGGCAGGGACATTGGAGGAATATCTCAAGAATAGCAAAGTTATTGGCGGTGAAGTAGAGGCACATGTGAGTATTAATCTGTTTCCAAACTGCATGCTTCAAAGGTCTTGTGATCAGCAGTATTCAGTCTGCTTCGGGACAAAGTGGGCCTTATTCGGGTAAACCACCTTGTCCTAATATGATCTTAAGAAAACTTCTCTTTTCTATACACATGTTCAATGCCAAACATTCCTGATTGTTCGGAAAGGCTTTTAATGAATCTGCACATTTATCATTTATTTGTCTAAATCTGTGAAACGGCTTTAACAAATTAAACACCATTCTGTTCAGTGGAGTGTTAGAGCTCAGCTGCAACGATGAGCTCTTCACACTCTCCAAATATTTAATTGCAGCATTCAGTTTTCAGACCTAAAACAAATCATTCTGAGTAAAACGGGGGGGGGGACGTCAGCAGGCAGATTGGCTTTTGGGCACTCATGGTTCAAATCTGGGCCTGAAACCCTTAGTCAACTACCCATTACCCAGTTCTGTGAGTTTTTTGATGACACAGAGCCTAATGGGTCACCCCCAGTGTCATTCATTACAGATGGCAGTTATTATTGAGTACAACCAGCTAGTCTGTTAATGCAAAGATCTAAAATAAACTGCAGTCCCCCATTTTGAAGATTTTATGTCAGTTGTCTGCTGTACAGCCCTACAGAAATACCACTGTGTTTGTAATGAAGTTATGTTTGTTTGGTAATTAAGGGTATATAAATCAGATAACTTTTAGACGTTGTAGGTTTTCCAGAGTATAAAACGGAGAAGCACAGATACGAGCTATGCAGGTTAACATAGACAGTATGCCCCTTTTAGCCTCCATTGAGCAACGCCAAATCAGTTTTATCCAAAGGCTATTGTTTGCCACCCAGCCGTTCTGTATGAGACTATAGAAAGCACGATTTTATTTTTAACCCTATGGCATGGTTTCACCCTTCTGAAACAGCTGTGCTAAAATTAAGATATTTTTACCTTGCTTACACAGAAAATGTGGAACTACTGAACTGCAATATTTTGCAAAGTCTATGGAGTCGCAGGTCTTGTTTAAAATCTTGTGTCAGGAGCCTTTTAAATGCTTAAATACTTAATCTGGCACTTTATAAAAACTCACTTAAGAGCATGGAGCAAGTTGTCAGGTCTTTTGTTTAAAGCTGAGGATATTTTAGTAGTTATTTGTAAAATGTGTATTAATTCCCTTTAATATACTTCTAAGATTGAGTGCAGAGAACTTATTTAGTGTTGGGTATGTATACTATATATGTACAGTGGTGTGAAAAACTATTTGCCCCCTTCCTGATTTCTTATTCTTTTGCATGTTTGTCACACTTAAATGTTTCTGCTCATCAAAAACCGTTAACTATTAGTCAAAGATAACATAATTGAACACAAAATGCAGTTTTTAAATGAAGGTTTACGTTATTAAGGGAGAAAAATCTCCAAATCTACATGGGCCTGTGTGAAAAAGTGATTGCCCCCCTTGTTAAAAAATAACTTAACTGTGGTTTATCACACCTGAGTTCAATTTCAAAGGTTATAAAGCCATTTCTAAAGCTTTGGGACTCCAGCAAACCACAGTGAGAGCCATTATCCACAAATGGCAAAAACATGGAACAGTGGTGAACCTTCCCAGGAGTGGCCGGCCGACCAAAATTACCCCAAGAGCGCAGAGACAACTCATCCGAGAGGCCACAAAAGACCCCAGGACAACATCTAAAGAACTGCAGGCCTCACTTGCCTCAATTAAGGTCAGTGTTCACGACTCCACCATAAGAAAGAGACTGGGCAAAAACGGCCTGCATGGCAGATTTCCAAGGCGCAAACCACTTTTAAGCAAAAAGAACATTAAGGCTCGTCTCAATTTTGCTAAAAAAACATCTCAATGATTGCCAAGACTTTTGGGAAAATACCTTGTGGACCGACGAGACAAAAGTTGAACTTTTTGTAAGGTGCGCGTCCCGTTACATCTGGCGTAAAAGTAACACAGCATTTCAGAAAAAGAACATCATACCAACAGTAAAATATGGTGGTGGTAGTGTGATGGTCTGGGGTTGTTTTGCTGCTTCAGGACCTGGAAGACTTGCTGTGATAGATGGAACCATGAATTCTACTGTCTACCAAAAAATCCTGAAGGAGAATGTCCGGCCATCTGTTCATCAACTCAAGCTGAAGCGATCTTGGGTGCAGCAGCAGGACAATGACCCAAAACACACCAGCAAATCCACCTCTGAATGGCTGAAGAAAAACAAAATGAAGACTTTGGAGTGGCCTAGTCAAAGTCCTGACCTGAATCCTATTGAGATGTTGTGGCATGACCTTAAAAAGGCGGTTCATGCCAGAAAACCCTCAAATAAAGCTGAATTACAACAATTCTGCAAAGATGAGTGGGCCAAAATTCCTCCAGAGCGCTGTAAAAGACTCGTTGCAAGTTATCGCAAACGCTTGATTGCAGTTATTGCTGCTAAGGGTGGCCCAACCAGTTATTAGGTTCAGGGGGCAATTACTTTTTCACACAGGTTTGGATTTCTTTTCTCCCTAAATAATAAAAACCCTCATTTAAAAACTGCATTTTGTGTTTACTTGTGTTATCTTTGACTAATAGTTAAATGTGTTTGATGATCAGAAACATTTTGTGTGACAAACATGCAAAAGAATAAGAAATCAGGAAGGGGGCAAATAGTTTCTCACACCACTGTATATAATACACAAAAGCCATGAATATCCTGTAAATTATATCCTTATAAACGGTGAGTTCTGATGTCATCAGTTATAAACGGTGAGTTCTGATGTCATTTCTGTCACATGACTCATTGAAATTTGTGTATTATAATAAATAAAGTACCCCCAGTTGTAAAATATGAGGATATTAGAAGTTACCTCGGAGTTCCATGACCTGTATAAAAACACTCGGCCTTCGGCCTCGTGTTTTTATATGGTCATGAAACTCCTCGGTAACTTATAATATCCCTATATTTTACAAAAGGGGGTACTTTATTCACTATATAGTTATCTCTCTCTCTCTCTCTCTCTCTCTCTCTCTCTCTCTCTCTCTCTCTCTCTCTCCCTCTCTCTCTCTCTCTCTATATATATATATAAGCAGACCTTGCACTTGAAGGGGGGCCCAGGAAGTATATGGGCCATGAGGCCCTAATTCATATATAATTTCAATAAATGTTGGTAAAACAGGTCAATCTCTAGACATTTTGGGGGGCCTGAAAAACTATTTGCTGTGGGGCCCAGAATTTGAGGTGATTGATTGTGCTGTGTGATGATGTGAAACCTGAGTGCCGTTCTTTCCACTAGCTCTAACAATAACACATGTACTCAGGCCTTGCAGCTGCCGTCCCTGTCAAAACCCCATGATTTTACTGTATGACTTTGGCAAAACACCTGCTGTACAAGAGCATATGCTGCATATCTGACCTTGTTTGTCTGACAATGTTTGTGTTGTTCGTGGTAGATCGTAATATATGTATAAGACTCTGTGGTATAATCATGGGCAGAAATGGAATTCTATGAAACAGATACTAAATATATATATTACACGTCTCTGGAAGATCAGCATGCGTTGTACAGGGCTTCTTAGTTAGCTTCTTCAGTAAGTGCTAAATAGTAAGTGATTATTTTGGTATATCATTATACATCTTTAAGTAAGGCATAATAATGAATGTGTGTGTGACTGTATATTTATTTTTCACTGCCAGTGGCCCCTCTTTTCACTCTAGTTAGTGGCTCCTATCAAGTACAACCCTTGACCTGTTTTGGAATGTTTTTGCCATGAGGCAAGATGAGAACATTGCCTGAGGTGGCACTTTACCAGTATCAGGAAAAAAGCCTTCCCTGGTAACATTAATGCTCAATTCATTTAGGTGAAAATACATCTCAGAAAGTGAAATTTTGTTCTGTACAGCACAGAGGCAGTCCGCTCCCTGCTTCAAGCACATTTGAGGTAAGCATGGGGGTGAAAGTGTCTTCAGATCTGTTGCCTCTTAGCATTGCCCGTTAGCAGTGGCGGAACTACCGGAGGAGCAGGAGTTGTGAATGAACCAGGGCCCGTGGGCGGTTCCAACGCCCGCGTAGCTGACAAGAATGTCGCTTCTGGAGGGGGGGGCGGCTGCACGCCCACACCCGGGCCTGGCTAGTTACGTTACTGCCCATTAGAAGAGGAGGGTGAAAATAATGGCCTTCCTACATCTGCTATGTTTCTTCCATATTAACACTGCTATCAATTATAATATTTATTAGTCAGGCAAGAACCCTGCACAAGGTACAGAGGTAGCACGTACATTTACACGGCAAAAATATCATAGCTCATTTCTACCTGTGGGTGCAGCGCAAAAAGCATGCTTTTGAACTTTACTCACAGTCAACACCCAAAGGCACAGGTCCTTGCACTTTCTGATAAGACTATGAAGATTTTCATTCATCCAGGTCGTGGTATATCTAATAAGTAATTCTCAAACAACTGGACTTGCTGAGTAATTATTGGACGTTTCACTATTCACCCGAGCAGCTTCTTCAGTTGAACTGACTGGTGTGGGAAGTTTTCGTTATATAAACTCTTCCACTAATCCAATCACAATGGCACATAGTAACTCTTCAGAGAGGTGACATCTGAAATTCACAGAGGTGTTGATTCTGTATAAAACAAAGCAATGTGGTATATGCAGTCCAGTGTAGCGAGGAGTGCCCTGACCTATACATTGGGCAGACAAAACAACTACTCACCAAGTGAATGGCTTAGCATAGGAGGATGAACTCTACAGGGAAAGACTCTGCTGTCTTTCTACACCTAAAAGGCAAGAGACACTCCTTTGAATATAGATAGATAAAGAAGAGTTTATATACCGAGGACTTCCCACACCAGTCAGTTGCACTGAAGAAGCTGCTCGGATTAGCAGTGAAACGTGTTCAGTGATTACTCAGCAAATCCAGTTGTTAGAGAATTGCTTATATTAGATACACTTTCTAATAAGTATATAACACAAATCACAAAAGAGAACAGGCAAAGGGAATTCCTCCCACTAATGTGGAGCGAATGGTGTGCAAGATCAAAACAAAGCTATTTACAAAATAAAAGACAGACTGACCCATACAATAGCACATCCCTATTCAAAAATATTTCTATGAATGAGTTCCAAATTAAAACTTAGGGGCACATTTACTTTGCTCGAGTGAAGGAATAGAATAAAAAAACCCTCGAATTTCGAATGTTATTTTTGGCTGCTTCGACCATCGAATTGGCTACTTCGACCTTCGACTACGACTTTGAATCGAACGATTCGAACTAAAAATCGTTTGAATATTCGACCATTCGATAGTCGAAGTACTGGGGACCTGTGTGCTGAGCACGGCTGTGCTTTAAAAGATTTAGGTGCGAACTGGAAGTGCCGGACGTGATGTCATACACATGCACAAATGCTATCATGAAGCCACCGAAAGCTACTTGCGCATGCACAA
The DNA here is from genome assembly GCF_017654675.1 of Xenopus laevis. Classification (NCBI taxonomy): domain Eukaryota; kingdom Metazoa; phylum Chordata; class Amphibia; order Anura; family Pipidae; genus Xenopus; species Xenopus laevis. Next base: position 98,376,601 of record NC_054381.1, on the reverse strand, counting down.
ATGCTTACTGTGCATACGCAGCCAGGAAACCAAGGAAAACCTAAAAAAATCAGGAGCATGAAGACCATGGGGATGGCCAAAAATTGGATATCTCTCAAAGAAATAGGGGGATTTGAAAGCTCTGTGAGTGCAAGCTCTGGTACATCTGTTGATGAGTAGCAGCAACTTGCATAATAAGCCACAACTTCCACTCTGCATTTTGCATTTTCCTATGTACTGCATCATTTGGCAGTAAAGGCTGAATAATGCACCTAAACAAACAATACAAAAATGAAATCATCCTCTAGACCAGTGATCCCCAACCAGTAGCTCGCGAGCAACATGTTGCTCTCCAACCCCTTGGATGTTGCTCTCAGGGTCCTCAAAGCATGTGCTTATTTTTGAATTTTAACCCTTTAAGTGCCACAGAACGTAGAATCTACGTTCTGTGGAAAAGTATCTTGAAATGCCACAGAACGTAGATTCTACGTTCTGCAGCATAAGCGTGCGGGGAGCTCAGGAGCGGCTTTAAATGCTGCTCGCTCCTTCCCCGCTCGCTCACAACCCCCTAGGCAACGAGCGGAGCGGGTGGGAAAGGGGCTCCTGAGGCGCGATCGTCCAGGGGCCCCACAAACGCAACAGACGCACGTGGCTGCGCGCTGCTGCTGCTGCCTGCACTTCCGGGTCCCTCCAGCGACGCCCACGCATCGGATCAACGGATCTGGCGACTCCCTCCTGCTTCTCCACTCCTCCTGCCATCATGGACACAGATCTGCAGCTACACACCCCAGGTTAGTGTAACACACACACAAAATACACTTACACACACTTTATACACTAATACATGCTTAGATTTACACTTACACACACTCACATACATTTTTTGGGGGATCAGGGGGGTCACACACACACTTGGGGGGGGTACATACACTTGCACACACAAACACATGCACATAACATGCAATTTACCAATTGTACACATGTGCACACACATACACTGTTGTGTAGCTTTTTTTTTTTTTTTTCATATTGCATTGTTGTGTTTTTGGCTCAAAAAAATGTTTTATTGCCTTTGCGAATAGCGTATTCGCTAACCGTACTGTGCAATACCTTTTGTATGTTATTTCGGTGATTATTTGGAAATTTTAGGGATTTTGGTGCATTGTTAGCCATTTTATTGCATTTTCAGCGCTGCATAACTGTTGCTTGCTTTATTCTGTCCGTAAAACCTATTTTGCCAAGCTATAATATTCAAACTGTAATTCTGATGTCTGATTACACTAGTCTGAAAAAAAAAAGCATAGATTTTTGTGGTTTTATTGGATTTTAGTAATTTTATTTGAATTTCACACTTTCTGTATTATTTTGTTATGTCTTGTAAATTTTATCTACTATATATCCAATTGGGCGTCTCTGTGCGCCACATAGTTTGGTAAATCTGTGAATATTGGGCATGAAAGTGTTCAGTAGACACCTGTCGTTCATATTTAGGATGGTTTATGCGGATACTTTACGAAATGTGGGACATATAATGGGGTAAAATTCAAGCTTCGTGACGATTTTCAGAAATTTGATAAAAACCGTTACGTTCAGCAGTACTTTGCAGTTTGGCAGTTTGCAGTAGAAACACATATTTACCCATATTGGATTCGTCAGAATGTGTACTTTCTGAAAATATATGGTTTTCTGGGGTCTCTGTACTGTTAGGGGGGTCTAATGTCGCATAATACACACACCAGGTGCTTATATTGCAGCAGCCAGCACGTCAGCTGTGAAAATGTATATACATATTGTCATTTGGGGTCTCTGTGCGCCACATAGTTTGGTATATCTATACATATTGGGCATCAAAGTGTTCAGTAGACCCCTGGCGTTCATATTTCGGATGTTTTATGCTGATACACTACGAAATGTGGGGCATATAATGGGGTAAAATTCAAGCTTCGTGACGATTTTCAGAAATTTGATAAAAACCGTTATGTTCAGCATTGCTTTGCAGTTTGGCAGTTTGCATTAGAAACACTTATTTACCCATATTGGATTCGTCAGAATATGTACTTTCTAAAAATATATGGTTTTCTGGGGTCTCTGTACTGTTAGGGGGGTCTAATGTCGCATAATACACACACCAGGTGCTCATATTGCAGCAGCCAGCGCGTCAGCCGTGAAAATGTATATACACTATTGTCATTTGGGGGTCTCTGTGCGCCACATAGTTTGGTATATCTATGCATATTGGGCATCAAGTGTTCAGTAGACCCCTGGCGTTCATATTTAGGATGTTTTATGCTGATACGTTACGAAATGTGGGGCATATAATGGGGTAAAATTCAAGCTTTGTGACGATTTTCAGAAATTTGATAAAAACCGTTACTTTCAGCATTGCTTTGCAGTTTGGCAGTTTGCATTAGAAACACTTATTTACCCATATTGGATTCGTCAGAATATGTACTTTCTAAAAATATATGGTTTTCTGGGGTCTCTGTACTGTTAGGGGGGTCTAATGTCGCATAATACACACACCAGGTGCTCATATTGCAGCAGCCAGCGCGTCAGCCGTGAAAATGTATATACACTATTGTCATTTGGGGGTCTCTGTGCGCCACATAGTTTGGTATATCTATGCATATTGGGCATCAAAGTGTTCAGTAGACCCCTGGCGTTCATATTTAGGATGTTTTATGCTGATACGTTACGAAATGTGGGGCATATAATGGGGTAAAATTCAAGCTTTGTGACGATTTTCAGAAATTTGATAAAAACCGTTACTTTCAGCATTGCTTTGCAGTTTGGCAGTTTGCAGTAGGAACACATATTTACCCATATTGGATTCGTCAGAATGTGTACTTTCTGAAAATATATGGTTTTCTGGGGTCTCTGTACTGTTAGGGGGGTCTAATGTCGCATAATACACACACCAGGTGCTCATATTGCAGCAGCCAGCGCGTCAGCCGTGAAAATGTATATACACTATTGTCATTTGGGGGTCTCTGTGCGCCACATAGTTTGGTATATCTATACATATTGGGCATCAAAGTGTTCAGTAGACCCCTGGCGTTCATATTTAGGATGTTTTATGCTGATACGTTACGAAATGTGGGGCATATAATGGGGTAAAATTCAAGCTTTGTGACGATTTTCAGAAATTTGATAAAAACCACTACTTTCAGCATTGCTTTGCAGTTTGGCAGTTTGCAGTAGGAACACATATTTACCCATATTGGATTCGTCAGAATGTGTACTTTCTGAAAATATATGGTTTTCTGGGGTCTCTGTACTGTTAGGGGGGTCTAATGTCGCATAATACACACACCAGGTGCTCATATTGCAGCAGCCAGCGCGTCAGCCGTGAAAATGTATATACACTATTGTCATTTGGGGGTCTCTGTGCGCCACAAAGTTTGGTATATCTATGCATATTGGGCATCAAAGTGTTCAGTAGACCCCTGGCGTTCATATTTAGGATGTTTTATGCTGATACGTTACGAAATGTGGGGCATATAATGGGGTAAAATTCAAGCTTTGTGACGATTTTCAGAAATTTGATAAAAACCATTACTTTCAGCATTGCTTTGCAGTTTGGCAGTTTGCATTAGGAACACATATTTACCCATATTGGATTCGTCAGAATGTGTACTTTCTGAAAATATATGGTTTTCTGGGGTCTCTGTACTGTTAGGGGGGGTCTAATGTCGCATATTACACACACCAGGTGCTTATATTGCAGCAGCCAGCGCGTCAGCCGTGAAAATGTATATACACTATTGTCATTTGGGGGTCTCTGTGCGCCACATAGTTTGGTATATCTATGCATATTGGGCATCAAAGTGTTCAGTAGACCCCTGGCGTTCATATTCAGGATGTTTTATGCTGATAAGTTACGAAATGTGGGGCATATAATGGGGTAAAATTCAAGCTTTGTGACGATTTTCAGAAATTTGATAAAAAACCGTTATGTTCAGCATTGCTTTGCAGTTTGGCAGTTTGCAGTAGAAACACTTATTTACCCATATTGGATTCGTCAGAATGTGTACTTTCTGAAAATATATGGTTTTCTGGGGTCTCTGTACTGTTAGGTGGTCTAATGTCGCATGATACACACACCGGGTGGTTATATTGCAGCAGCCAGCGCGTCAGCCGTGAAAATGTCTATACATATTGTCATTTGGGGGTCTCTGTGCGCCACATAGTTTGGTATATCTATGCACATTGGGCATCAAACTGTTTAGTAGACCCATATGTTTATATTTAGGATGCTTTATGCTGGTAATGATACATGGACAATACGATGCTGGAAAGTTGAAGCTTTGAGGCAATTTCCAGATATTTCACCAAAACCGCCAAATTTGGCAAAGCTTTGCGACTCAGTAGTTTGGAGCAGAAAGGCATGGGTACCCATTTTAGATTCTGTAGAATGTGTACTTTCCAAAAATATATGGGGTTGGGGGGTAAAGATATATTTCTGTGTTTTTACCCCACAAAAATGCAGTCAATGTGTTGATTTTTCATTAGCTGAAGTTACCCACAGGACAATTTGTATGTGCTAACTTCATTTTGGGGCCTCTAAATGCCATATACTTTGGTAAACTTATGAACAATGGCCACCAAAATGTTCAGAGGAACCCTGGAAATCATATTTAGGGTGCTTTTTCTTAGTACGTAATGACACATGGGTGATATGGTGCTGGGAAGTTGAAGCTTTGAGGCAATTTTCAGATATTTCACCAAAACCGACAACTTTGGGAAAGCCTTGCGACTCAGTAGTTTGGAGCAATAAGGCATGGGTACCCATTTTAGATTCTGTAGAATGTGTACTTTCCAAAAATGTATGGGTTTGGGGGGTAACCATATATTTCTGTGTTTTTACCCCACAAAAATGCAGTCAATGTGTTGATCTTTCATTAGCTGAAGTTACCCACAGGACTATTTGTATGCACTAACTTCATTTTGGGGCCTCTAAATGCCAGATACTTTGGTAAACCTATAAACAATGGCCACCAAACTGTTCGGAGGAACCCTGGCAATCATATTTAGGGTGCTTTTTCTTGGTGCATAACGATACATGGGTGATATGGTGCTGAGAAGTTGAAGGTTTGAGGCAATTTTCAGATATTTCACCAAAACCGACAATTGTGGGAAAGCCTTGCGACTCAGTAGTTTGGAGCAGAAAGGCATGGGTACCCATTTTAGATTCTGTAGAATGTGTACTTTCCAAAAATATATGGGTTTTGGGGGTAAACATATATTTCTGTGTTTTTACCCCACAAAAATGCAGTCAATGTGTTGATTTTTCATTAGCTGAAGTTACCCATGGGACTGTTTGTATGCGCTAACTTCATTTTGGGGCCTCTAAATGCCAGATACTTTGGTAAACTTATGAACAATGGCCACCAAAATGTTCAGAGGAACCCTGGCAATCATATTTAGGGTGCTTTTTCTTAGTACGTAATGACACATGGGTGATATGGTGCTGGGAAGTTGAAGCTTTGAGGCAATTTTCAGATATTTCACCAAAACCGACAACTTTGGGAAAGCCTTGCGACTCAGTAGTTTGGAGCAGAAAGGCATGGGTACCCATTTTAGATTCAGTAGAATGTGTACTTTCCAAAAATATATGGGTTTGGGGGGTAAACATATATTTCTGTGTTTTTACCCCACAAAAATGCAGTCAATGTGTTGATTTTTCATTAGATGAAGTTACCCACAGGACTATTTGTATGCGCTAACTTCATTTTGAGGCCTCTAAATGCCAGATACTTTGGTAAACCTATGAACAATGGCCACCAAACTGTTTGGAGGAATGCTGGCAATCATATTTAGGGTGCTTTTTTTGGTGCGTAACGATACATGGGTGATATGGTGCTGGGAAGTTGAAGCTTTGAGGCAATTTTCAGATATTTCACCAAAACCGACAATTGTGGGAAAGCCTTGCGACTCAGTAGTTTGGAGCAGAAAGGCATGGGTACCCATTTTAGATTCGGTAGAATGTGTACTTTCCAAAAATATATGGGTTTTGGGGGGTAAACATATATTTCTGTGTTTTTACCCCACAAAAATGCAGTCAATGTGTTGATCTTTCATTAGCTGAAGTTACCCACGGGACTGTTTGTATGCGCTAACTTCATTTTGGGGCCTCTAAATGCCAGATACTTTGGTAAACTTATGAACAATGACCACCAAAATGTTCAGAGGAACCCTGGCAATCATATTTAGGGTGCTTTTCTTAGTATGTAATGATACATGGGCGATATGGTGCTGGGAAGTTGAAGGTTTGAGGCAATTTTCAGATATTTCACCAAAACCGACAATTCTGGGAAAGCCTTGCGACTCAGTAGTTTGGAGCAGAAAGGCATGGGTACCCATTTTAGATTCAGTAGAATGTGTACTTTCCAAAAATATATGGGTTTGGGGGGTAAACATATATTTTTGTGTTTTTACCCCACAAAAAATGCAGTCAATGTGTTGATTTCTCAGTAGCTGAAGTAAAGTCCTGAACAATTTGGATGTGCTAACTTCATATTGGTGTCTCTAAATGCCAGATACTTTGGTAAACCTATGCATAATGGGTATCAAACTGTTCAGTGGACCCCTGGCAATCATATTTCAGGTGCTTTTTCTTGGTACCTAATATAGTTTGGGATATGCGGAGCAGCAAAATAAAACCTTTGAAATGATTTTTCAGAATTTTGAATTTTTTGTTGAAAAACCGCTATATTCAGACAAGGTTTTATGTTTGGTAGTTGGGAGTAGAGAGACATAGTTACCCATTTTGTAATCGGCAGAATGTGTACTTTTCAAAAATGTATGGTTTTCTGGGGTAAACCTACAGTTTCAGGATTTTTTGCCTTAGAATCTAAAGCATGCCGTTTTCTGCCTTAGTGCTTTCAAAATTCGGTAATATACTGCCGGGAGTTTTTGCTGTACAGAAATCCTAAATCTCCCTAAAACTATACATATCTGGTATTGGCACGTTCGAGAGACATAAGGCTTTCCAAATCAGTTGGATTTTCATCCGTAAAATGAAATATTTTTCTGGTATAAATTGATATACGATGAAAAATGGTAATTTTTCATATTTTTTTGGTATTTAGCACTATAAATTTTTTTGCACAGGTGGAAATACATGAAAACTTAGGCAGATTTAGAAAGCTCAGTTTCTACCGAAAAAAACAATGTATAGTTTTCCTAGGTAAACTATAGGTTTCCCCTCAGTAAATGCCCCTAAAGTGAGAGAGCACAAAATGTTTCAAAAACGGCTGGCATTTCGCGTAACCAAAATGTGAAATTCTGCTGGCACTTAAAGGGTTAAGCTTGAAAGCAAGTTTTAATTGCATAAAAACTATGTATAGTGCCAAGTAGATCCCCTTGTTGGCTGCCTGTCAACATAGGGGCTACAACATAGGCAATCACAGCCTTTATTTGGCACCCCAAGGGACTTTTTCATGTTTGTGTTGCTCCCCAACTCTTTTTACATTTGAATGTGGCTCCCAGGTAAAAAAAGGTTGGGGACCCCTGCTCTAGACTGTATCTAAACAAAGAAGGAACAGTTAAAGGGATAAATGCATTGAGAAATCTATTATGATTTCAGTTTAGAAGATTCAAAATTAGTTACCATGGAAACCACATCTTTTCCTATCTGCTACCATGGAAATAACAATGTTAAAAATAATTATATTGAAAGAGCAGTGGCTGGCTTGGCAGAAGCATTTAATCAGTGCATCGACATTAACATCATGGAGGGGGGGGCATCAAATTGCCCACATGCGTTACAACAATGTTTAATATAAAAAAAATATTTTTGAAAGAAGTTATCACATTTTGTGTTTATATAGGAAAGAGTGCTTTTTATAGCTGCTGTATTGTAATTAGAGCTTTCTTGAGAAGGTACAATTTACCATGGGGCATGACGGCATACTGATGCACTTCAGACAGCAGCCATTGTATGCATCAACAGTATGGAAAAGCAGAAGAAAACTATGCCAGTCAGGTGATTGAGCTGCTGCATTAGAACCGCCAGTTGGTGACTGCTGGTAATGCACACTTTGATCATGATCTGGAATAGGTTATACAGTCAGATTTTAAAGGGACAGTGTACACCTAAAAACATAAGCACAGTATATAGGACTTGTGTTGAAAAAATGCATTCTGCCTAGACTTTTAATTAAAAGAGATCCATAGTTTCTGAATCTGTTGCTATTTTAAAGCACAGATGTACACATAGTTTTTTTATCCACTGAGCTTCCTTCCCCTTTCCCTTTAGGGAATTGGCAGATGGGGAGATTTGTCACCTGCGATTATTTATACACGACTGTGGATGACACATCTTCCGAAAATGCCTCTCCAATCGGAAATAAATTAAATAGTTGACAGTAAAACCAACGCATCGCTTTGTTCTTTTGAAGTAGCCTGAAGTTGCCTTGGGAAGAAACCTCCAGGGATTTCATTTATTTCCAATGGAGGGGCATTTTCAGGAGATCTTTTTGTCGGTGAGAAAGCTTTTACAAGAGATAAGTCTGTAAAAGCAGAAGCAGAGATTTATCACTGGCTATAAGGCTTGTGACACTCGGGGAGATTTAGTTGCCTGGCGACTAATTTAGTTGCCTGGCGACTATTAGCAATTTAGTATCTATGCAAGTGTGTATTTTTTTTTAAGAACGGGTTTTTTATTTACAAAGTTATGTTCATAAAATTTTAAATGTTTGTGTAGCTAACTTGGCCAGATCAGTCAACCTTCCATTGTACTTATGTATTTTACTTAGCCTTGGAGTGTCTTTACATGTGCCAAAATAAAATAAGCAGCTTTTTATCACAGAGCTTCTCAGTGTACAGGTAATTTGTTTTATCGGTCCGTCCTGTGCTCTGCAGGACCAAGAACTGGTTTAATTTTCAACAAAAATCTTCTTAATTAAAACAATAGGCATAGTATGTTATGCACAAGCCCTATTCACTGAGCTCATGTTAGAAAGGAGTGTATACTGCCCCTTGAACAGAAATATTTGGTAAAAGGGCGTCCACATTTGTTGAATTACAACACACAGAAACCACAAATAGCCAAAGGCTGTATAGAATTACCTGGTGTTGCCAGTCAACAACAGCAGGTTGAAAGGCCTTGCTTTGTATACAGAAATGGGGCTCATGGGGGCTTGTTTTGTCAAGGGCCCTATCGTGAGAGAGCCCTAACTGTATTATTCATAAACCTTCAGTTGTTAACAGAACTGGTTACATAGCCACTGGAAGCTGCTGTAGTGTTATTTATGCTTTATTCCTAGTACCAGGCAGATTGAAAAAGTTCAGCAGCTCCCTTGATATTCATTATAGCAAAAGAAGAAACCCTTGCTGGTCAATTGAAAGGGCCATTCTTCCTGTAATGCTGAACCGTTATGAAACTGAATATGTCTGCTCTGCTCTTCCTCTCTCCTGCAATCATTTTTTTTTCACTGTTACTCCCTCTTCACTGGCCACACTTGTTAGAATTTCACATTCACTCAACTGGAATTTACAAGAGACAACTTGTGACTTAGGTGTCAGCACAAATATAAACAAAAGATTTTGCAATCTAGCTGCTCATTGCTTTGTTATACTAAACATTATAGCCAGCATGATGAGATTAACTGCAAAGCATAGACGATAAACAAGGGTATACAAAAGCCTTGGGCAACCTTAAGCCTCTCTGCTTGTTGCTGAACTTCAGATCTCAGATCCGCCAACAGCCAAAGAAATCTGAAGGGCAGCTAGTGGCCCAACACTTGTACAGAAGCACAGGTGCCCCACACAAACACATGTACACTCATTTACTGGGGCTAATACTGGACAAAATTAGCTCTGGTCATTCTCCAATCATATTTTATTGGTTGCTATAGGTTACTGCATTGAGCCAGTTATGCCTAGTATTAGTAAATGAGTCCTGCTGCATTTTATTTATACAAGGGCAGAACACTAGGGGGCATATTTATAATGCTGTGTAAAACTAAATTCATTGTAAAATAAATGGCGAATTTATCAAGGTGTGTGTAATTTTACACCATGCAAACACCAGATATTCCACCATTAGTTTACATTGATTCCGCCAGAAGTCACTAAGAAAAAAACGCATAAAATTTTTGCTCTGTTTTTTATCGTCGTTTGTCGTTTTTTACACGACGAAGCCTGGAGATGTGTGGTGCATTATCTTGCTGTTTTTTTATGTCAGCATAATAAAAATGCCCCTAGAAGTTTACGACCTTTCAGCATGTGGGTGAACCCAGAAGCATAGGAGGCCCAAAGGGGCCATGTGTTATATACCATTTCAGTGAATGCTTGTGATGCTCTTATGGTGAACTGCATATATCATGCTATTGGGTCCAGTAGCATATAGTTGTGCCGCTGATTTTATTTTGTCCCAAGTAAATTGCATATTCCAAAGCTGCATTTTAAATATGCTATCAAGGGAACCTGTGGCAGGGATAGTCAACCTCTGCCAACAAAGCATGGAGTGGATATAGGGTGTAGTTTCACAACACATGGTGTGGCAAAGGTTTGTACTCCTTGTTGTAGGAGAACACAGTCCTGTGTCATTCAATCTTTGCTAACATAGTACTTGGAAAACATTTTTAACTTCCCACATGTCATCATTGGGCATAATATTTTTAAATCCGCACACAGTGTTGTTGGATATTTATGTCTCATAATTTATTTTGCAATGCTTGTTGCCTCAGGGATCTAAATGAAGACATTACTGTATGTATGTTGCTAAACTTTAGGAACTGTGCAGGGGGTGACCAAAGAGATAGTATAACAAGGGGATGGATTTGTACTGCTAGGGTACCTTCTGGGCAACTGATATTCGGGATTTGTTGTTTGATTGACAGTTAAAATATTGGCTGTCCTCATTACTTACTAGTCCTGTAATTAACCTGGATTCAGTCATGGTGATAAAAAGGGTAGTCCAATCGCTCATTTTATAAAAAAAGTGTAAGTGACAGTGCAAACAGCAATTACATTTGTTCCCATTTCCTTTACCTCCCTCCGCTATTTAGAGCCTTCCATTCCTTTCTGACCCACCCATGCTTTGGCCCTTTTAGATATCTGTGCTTCTTGGTCCCACTCTCCTGTCCCTCTTGTGTTTCACTTTCTATAGTACTGCCATTTTTTAAATAAATTCTTTAAATTGAATTTATTTTAATATTAGAGAAAAAAACTTGGCAAATTTGATAATTGTGCCATTTCTGGTGTTAATTCAATTGTCGTAGCTCTGACAGTGTTTTATGCTTGCTAGTATTCTGGAATGTGGAAAATAACTATATTGTTACATACCCTGTCTACATAGTGGCTGGCATAGAGGATGGGTTTAGTTGTAGTCTTAAAAAATTACTCATTAGCAAGCATGGTTGCGTATTGTGTTTAATAAAGCAGACTCTCGCCCATTAAGACCTGGTGTCTGTGCAATTCATTTGCAGGTATTGTGGTCTGTTTGGGATCACTCAGTGGTTTTGTTATGGGATAGGGGAGCAGAGTTTTTTTCTCCACAGTTGATAGTATGGTAGGATTTTCTGTCAAAAATGTTCTCACACCAGAGGTTACATACATGCCCAGACCATCATATTCATATAAGTCTTTCTTCTTATGGTTTGCAAACCAATGGTCTGTGTAGCAGTATACAGTATGTTCATTACACACAAGCAGCACATGTATGTGAACTGTGAAAGTTGCAGCATTACATAGCTCTACTCATAGCTCTACTCATATTTGGACAGGAGAAAATCCAGATCCACCTCTGTAGAATCTTCTGAATATTGAATGGCAATTTATGTCCATGTAACCAGACGTTAAAAACTGATTCGGTGTCACTGGATCAGTGAATGGATTCTTCAGATCAGATCAGGTACATATAACAGCATACACCCACTCATATTTTAAAAACAGACGTTCCAATTGTCATATTGCAGCCCTTGAAAATGTGGTTGCTAAATAAAGGGACTACAACAGTTTGCATTTGCCATCTTGTAAAACGACATACAACGATTCTTCCAAATGAGCATACCATACATTGCAAAAAAAACCTTTCCTTATTCAGTTAATTGTGTGTGTGTCTTTATTAAAAGTATGACTGACTTAAACTTTAATATATGACTGCATTTTCATGCTTTATTGGGTTCACTCTTTAAAAACCACGTAGAAATGTTGGACTTAATCTAGTACCAGATGAGGGCTAGAGATATTTTTGATATTGTCCTGGGGTTATAAATACATGAGTTTTCACAAAGAATGATACTTTTTTCACACCAAATATTGAACCAAATCCTATACCAATTTTTTTTAAAAAATTAAAGAATCAGTGTGTGTGGGATTATGCCTGGGTTTTCTAGTTTAATGTTCTTTCATGTATGAGCACTATGTTTTATATGAGGTCTATGTGTTTTTATAGGCATGCCTTATTTTGATTGAATGACAGAACCCAGGGTTGTCAATTACCAGGCTATCATTGTGTAAATCTGTCAGTTACCGACAACATCTCCATCTGCTCAGAGGTTCAATAAAGAGAATTGTATGGACACACCTGCATTGGCTCAGGCATGATTTGTGCGCTTCTATCCATATTTAATTTATTTTTCAGTAAATTTAGAACTACAGTGTATCCACAAAAATATTAGCTTTAAGATTTGAAAAAAAAATGTTTTTATATACCATTTGTTGGTTCAATGAAGTAGATTGTTCACAGCTGTGTGGCTGTGTTGTCCACTGTTGGAAGCAATTTTCCACTTTGCATTATTTTGTCAAGATGAAGCTAAGCCTGAGATTATTTATGGACTTCAGAAATCATCTAGAAGAAGGGTCATGTAGGGCTGTGTTAGTTTATAAGCCTTTAAGTTATTGAAGGCTAGTTCTTTGCCTCTGTAATATTGACAGACAACCTTCCCTTGTCTGTTTCTATTACTCCAAATAATAATGATGGCCAGTTGTAACGCTGAATGTAGCCCAGAATCGCCCTATAAGGAGAACATTGAATAGGTTGTTGTGCTTAATTATAAAGTCTATAGGAGAGTTGCATAAAAAATAAAGAAAGGACGGTGGCAAAATCGCTGAAAATGCTTTTGAATGCATATTTGAGTGATTACTCAATTTGAGTGTTTTAGCAGAGATAGTTCTCAGTATTGTCTATGGCAGGGTATTTTCTGGCATTTTGCAACTCCATCGAAACACTGTGCAACAAATAGCACCATGTGCCATTGCCCTTATAATACCTGTAAAGCACTATATAAATGCCAGAAAATAAAAAATAAAAATAAATCCCTTAATTGCAATTTACTATACCTCTTCAAATAGTGACATACCAGACTTTTTTCTTGAGCATATATATGCAACCCCACAGTGTTCTAGCCATTCTATGCGAAGCAAGAATATGCCATGAGTGACCCAAGATTTGGCCACTAAAAGATAGCCAAAATGGTGTCATAGTTTCCCCACTGCAGTTGTATTTTCTAGCACTGTTCAGTAAAGCACATTTCCGGTCACTGTCAGCACCCTGAAGGTCAGAAGATCAGCTAATGAGTAGTGATCATCTAGGACATCTATTCATTTCCATGAATGGCCTGACTTGTAACAACACTGTAGCGACAGGCGTTTTTGGTCAGTCCCAAGGTAAATGTTTGACTTGCTTTAGCTTGAAGCAATCCAGCAAGATTTAATAACAAATTACAGCTTTTTGAAGCAACTTTGCAAAAGTTTGGTATAAGGAAGACAAAGTCCGGCGAGGTGTCATGTAAGCTAATAGGTTAAAAAAAGTCTGGGGATGAATAAATGTTTTGTATTTGTCCTTTTCATAGTTCATAGTGATCAGGAGGATTTTGCTGATCCAGTCAGGCTATTCAATCATTATTAGTCTATTAACTTATTACACCCAAACGTTGTGCTTGGTACTTATAAGTATAACTGTTTATTCAGCTATTCCATTATTATTTTTATAAAATAGATATCACTGTACCTATATATCGTGTTATTGTGTATTTATTGGCATATACTGGAATTATGTAATAGAAGGTCCATTAATAAGGTCCAGTAACAAGGTTGGCTAATTGTCTGGGCTGACTTTAAGTGGATATTTTACTAAGGGTTGATTTATTTTTTAAATGGGGAATATGCAATCATTTTAAGTTAGTCACCTAGAGATACCAACCAACACAACACAAATTTCAGCAACATAAAAACGACAAGCAGTTTACAGAGAAAAAAAATGAAAATATGAACAGGAGAGCAAGTACTTAATTTGCTTGGTAGAAGTTTTAGGGGTGGATGCACAACTGTGCCAATGTTGAACAGCTGATGGGTGCTTAGAATAGTTTTAAAATAGTGATAAATTGAAATACTCGAAGATACAAAAAAAGCTTTGGATAGATGCAAAGCTGTCATGTGCATTAAAATTCTTATCATTTTCAGACAGTCACGGAATGATCAGAGCAGATGTCAAAGTGGGTTATCTTCTGTCCTTATAGTCTATGTATTGATAGGTAGAAAATATTCTATGACACATATTCTGGCCAGTGAGTAATTCCTGTCTTGTGTGCTATTTAGAAAGTATACATTTGCAGATTAAGCCAGTAGGGTTCATTTGCTGAAGGGGTCAAGGTGCAAAGTGCAAAAAACATAAGCTAGTCTTCATGCTCTTGCTTGCAATGCACCTTAATCTCCCTCCATATATGTGGTGACACATTGCCAGCCCATTGGCGTCCACATACATGCATCTTACAAGTGTACCATTGATTATACTATAAGGAGAGCTTGTGAGAGCCATGTCATTTCCTCCTGCTTAAAAAAGATGCAATTTGCACAAACCTAGGGAGTGCAGCTGCTTTGCCCAGGACCATAGTAACATTGTAAGTTGGGTTGGAAAAAGACACCCATCAAGTTCAAACTTTAAAGTCTATAAAAAACCTGCCTAACTGGTAGTTGATTCAGAGGCTAGGGTTGCCACCTGGCCGGTATTTTACTGGCCTGGCCGGTAAAAATGATGGCTGATCCCAATGTTATTAATAGGGAAAAAAGATAAATATAGGAAGGCCGGTATTTTTTTCCAGAAAAGGTGGCAACCCTACCAGAGGCAGCCAACAAAACCCACTTGCAGCCTCTCCATTTTGCCTCAGGGAAAAAAATCCTTCCTGACTCCAAGGTGGGAATTGGGCCAGTCTCTGGATCAACTCAGTTTATATCCAGTTTTCATTCTGGAATCTGGATTCCTTCACAGCAGGACTAAGCAAAGTTGGAAGGTACAGGTCTAAAGTGTGATACAGGGGTTTCAAACTGTTTCATACTGTTGTAAAAGTAACACAGCTCTGCAAATACAGAAAACCTGTTATGAAGTGATAATGAATGTTTATTCTTACATTATTAAATATTACCTGCAATTTCTTTCTAGGCTGGAATGGTGGAAAATGCCTTCAAAGCAGAAAGAGCATTTCTGGTTTTCGCTTCGCAACACCAGCAGCCCCCTCAGGTAAGACATCATGGTATGGAATCTAACATATAGGTCTTGGTATTTTATGGTCCGCTATATCAATTTCCTGCTAAATTGTTATTGAATAGTATGTTTGATAGCATAGTTTTATGGTATCTTTTAAATGTTATGGTAAAACATAGATTGATGTTCCTGCTAGTGACCAATTTTTTCTGGCCCTGACCAAAGTGATCAAAGGCTTATGGCACACATTGAATGTGTACACATTGATGGTTCTGGGACCAACCTATTTTTGTGCGCATGGAGTGGATTTTGGGTGAAAAGCAGGCTTAAAGGGGATTCTGTCATGATTTTTATGGTGTCGATTTTATTCCTAAATTACACTGCAAATAATTCACTGTACCATATAAAATTACATTCCTAAAAGTAACTTTCTCATGATCAAACCCGTGGCACTTTATAATTGAATGAATCGTGTTGTTATCGTTTTGCAAAGAACCCCTGGCGTCCATTTTCTTTAATATTACACTTTTGGCAGTATGGAGGTGTAGTTTTAACAACACCCTCTTGTGCTCTTTCCAACATAGAGGAAAAGTGTAGCCCATGCTCTACCTATTTAGTTAGGGTTAAATTGGTATACAGTGTAGGGGAGCTGTGTACACTGTGAGTTGACAGGAAGGAAGGCCTGCAGAGGAAGGAGAGAGAAGCAGCAGAGGGAAAGCAAGGAGCTGCAAGCTCCAGAACCCCCAGTGGCAGAAAATTGTGCTCTCTTTAGGGTGCGGAAGGAAAGGGGGTCCTTGTCAGGGCTCTGAAGAGCAAAGCATGCTCTTCTCAGGGCAGGGAAAGCCAAGAAGGGGTCCTTCTCAGGACTCTGAAGCAACTGCCACATTAGTGGGGATTCCCCTCACAGCTCAAAGATCACCATCTTCAATCATCTAGGAAGTTGCACCTGGCTGGCAGGCTGTATGTATAACTGTAATTTGAGTGTCCTGCCAATAAATCCATCAATCTTTCCTGTGTGTATGTGTATTGCTGAACAGGGAAGGTCTCAGGGAGGGTTATTACAGCCCAGTCTGTCCTGACCCTGAGTGGAGGCATGCAATCCCATATAGCTACACACAGAACTCCTGTAGCGCCACAAGGGAGGAAATCAGTATTTGATTTCTGGCAGTAGCAAAAAAGGGCTAGAACAGCAAGGTAACCTCCCCTAGAGGGTTAAGCAAGGAATCCTAACATAAGATATTCACGTTTGTATTGGTTTTACTTAAGCTAGGGAACCAAAGCAAACTTTTTAGGCCAATGACACATTCACGAATGGTCCTACTTTCATATTACCAATCAATCACCAGCTGACAGCGCCTGCTTCTACCATAGATAATGTGAATGGTCAGTGACTGCAGGCGGGGAATGTAATTTTGACAACTGCGTTTCTCTCTGAGATGACCATAGCAGAATAAGAAAAACTGCGGCCCTGACCAATGATAAAGGAGAGTGCAGGAGGTAATCTACCACTGTGGTGAATTCGCTGGTTCTACTTTCAAATCACAATGTCGTTTTTTTTGTAGAAGCCAAACAGGAAAGCTCACTATTTGTCATTTGAATGCACGGGGATAGAAAGTGCCAATGAAGATGACAGCACAGCTGTTCATAGCAGAATGGGAAGAGTAATTCTGTCATTCAGCTGTCTAGACTGTTTGTTTTAGTAATGCCAAGCAGAGAATGAGCAAGTGAGTCACAACTAAAGCACAGCAGCTTTGCACACAGTCATAGACAGAGTAATGGAGTCAGAGGGGATTTGTACTGCTCATGTCACATTTAAAGTTCTGGTATGTGACTTTTAAATCTAGTTGAGGGTATTAGCAACTCGTTTTATTTAGCACTTGCCATTCTATAAGAGCATGTCTTACCAGCAACCAAAGTTTTTGGTTTTTGGTTTTGTTGAGTTTATTTTGAGGTTTATTTGCCCTTTTAGAACTCAGTGGAGCAGGGGCTTCCTTCCTCTTGTCTCTAACACGTAGCACTGAATCTTTAATGTAACTGTATTTGTATTTATTATTGTATTGGTCCTTGTCAATACATTTAGTGGCAGTTTCATGTAATATACCTCCTAGAAGCCGAATACAAGACAAGATATATGTGTATAATACCTCTGGAAAACATGGTGGGAGAAATATAATGACAGTTTTGTGTATAATACCCCCAGCAGACATGGAAGAAAAAATGCAATTCCAGCTTCATGTACAGTGTAATACCTCCATCGTGCTTGATAATAAATTGGTGTTGGTTTGGGGAAGCTTAGTCTCCCGAAGCCTTCATTCTGACATTCTGCACTCATACAGAAAGTGCTTGAGGACTGAGGCAGATGCTTGATTGTCATGCTAACTGTGAAACACTTAGACCTCTGTTTTAAATCATTTCTTGAGAGCACTTAACCATAAAATCACTAGAGTTCCCAGATTAATAGCCATTTATAGTATTATTTTCACTTAGTCTCAATGCGGTTTTACAAAAGCTGCATTAAAATTTTTCTAAGAGGGTTTAGTGGATTAGAACCTGATTATTTCAGAAACAGCAAAACATTTTTAATTGCTGACGCTTGAAGCTGATGTTACAAATTTACTGCAATGTTGTTTCTCTTAAATTTTTAACACCCTATCTTTCCTCCCTTTTGCTCATAGCAATTTCTGTTTAACTTGCCTTCTTTCTGACTGTTCCCTCAGCTCCTTATAACCCTTACATGTACAGAAGATTGTCTGCCATGTCATATGCCCACCCTTTTGTGTCGGCTTCCCACCCCTCTACATCATCAGCCATTCCTCCATATCATTGGAATTTCCCCACCTAAAGTTAGGTTTAGAAAAGGTGGCAACCTTAATGAAAACACAGGCAAGGTGCAGGCATATAATATATGATTCTCTGCACCAACTCTGCCTTTTGCTTCAGAATTCTAATCCAGCGCATAATGTAGAGTACTGGCCATTTCCACAGACATTGCTATATAATTGGGCTCTAAGGAACATAATTTTGCACCCCTTAGTCCTCTTGTCTTGTGTCTGTGGGAAAGGTAAATGAACCCTCAAGTCTTTATGTGACCTTGTTCATATTTGTGGAAATTCATACATGTTAATAGAATCCCAGCACAATGTTGATAAAGAACTTGTGTTAAGAAACAGTTAAGAGGTGACTTGGGAATGTCACTCCATTTGTGTCTAGTTTGTGGCATTATAATATATATTCCCTATACTTTATTTTTTGAACTATATGCCCTGATGTGTAATTTGCATTCATTGTATCTGACTGACATAGAAATAGGGAGAACACCCTTAATGAGAGCTGTGTGTTGTGTCCCTGAAGTGAGGCTAACCAGAGCAGTGGTTTTACTAGGTGTGAACTTGTTCCGGATAAGCACCCGACCCCCTCTTCCTCTCTTCTCTGCATTGGATGTGAGGGACGCCTGAACTGGGAATATGAACCCAGCTGGCATACCAATCCAACAGTGACTGTAATAAATGACTTTGCACTCTGCCTGCTCTGTTACTTTTTATGGTCATGTTCTATATTTGTGCAGTGGGAACAGTCAGATGCTTTGCTTTCCTACCTGATAGAAATGTTTTTGTGTGCCAGCTAGTGGCTGCTTGTTATTTCAGACAAAAGCTGACATATTCCTGGGTTTTCCTAAGTACAGTGGAGCATAGAAATTCCTTTCTAGGACAACACACTTTAATATATTATCTCTCACCGTTGTTAGTATGGAAACAATTATAGGCATGATAAATTATTATGCAAAGCAATAATACATACAGTTAGGGTTGCCATTTGGCCGGTATCTTACTACCCTGGCTGGTTAAAATTATGGTTGATGCCAATGTTATTAATAGGGCATATGTTATATAGGGCATATTGGGAATATGTAATTTACAGCCTGTTGTAATTTGGTTGTTTGGTTTTAAAGATACATGAAGTTCACCTTCAAATGAAAATTCTTTTTTAAGCTACTATGTACAAGCAGTGCTGTCTTGCTGGGGTGCATGTGTTTATTGGTTTCCTCTATTGCTAACTGAGACCCTTGAAGCTTACAAAACTACATCCCACTGTAAATCTTAAGGAGAAGAGATGAAGGAAAGCGGATCCGTTTTTCATGCCAGATTGACAGGCCCAAAGTCAGCCTAAAACACCTGGCCTGTCATTGGAGCTAAGGGGGAGCACATGAAAGCGGAACAGATTTCCTCTGTCTGTATACAAACCTCTATGTGTACCCTTGCCCTATGGAGTATTCTTGTAACTGAACATGTTAATTATGGCAATATAATACATATCATACATTATTATTATTATTATTAAAAGCATGCTTTCTCTTGTGTCTTTATGTGGGTGAGCAACTCTGAAAGGTGCATCTGAGCCGATATATATAACCTGTGAAATGTTAACCATGTTATAATATTCAGCAAATCAAAATATAGCAATAGAATAGTAGAATTAGCACAGTATTATGTTATCACTGGGATATAACTATTGTTATAATGAGTAATGTATAACCATCTAAAATGTATGGGATCCGCTATCCGCAAACTCTTTATCCAGAGCTCAGAAGGCCGTCTCCCATAGACTCCATTTTAAGCAAATAATTCAGATTTTTAAAACTGATTTTCGTTTTCTCTGTAATAATAAGACAGTAACTTGTACTTGATCTTGTACTAAGATATATTTAATCTTTATTAGAGGCAAAACAATCCAATTGGGTTTATTTAATGTTTAATTTTAAGTATACTTGATGTATGGAGATCCAAATTACGGACAGATCTCTTATCCGGGAAAACCCCAGGTCCCTAACATTTTGGATAATACTGTATGTCCCATACCTGTATATTAAAGGATCAAAACTGGATTGTGCACCTTGTAATTCATTGTGGGACTGCAACACTTTTTTGAGTTACCAAGTAGGTTGTTGAGATAGTTATTGTTACTGGATTGTTGTCAAGCTTTAGAAATTGCAAATTGTCTCAGAATAGTACTCTCTACAATCATACTAAAAGTTAACATACAACCCTTGGTATTGGTGCATTCAGCATGTATGGATATTAGATCAGAAGAATAGATTGAAAGCTACCTTTATGTTCACTAGGTCTGAGGCTGGTATTGATATTGTATATAAAAAAAACTATTTTGCTGTTATATAATAATTCTCTTTACATAGCAACAAGCCTTCAGCAGTTCTGACAATATACAGCTTCACTGAACATGTGAAAGACAGTGGGGGGTTTTTGTTCGATATTCATGGCCTGTGGTACATGAAAAGTAAACCTATTGCCAGAAACCGACCACCCTGGAACTTTCGCAGGCCTCTTTTATCGAAATGTGCTATAAATAAAGATTCAGGTCTTGGCTTATTGTACTTCAAGTGATGTTTTATTCTTTAAAGTGTGGAAGGACAGAATATTTAATATAGAAAGGTGACACTGGCCCTTTGCTGCCTTATGTTACCCCTAGTATCTCAGAATTATTGCCTTGTCTGTTTAACTCCCCTCTTGACCTTAAATTATGTTTCTGTTCAGCTGTAGCTAAAGAGAAAACTTTTCTCTATATATAAGACCTAATACAATGGTTGGGATAAGTATAAAGAATGCAGTGACAGAACATACAAAAAATAAATGTGTTTGTGACAGTCAACTAAGTAAATATGAGACATTTACTATTCTATGCATAGTTAGGGATGCCATCAGGGGGACACAGGGGCTACTGTTGTACCAGGACTAAAGGGGGGCCCTTGACAGCACCGAAGCATTGCTGAAGCGATGAAGAGCAGAAGTCCTGAAGAGCCAAACACCAGAAGCCACGAACGGAGCTGAAGCCGTGAAAAGACCTGAAGTTGACGTCCTGAAGCCGCGAAAAGACCCAAAGCCATGAAAGGAGCCGAGGTTGAAGTCCTGAAGCCACGAAAAGACCCAAAGCCATAAAAGGAGCCGAGGTTGAAGCCACGAAAGGAGCCAAAGCTAAAGATCTGAGGACCCCTGGCCGCTAATTATTTTACTACCACCAATGTTTTGGTGTTCTCTAGGGCCCAAATGTTTCTTTCTTAAGTGGGGGGCATGGCCACCAATGTTTTTTTAAAAACTTTTATGGGGGGCCCTGGTGCCAATTATTTTTTTTAACTTGTAGGGGGGCCCTGACCACCAATGTTTTTTTTAGAAACTTTTATGGGGGCCCTGGCCCCTATTATTATTATTTTTTTTTTAACTTGACCTGACCATCAACGGCTTTTTATAACTTGTGTGTGGGTTTACCATACTCTGTGTGGCCTTTTTACAGTGGTGTGGGGTGGAAGGGATCTGGGGTAGTAGGGTGAAAGGGATCTGGGGTGCTGCTTGGGGGCCGGGTGGGAGGGGCCCATAGGACCCAGAAAATTTTGTTGTATGGGGCCCTATGATTTTTAACGGCGGCCCTGTGCATAGTTTATAGCTGCTATATTTATAAAGCATAAGTTTATGCCATGATATTTTCCCTTCTGTGAGTATAACATTTATAAACAGGTTTGCACAATGTAAGGAACAATTGTTACCTTTAGCTTGGTCAGTCATATGTGAGCAAACCAACTGGTTTCCCAGAGGCCCCACATTGCAGCTGTTGGGTTCAATAATAACGGTCACTGTGCCATTGTCTGACCTGCAGCTGTCGTTGCACACTCACCTGTTTATGTGAGGGCATGATATGCAGTATAGTTTCAGTTGTTGATACCCCCCTTGCTATAGGTGTGATGGGTGAGTCCTTATAATTCAGTAGGGGGCTGTGTAAACATACTCCCCTGCAGAGTGTAAGGATATTTAGGAGCAGATGGAGACAATATGTAGCACAGTTGTTGACCTCTAAATCAGCTGTTAGGCTGCATGCATGAACAGCACAACAGTAACTGTCAGGAAGAGTTACTGGGACACAGTGCAGCTAAAACACGATTAGTGAGACACAATGGACTAGTTTATAATGAGCCTCAAATTATGTACTGGTGTGCACAGTACGAATATTTTCTGGAATTTCACCCCTCACTTTTCCAAAACTCTTGCACCCTAGAAATGTACTTCTAGGGTACTACTTATATACACCCAGTTCTGGACCTGATGGGCTACTTTTATTTTGACATGACTGATTTTAAAAAAAAACATAGAGTCTGGCATTGGTTGGGTCTCAGTATAGTATAAGCAAATTTTACTCCTTTAAACACTTTTTTTCCTATGAATTGTCACGCTACCCACTTCTAATGGTGCCACTTCTAAAAACAGTAATGTTTGTTTTTCAAAAATGCATTTTCACACAATTATTATATTCAGTTTTGCACTTTATTATCACATCTCTTTGTGAAGAGTAGAACAGTTGATGGAGGAGCAATCGCCCATCCAATTCCTAGGGTCTTACTAATTTTGAATACAACACATTGTTTTAGGTTTTAATAAAGCTGCATACTTTTATTAGTCCTCTTTACATAACTATTTAACCTATACATTTGGTATTGGAAGCACTCCAACAATCACACACAACTGTAAAGACATTACTAGCATTAGGATTGCTCTCTATAGCAGCTAAACTTTGGAATACAGGTCACATGCTGTTCTTATTGATATTTTTATATGTTAAATATTTCAGGTGAATTTTAAAGGCCATTTTATATTATTTATTTATAAATAGGATTTACATTCATGTATTTCTCTTTGCATAACTCTGAGCAATTATAGATGAAGGAATCTCTGTGAATTTACTATTGCACGAACAGGTCCTGCATAGAAATAATTTAAACAAAGTGTGATAAAGAAATAGAGCTGGATATTTTAAAGACAAAATCAAATTAACTTCCTTAGTTGTCTTTTAGTTATCCACTCCTGAAAGTCAGGCTCAGGTCCAGACTGAGTTTCAAAATAGGCCCTGGCATTTCAAGTACACAGGGCCCAATATAGCCCCCCACTGACCCAAGAAATAGTGCCTGCTGGCTGGTATCTTACAGCAGCCCCTCTGGCCTTTGCCAAAATCCCCAGATTGCCAGTCCAAGCCTACTTGTACTCTGCTAAAGAAGCCACAAGAGATGTCTTTGACAGTAATCATCTTTACACTTCTTTACAGATAAAATGCCTTCTCATTTTATCTCTGCTTTAGCCACTTACTCTGCACATCTCAGCCCGAATTTCTTTCATAGTTGATAATAGCCAGTGTCCTTGTGTACAAATATTCTTAAAATTTAGAAAAGAATACTGAATACCGTGCATAGACATCCCTTACAGGCTAAACATCAGCCATTGTCCTTGTGTACAGTATAGTGCCTAAAATTCAAAACCTAATTCTTACAGTGTATTTCAACCTAAAAAATGTATGAACACTCAATCCAGTGTTATAACTGTTAACCAAAACAGAATGGCAGTTAAAGGAATTGTTCAGTATAAAAATGAAAACAGAGTAAATAGATAGGCTGTGCACAATAAAAAAAGGTTTCTAATATAGTTAGTTAACCAAAAATGTAATGTATAAAGTCTGGAGTGACCGGATGTCTAACATAATAACCAGAACACTACTTCCTGCTTTGCAGCTCTCTTGGTTTCCACTGATTGGTTACCAGGCAGTAACCAATCAGTGACTAGAGAGGGGGCACATGGGCCATAACTGTTTGCTTTTCAATCTGAGCCACTGCTAAGGATCAATTGCAAACTCACTGAACAGTTATGTCCCATGTGGCCCTCCTTCAAGTCACTGACTGAGTTATAGAGCTGAAAAGCAGGAAGTAATGTTCTGTTATGTTAGACATCCAGTAAAGTCTTTGTACATTACATTTTTGGCTAACTAACTATATTAGAAACATTTTTTATTTTGCACAGCTTATCTTTTTACCCAGTTTTTATTTTTAAACTAAACTGTTCCTTTAAAGCTCCCACTCACGATATTCTGATGTAGTATTTTACCAAAGGCATGCTTAAAGGACAAGGAAAGTTTAAATAGAATAAGGCTAGAAATGCTGTATTTTGTATACTAAACATAAACATGAACTTACTGCACCACAAAGCCTAATCAAACAAATGATTTATGCTTTCAAAGTTGGCCACAGGGCGCTGTCATCTTGTAACTTTGTTAAACATCTTTGCCTGACCCTGCACATGCTCAGTGTGGTCTGGGCTGCTTAGGGATTGTCATAAACAAAGCTGCTTGAATTCTGCATGGCTGGTAAGTAAAGCGGGGGCTCCCCCTGCTGTTCATAAGTATGATTGTTTCCCTGCTCAGCAGTTAGGGACCATCTGACAATTCCTATCCAAAGCAGTAAATGAAGGGAGAATTTCACTGCAAACAGTCAGGTTTCTTATAAAAACTATTCTCTTTAATTAAAGTATATTGTAGATAGGTTTCTTTTTCATTAAAGATTTTATTTTTCTGCCTTTCCTTGTCCTTTAAGGAAACTAAATGAAATGAGAGAGAAACAGTTTTCTTAATTATTCAGGGGGAATGATATAATGTTATCTATGCAAGCAAAGCTGGTTACAGATTAATCATCGGGTCTTATTGACCAAAGCACGGTTTTACCCCTATTTTGGTAAGTAAGTGAGTACATCAAGGCAATGTCAGATCAGGAGTATTCTGAGCAAGTTAAGTTTAAATGGGTGGTTTACCTTTAACTTTTAGTATGTTATTGAATGGATTATTCTAAGCAACTTTTCATTTGGCCTTCATTTTTTTCTATTTTATAGTTTTTGAATTATTTGCCACCTTCTTCTGACTCTTTCCCACCTTCAAATGGGGGTCGCTGACCCCATCTAAAAAATACATGCTTTGTAAGGCTACAAATGTATTTTTATTGTTACTTTTTATTGCTCCTCTTTCTGTTCAGGCCCCCTCTCCTATTCATGGTGCAGTCTATTATTCAAATTAATGCAATGTTGCTAGGTTCATTTGGACCCTAGCGACCAGATTGCTGAAATTGCATAAAAAATTGTATAAAAAGCTAAATGGCACAAAAACTACAAATGATAAAATATGAAAACCAATTGCAAATTGTCTCAGTATATCAATCAGACAAACAGTGATGTGGAAATGGCGGAGCTCCGTCTCCTCTGCGATCGCTGCTCTTGCGATAAACCAGTTAAATCTATTCGACTGCAACTACGTGTACTCACTTACTTGTGAGTGCTGTTTGAAGGATTCTTGGAGAACGGTCAGATAAATAGCAAATTGGCTTTATTGTAGTGCACATATAAATTGTATAACAGCAGTGGTTGTGCAAAACTAACGCGTTTCGTGCCTACACAATTGGCACTTCATCAGAGCAAAGCCAATTATTAACTATTAATCTGACCGTTCTCCAAGAATCCTTTGATCAGTGCTCTCACAAGCGAGTGAGTACATGTATATAACTCTCTACATCATACCAAAAGAACATCCCCTTTAATTTTCTAATTGACTTTGCAGAGCTTTGTTGGCAAGGTGGAGAATTATGGCAGTTGCAGTCCTGCAGTAGCTGAAAGGATTAATTATACCAAATCTATATAGACATAAACAATCGTATTGTGCCTGTGTTATCCTAGGTCTTTTTGCTTTTAGCCTGCCTGGGAGTTGAGAGATAAATGTGCCAAACGTAGTTCAGGTCACAGTGAATAAATAAAGGGCTTCCTTTTACTTATATGGCAGGAACCCAATATTATCATCATTTCAGCTACTTTGGTTTTTATCCAGATGTCTTTTTTACTTATATGGCTGAAGCCCAATATTATTATTATAACAACTTTGGTCTTTATCCAGATGACAATCTCAGAACATTATAATTTTTTCTCGTATATTTTTTTAAAGGAGGCAAATACTCCAAATGTGAATATAGAGCACTCATTCTGAATTGCCATAAGGGCACAAGCAACGGTACTTGTCCTGATTTTATGCAATTCAAAGTAGAAGTGTGGGGAAATATTTTGCTAAGCTCAAAACATTTACCCCTGAGTATTCAGGCAACATGAGAGCCCTGATTGTATAATGAACAGTGGTATAACATGTTCAGTTATATGGAAAGGGAACAAATCTTCCCATAGATGGCCTTCAGTCTACCAACAGAAGTAATATATATATATATATATATATATATATATATATATATATATATATATGCACCCAAGAGAGTATCTTCTAGGACAGCAGCTCTAGTGGAGACACCCTCAGATTCCTATATAGAAAAAATGTGAAAAGGAACTCCCCCCAGCATACCACAAAATACTAAATTCATTGGAGGTGTGTACCCCTCTCTTCCACTAGCTGCTTTTCCCCACTAGTCTCACAGTTTTGAAAAGCCTATGGGTCTCTACAAGCAAAAAATAAAACAATTTAATTTAGCAAGAGCTTTCACAAAGAGGAAACTTACCTTAAACAGCCAAAAACATTGCATATCCTTTCAGTTCATATGAAAGCAGCTTATTTATTCATTACTGTCCATTTAAGGAAAGTCTTGAACAACATTCGTACATTTTGATTTCAGATCTATGTAGGAGGTATATATGAGTCAAATTGCATTGTTGAATGCACACTGAGAACACTTTATTATATGGCAAGCATAGGGGAGGAGGGAAACTTTGGTTTTGGTATGCTACTAATAGAAGGCTTTCCCCCTGATAACTCTTTTTGGGGCATTTAAGCTCCCCCTGAATCTTCATTAATCTCTGCCTATGGGCAAGCATAAAATTGCTAGTGAAGTTCGGTATTTAAACAAGTTACCCTCAACAAATTGCATTTGCAATTACTTGCAGGGAGCACCAATGTCAATGTCGGGGTGTATACATGTTTCACTAATGGGCTGCATGACTAGTAGGCAAGTGAATCACAGATCACAATTCTGTTAATACTGTAGAGTGCATTGGAGAGCACCTTTTGGTAGAAGACATCCACTGCCAAATTTGGGATTTTTGAGACATGCTTAGGCCAATATGTTACCATCTATGAAAATAGTTGGTGAGTTGCAGCCCCTCCCCCATAACAGCCATGGGCAGCTTTCTGAGGAAATCCAGAATCATTTTGTGTATAAAATCTTATACATAGAAGAAATAGTGATCCTTATTACTACCTTGCAAACCTACACATATTTCTGTCTCATTAAAATTTGATACTTGGTTTAAGTCCATTTGTTTGGGCAAAAGCTAGTATCAGTAAGAAAACTATTGAGCAAGCACCGCCCACTCTGGGCCTGAGTAACCCTTTAAATTGTGTCAGCTTTGCCCATGGCATGGTATATAACTTCCATTTAGACTGACAAAATACCAGCCTTTAGGATGTTCCAAATCTGCCTCCCCTTGAGGCAGAATTGCCTGGTTTGTATAGCAAGTAGGGATGCACCGAATCGAGCATTCGGTTCAGGATTCGGCCTTTTTCAACAGGATTCGGATTCAGTCGAATCCTTCTGCCTGGCCGAACCGAATCCGCATCCTAATTTGCATACTCAAATTAAGGGTGGGGAGGGAAATCACATGACTTTTTGTCACAAAACAAGGAAGTAAAAAAAGTTCCCCTTCCCACCCCTAATTTGCATATGTAAATTAGGATTCGGTTCATATTCGGCCGAATCTTTCATAAAGGATTCTGGGGTTTGGCCGAATCCAAAATAGTGGATTCCGTGCATCCCTAATAGCAAGGGAGTAAAGTTAAGTTGTATGTATACAAATGTATTTATTTTGCATTCTAAAATCCTGGGAGCTACTTATTAATAATCTACTAATCAATCCATCCACATTTCCAAAGGAAAATACCAACTTTGGCTAGTATGCTAACTACTACATGTAATAAAAGGCACTAAGCTTGGCAGGTGCTATAACCCATGTAAGATGACTGTGGAAAGCAAGCAGCACTCTATTCATGGGAGCAGCCGCAAGTCTTTGTACTGCTAAATGGAGTGCAGAAACCTGCAGTTATTCATGTAGGACAGAAGGCAGGGTACAAGTGCAAAGAAATGGTAGATTGTGCCCATTTAGTGTCCTTTCCACCCTGCCTTGAAGTTTATATGTGACCCTAGTGTGTTTTATTACATAACCCACATATGATAATAAAAGTGCAAGTTTGCCCAAGTGCCAGGTGCCATTGCCAGGAAATATGATTTTTTTATATAGTTACCTTCCCCCAAAAAATTATATTATTTATTATATTATATATTATATTTATATATTTTTCTCTTGGGATATGGGTATGATATACATCCATTGGTCCAGCCCTCCTGTATATGAAAAGGCTATGTTTCTGCACCAGGTCCTCCTGCATTGTCACACCTTTTATAGCATTAGGAATCATGGCCTATAGATTAGCAGTGCATGTACTTCAATCTACTTCAGCCACAGTTTGAACCACCATTTATCTTTTTATTGTTGCTACTTAGAACTCTGTATAGGTAAGTTCTACTGAGAGACAAAATAATAGCTGGGATACTGAAGCAGTGCCTAACTAGCTGTATGTCTGTGAAAGGATTGTTTCTCCCCTAAAGCAACAACATGTTTGTCTTTGATTGAATCCCTAATAAGGCTTTGTTGCCTTGTGCTGAAGTTCAAAATCACTTTCTCATTTCTTCCAAGCAGTTAAGATTATGGATCAGAGCTTTATCCTCTTCCAACTGGCACATAAGTGCAACAAGTCAATCTGCTGTACATCTAATGTAGTAGAAGTTATTTTTAGAGCGTTTATGGAAGAAGAATTTATTCTGCTTCAGAGACCTTAAAAATACTTGATGTATCGTTGGCACTCTGTGAGTGCCAGGTTATCCGTATAGGCTTTACAAAGAATGTAATCAGGGAGATGAGGAAAAAAATCCCAGGGATAACTAAGTAGCTAAATAGTGGTTGTTTTAATGTAAATTGTAACTTGTCAGTCACCTTTATGATATTTCACCCTTCTGCCTTTGTAGTCTTGAAGGCAGAACTGATAGGCTTTACTCGTCTGACATTGGAGATTGCTACATGAAAATTCCAGTCTGCTGGGTTTACTACATCTCAATTGGCACTCGCTTCTGTGCCCAAGCATATAGTACACAGCTGGACACAATGGCTTATTACAGAGAAAAGGAAAAATTAAAGCAAAGCTGCCTGCACAAAAGGGTTTTTTAATAGTTAAACAAGAACATTGAGCCAGGTACAATTGCATTCCTCATTTGCTAATTAAAATAAAGAAATTCTAAAAGAGTTTAGTCCTTTTGGTTTGTTCAAGATAGTCTATTAATGACCCTTACTTTTTGACCTCAAAGTTTTAAAGTAAGATCTTTTTAGTTGAAGTCAAAGTCACTGACTCAAGATGGATGTGGACAGCTGTTATGGCAGGACACATCCACCCATATGTTCATAGGCAGGTGCCCAAGGGGTTTACAGTTAAAATTATAAAACAATTATTGTGTGTGGTATCAGCCAGAAATGATAACACATATTATTGTTCCATTAATAGGTGCACTGCTATGAGTAACCTCAAGGGCAAGGGCATATACAGAAGATACTCCACTTTCCTCTGCCTGTGTTTTGCTGGCAGAGGAAAGCCAATTTGCTGTAATGTGCTCCTTCCTGTAGCCCCACATAGCCCGATGTCAGGTCTGTCAATGGAACTACAGGAAGGAGCACATGTCAGCGGATTCACTTTTCTCTGCTGCTTACAAAATGCAGGCAGAGGAAAGTGGAGGATCCGCTATGTGTAACTTTGCCCTACGGGCCTTGTCAGATGAGGTGCTTCTACAGCAGGGAAAGAACAGATCTGCTGCCTTTCACACCCAAGGTCATTGTGCATTGACAGGCACATATCAGCCTGTTGGTGTAGAGATTGATTTTAGAGTAAAAATGCATACTTTCCCATATCCGCAACAAAATTCGCCCTGTCTGTGCAACAAGATCCGCCCTGTCAGATGTGTGCCTGTCAATGCACAGTGACTTCAGGCACTGAAGGAAGCAGATCAGCGTTTTCTCCCCTGGTATTTAAACGCCGTCTGAGAAAACACTTTGGGGCAAATTCACTAAAGGGCAAATTTTTGCAAGCCAACGCTGTGCCACTCACCAAGCATAAATTCGGTACCACTATGCTAATTCACTAAAATGCGAAGTTGCGTCTGCAGCCAGATGGTGGTGAAGTTTCGCTAGCATTAATCTGTCAGCATTTCATAGCGATCTTTCGCTACCGTTCATTTCTGCCTAGCGAAACTTCATCAGCACTCTTAAGCTTAGGTCAATTTGAATAGGGTGAGTATATATAGGTCATATACTATATACCGTATATACTCGAGTATAAGCCGACCCGAGTATAAGCTGAGGTACCTAATTTTACCTACGAAAACTGGGAAAACTTATTGACTCTAGTATAAGCCTAGACACAACTACAGCCCTGTCTCCCAGCAGCACACATTCTGCCAAAGCGAGACCCCCCATCGATCAACCGGACTTCTTTGCAAAGTTGATGGTGACAGAGAATTGCCAAACAGATTACTGTGTGCATTGTCCCACTGTCCCACTACCATGTGCAGAGGGTGCTGTTTGATATTGCCATCACTGTTAATCTTTCGTATAACCAACAGAGGGCGCTGTGTGATATTGCAGTCACTGTTATTCTTTCATATAACCAACAGATGGCGCTGTGTGATATTGCAGTCACTGTTATTCTTTCATATAACTAACAGAGGGTGCTGTGTGATATTGCAGTCACTGTTATTCTTTAATATAACCAACAGAGGGCGCTGTGTGATGTTGCAGTCACTGTTAATCTTTCATATAACCAACAGAGGGCGCACTGTTATTCTTTCATACAACCAACAGATGGCGCTGTGTGATTTTGCAGTCACTGTTATTCTTTCATATAACCAACAGAGGGCGCACTGTTATTCTTTCATATAACCAACAGAGGGCATTGTGGGATATTGCAGTCTCTCCCCAAGTGAACTGTTGGTATAGGAATGATTAAAAGTGACTGCAATATCTGCTACTCGGGTCGTACCGCTGACCCGAGTATAAGCCGAGGTAGACTTTTTCAGCACATTTTGGATGCTGAAAAACTCGGCTTATACTCGGGTATATACGGTATGTCTTTATTAGAGATGTTGGTGCAAATCCTTGAAATGGTCACTTATTATTACAAATGCCCAAGGAAGCAAAATAACAACAAAAGAGATCCTCTAATGCTCTAGACATGACCCCTCACCAAAAAAAATGTGGCATGCCCCTCAAATGGTTGGAAAAAAATGTTAACACAAAAATCTTTAATAGTTAGGACTTTTGAAGGCGATTCCACTTTAAAATATGAAAAAACACCAGCGTTTTTTAGAACTTTTTAAGACTTTCCGGCATACAGGATACGATGATTATCAGTTTGTCTGGACTAATGTGGTGAAGGAAACTCTGGCAAAAGGTTAATGTTATGGAAAATTCACACTTTAGTGAATTTGTGTAGTAATGATCGTTCGCCTTAGTGAAAATTCGCCTAGCAATAAGGTGCAAAACTGTGCTAGCGACGGTCCCTTTTGCTAGTGAATTGTCCTCTACGCCTGTTAGTAAATTGGCGATGTGCCTGGGGATGGGATTATAGACGAATTTTCACTAGCAACAAACACATTATCAAATCTGCCCATTTGTCTGTCTTAGTTTATGTATGTTTGTAATTAACAATATTTTTTTTAATCCAGTAATCCATTTATCATTTTTCCTAGGTGGAGGAGTCCTTAATCCTAAAGCCAATTTCTGAAAGAATCCTTGAAGTACAGTTATTCAGAGAAAAAAATCGTGGAAGTCAAATGTTCAACCACCTTTCTGCCATCAGTGAAAGTGTACCAGCACTTGGTTGGATTGCCATGGTGGGGTTAATGTGTTTAATATTTTGTCTATATATAAATGGGGATTTCATTAACTGCACAATGAAAGAAAATACCATTGTACACAAACTTTTAATATATATATTATTACACATTGTCAATGATTTTAAAGTTATTTGTAAATGCAATTGCTATTTAAAGCTGTTTTGGATTATCCTTTGCTGTTTTGTGCATTGCTTGTCCTACATATTCCATTGAAACAATGTTGCATGGATCAGCTACCCTAATTCCCACAATACTTTGCATGTTCTGTGATTAACAGAAGGAAGATAATTACAGATGTGTGGAAGGCATTTTGGGAACTGAAGTTTTGGCTGAAAGGGAGATGACTATTCCCGCATTGTTTCTATAGTACATGTAGTCAGAACAAGCAGCACAGAGAATAGCGAAGGAGAGACATAAACTGATTTTAATAGCAGTGAATAGAAATGTATATTCTAAAACTGCTTAAATAAATTTATTTTCATCCTAAAGAAATTTAGATTTGGTTTTACAACCACTTTAATTTTAGCATGGTCAATTGTTGAGCAAATGCATCTTTTAGGGTTACTATATTTAAAATATGAGCTTTTCCATTAAAAAACCTCAATTTGTAACATTCACACATAAAGCACTGATATTCTAATAGTAACAGTTGTATGTCCACTGGCTAGTCAGCACCAACACTGATTTTTGTTATCAGACATCTTTAAGTGGCTACATCACCTGTCTCACCTTGTAAAGTTTACACATTAACATGTTAGCTCAAGGATGTGTCCAGAATGTTATAGGTTATAATTTTAAGAAAATTCTTTGCTCAGCATTTATTGTAAATATAACAGGGCGAGCTTATGGTACATCTACAATAAAGATATCTTTCATTTACAAGCTTGACATTTGAGCATGTCTATTTTGCATATTCAGTTTGCTACTATTTTGGTCTGATTAAGTAGCATTTCATTTACCCTGTTTGCCTTTACCCATAGTTGATGTCTAATTATCCTTTATTTTTAGTCGCCAAAACCAGGTCCCTATGTCAAAGAGATGACTGATGCTGCTACCTTTTATACTAACAGGGTACTTAAAGATTACAAAAGCACGTAAGTGTATCCAAGATGCTTATGTTTTCCAGCCCGTTATTTGCATTATCAGTAACAGGTATGGGATCTCATATCTGTAAATCTGTTATCCAAAAAGCTCCAAATTACAGGAAAGCCATGTCCTGTAGAGTCCCTTTTCTCTGTAATAATGAAACAGTACCTTGTATTTGATTCCAACTAAGCTATGAATCCATATTGGTGGCAAAACCAGTTTGTTTAATATTTGAATGATTTTTAGCAGACTTAACGAACGATGAGCCAAATTACAGAAACATTCCTTATCCAGAAAACCCCAGATCCCAAGCATTCTGGATAATATATGCTCTACCTGTATACTTTTACATTAAAGTCTTATTGTTTTTATAGGTATTACTAAGTGGCTTATGTTTTTTAGATACATTTTTGAGTAATACTAATGCTTAAAATGAAATTGCTCTCTAAGCATTTTAAATGTTTCTATATCTAAAAGTACGGTATCATTCCTAAAAAAACTGGCATGCTGGCAGTCCAACTGCAAGCAACACTATACTAGTCAATAATGCAATCCATACTACATCCAATAATGAGTCACCTAATCTGTCCTCTATAATGAATGTTGTTCCTGGGACATGCATGGAAGTAATAGAGAGAAAGAGACATGTACTGCAAGTACATCTTGTGCCAGTGCCAAAGCCCATGGGCATGGCCAAAACTTATGTCAGGCACTTGTCTACCTTTGGGGCATAACTCTTACTTAGATCAGCACTACGTGGCTTGTGATATAATTATTATATATGCATTTTCCTCTGCAGTATCTTTAATCCCTATTTTTAGAATGACAGAAGTAAGGTTTTTTATATTTATAAATATATATATATATATAGATACCTCCACTTCTAATATACGGTCTCTTTATACACATTGATACTGCTCTCTTAGGCAGCAATTCATTTTCTGCATAGGCAGTGTGGCCCTGTTTTTTGCTGGTCCACTTCACCTGCTTTTTGTAAGTCATTGCAAGCAGGGCCCTGTCTTAGTGTAATTGTAAAATGATGGATGTGAGACTCTACTGTTTTGAGACAAATCATATGTGTACAATTAAACGTCACATTAGCAGTGTAGCAGTGTGACTGTGTGCCTAGAAAGGCTAATAACCATTAGCAAACAACAGGTTTGAATAAGTAGCCTTTTGCGTAATGAGGAAGGGCAGTTTAGGGTAGTAGATTTAGGTAATTTCCCCCAAAACCCATGTAGAATTTTCCAGCTATTGTTGCAATCCAAAGAAAAAAGGAAGCACCAAATTGTATCCCTGCCCTATTTCTAAAGGTTATTTAATATGTTATGTATGATTATGAAGGATTATATAGGGCCAGTTTGTGATTAATTAACTGCTGTGATTTAAAGGAGAACTAAACCCTAAAAATGAATATGACTAAAATACCATATATTATATACTGAACTTTACCATACAGTGAAAACCACAGAGGTCCTCTGCAGTTCTATTTCCCACTCAGTATGAAGGTTATGCAGTCAAACATACTACAACATTTTGGTTTGGCTGATGCATTGATAGTTATAAATCTTCACTCTGGAAAGACCCTACAATGAATTTTTGTTGACAGAAATTAAATATTGGCAGGACAAAAAGCTGAATTGTACATAATTCTGTTGATCTTGCATGAATGGAAACATAAACAACAAAAACTAGTATTGTCAGTTATCTCTTGGCAAGGAAACAATAATTCTATTCCCTGCTGAATGTAAAACATACATTGTTAAAAAAAATATTGTTGAATGTGAATTGTCCTGTGTGCCGCCTTTGTAACAAATTAAACATTTATCATTTGATGGAGATAATTTTTACTACTTTCAGTCACAATGAAACTCATTCAGTCAAGCTCTGTACTGAGATTTTACAAATGGTTTTATATCCATGATAATAATTTCTCCATTTCAGTTATCTTTGGCTAATGCTTGTGTTCTGCCTCTTTACAGTGACCAACACCATGTGGATTGGGTCAAATCTTACTTGAATATATGGAGCGAGCTGCAAGCGTACATTAAGGAATATCACACCACAGGAGTTTCATGGGGAAATGCTGTGAGTATTTGAGTCTACTACAGTTCCTGAATTTGTATTCAAGGTAAACCACTGTTTTCATATGATTAAGCAGCATGGGTTAAACAATTATTATTGACTGAAAAAATATTTTCTTTTGATACTGTATTTGGGGTTACCTTTTGAGCCCCCTGAAACTAAGAACATATAGCAGGCAACCTTTTTGCCACAGTAGGTAAATATAAGAGCAAATCTAGAGGAATAGAAACTAACCAAGATACAATTGCATTTGGGTTGAGGTTAACTTGGGGGCTCACTTGACATGATGATGGATGCATGTATAACTGGACTTAAGAGGCTCTAAATCAGTGGCATAGCTAGTTTGCATCCGGGCCTATACCCCGATGGAGCCCACTAGAGCTACAGAAAGAAATAAAATTTGGTTGCTTGAGTGCGTTTGTGTCTAAAAATGCATGTCTGTAGAGGAAAGGGGGACCCGTTTGCACACCCTGCACTATTGCCCACATAAGGATTGTTCCCTTACTGCTCTAAACATTTTGCTCTGGAACCCTACAAAGTTTTAAATAATTAAAGCAGCTTAGAGGGCAAACTCAACTTTGTAACTCAACTTTGTAACTCAACTCAACTCAACTGTAAGGGTCTATGCACACCCATTACACAAATAACAATACGGAACATGTCAGTGCTATATGTACAGTAAAGTCAATACAATTGTCCAAAAGTGTATAACATTACAAATAATTTCATATACATACCACAGTAATGCAAATATTAGATATACTGCAAAGCATACATAATGGAAAATGTGAAATACCCTCGTTGTTTTAAATCTACGTTCTTTCTATATAGCACCCAACAATGTAATTGCATACTTAAGGTGTCAATGCACCTGACACTATTGCGGTCACTGTGTTACAATATGGTCCACCAAACAGTGTGTGTTCAGATGTCATAATTTTTGAAGCTGTACAGTTCACTGCTTCAATTGGTGCAGGCCGCTTTGAGAACCATGAAGCAGCCATGATGTAGCAGTAACTCCAGGGATACCTGTGGTCAGTAGGTGCTCTATGCACAATTTGCAAAAGGAGGCAGCCTGGCCGATGAGCACAACTACAGTATGCAGGAGTGCAAGGAACAGATTTAGACACAAGTACATTTAATGAATGGTACCAATCTGGGCAATGACTACACCAATTGCACTTGTGGTTTGTAAATGAGCCCTTTAGAGCAGGCCTGGACTGGCAATATGTGGATTCTGGCAAATGCCAATGGGGCTGCTGTAATGTGCCATAGACAACCATTTATGGGGCTGGTGATGGGGGGGGGCTTATTTGAGCCACTGTATACTTTAAATGCCACGGCCTATTTTAAATCCCAGTACTGAGCCTGCTTTAAAAGTACAAAGCCCCTGAAATACAGCTATTATTGCGAAGAATAACCTAAACATGCGAAGAATAACCTAAACATAAAGAAAAAAACCTTTCCCAGACTCTGAGGTACAACAATGTATTCCGTTAGGGCCACCCAGTGTTTACTAGTAATATTGCTATTACTGGATGATCTTGCACAAGCATAATATCATAGGCTATAGTGATACAAATATCTACAATTGGTATGGATATTGGTATATATAGTTTATGAGTGTGTGCAGAGGCCGTTATGAGTGTGTTTATGTATGTGCTTTGGGTTTCATTTGCAGGGGTTGAACTTAATGGACTTAGGTCTTTTTTCAGCTCACCTTAACTATGTAACTATGAGAGAGAAATCACATTCATCACCTTCAGAAAATGTATTTTACAAAACATGTGTTTATAAGAACCCAATTTAGCCTGAGCCAATACACAAAGAATATAAGGATAAACAAGCGCAGACCATCATACTGGGCTGGGAATGGCTGAAAAAATGTAAATATGCTATAAGGTGGCTGAGTATGGAGTTTAAAGGCAGGCTACTGGCTATCAATGGACATATGAGGGTTATTATTATTATTATTAACATTTATTTATATAGCGCCAGCATATTTCACAGCACTGTAAAGTAAATGTGTTTATACAACTAAATCACATTAATTACATACATAGAACATATTGAGTGACATACATCACAACCAATACGGTACAAAAGGTGAGGAAGGCCCTGTGCAGAGGAGCTTACAATCTAAAGCTGGCCATAGATGCAAAGATCCGATCGAACGAATCATCGTACGATCGAACTTTCCTATCTCCCGACCCGCCACTAACCATTCAGATCAAAGTCTTACCAGTCAGATCAAATAAAGTAGTTAAAGAACAGATCAGCAATGTTCTGCCCCTGACAACAATCGTACGATATCTATGTCCGACCAAAGCTAGTGACCGTCTCCCACTGAAAATCGTACGATCGGCAATACACGCAGAGATATTATCGGCAGCCGACAGAAATTTTCTAACCTGTCCGATCGACCAAACGACCGATCTTCGCCGGACGAAAAATGTCGGGACTCTCCACACACGGTTCGAAAATCGTACGAATCCTCGATTCGTACAATCACATCATTGCGTCTATGGCCAGCTTAAAGGAAAGGGAATAAGATGCAAGGTGTGGGAGGGGGCAAGATCAGAATTAAGTGAGTGAGAGATGTAATACTGTATGTGGTATTGCATTTGGTAGTTAAGCAGAGTGAAGGTAGGCTTCTCTAAAGAAGTGCGTTTTAAGAGATCTTTTGAAAGCAGAAAGGTTGGGCGAAAGTCAGACAAACTGTGGGAGAGAATTCCAGAGGAGGGGTGCAGCCCTTGCGAAGTCTTGAATGTGGGCATGTGAAAAGGTAATGAGAGAGGAGTTGAGTAGCAGGTCAGTAGAGGAGCGTAGCAAGCGGTTGGGTGAATATATAGAGATGAGATCAGAGATGTAGGGTGGGGCAGAGTTATGAATTGCTTTGAATGTCAGGGTCATTAATTAGAATTTTATTCTGAATGGTAATGGAAGACAGTGTAGGGATTGGCAGAGAGGCATGGCAGAGGAGGAGCGGTTGCTGAGGTTTATGAGCCTCGTGGCAGTGTTTATTATGGTTTGGAGGGGAAGGCCAATGAAAAGAGAGTTACAGTAGTCTAGACGTGATATGAACAGAGAGTGAATAAGAATTTTGCCAGAATCTTGGGTGATAAATTATCGTATTTTGGATATGTTCCTTAGGTGGAGGTGACATGATTTAATAAGTGACTGGATATGAGGAGTGAAGGACAGGGCAGAATTTAGGATAACCCATTCAGTCATCTCATAAACTGTTTTTACAAATGAAAGTACTTTGTGCATAGTGAAGCAATGCTGCCCCCTGTAGCTGAGTTCATAATCCAAGTTTTTATTTTTACCATAGATGACCTTTTTAAGAAACCAACAGCTGTACCAAGCAACTGTTCATTTCACTTCAGCAGCGGCTGCCAAATTCTGAGCGACTTCCTTGAGTGATGCTATTGAGCTGTGTAGTATGCTACAGTATGGGGGAGCTGCTAAGTGCCAAAAGAATGGGACAGAGCAACAGCTGTGTCATGGCCTAACAAGAAGGGCTCAGAAAAGTTTGCACTTTTGTCTACCGACACTCATAATACTTACATAAAGCACTAAAAAGCCAACAGAACAACTGGTGATTGTTTGATACTTTGCACACAAGTGTGTTCTTAACACTAGCTTATAGTTCTAGACAAACATCAATGTGTAAGATTTGTTTGCATTTAGCATTTTCAAGGTCAATTAAAGAATGAATTCATATGCTTAGTCTGTAGCCTTGTTGTACTACAATTCTCAATAACTTTTTATGGCGGCAGCCACAGCTAATAGATCCCAAACACAAATACAGTGCATACAAGTCAGGATTGCAGTTTTTTTTAGTAACTTTTAATGGAGTTATAGTATCAACATAACAACAAGAGCAGTTAAAGTGCAAAAGATGTTCCAGAGTCGAGCCGCACAGACATAGGTTTGTACAAACAAGTCATAAGTCTTGACAATAAAGAAAGAGGGTGTACAGTGGTGCCTGGACATCAGCTGCTTCTGCATGTAACATATACAGCCCACATCAGGACTGCTTAAAAACAGGTGGCTGGAAGATTTATACTGAATAGGACCTTAACAAAGAGCCCCTGCATGTGTGATAATCCACCTGTTATACAGAGCTGTTATATGATACTGATGGCTCTGACCCTGGCCATATGTCCCTATACAAAAAGGGGTGTATAATCCTTTTATTGTTTAAGT
Source organism: Xenopus laevis (assembly GCF_017654675.1). NCBI lineage: Eukaryota > Metazoa > Chordata > Amphibia > Anura > Pipidae > Xenopus > Xenopus laevis. The sequence goes on along the minus strand of NC_054381.1, from coordinate 98,337,017 downwards.
AGACGTTTCTTACAGATGTCTTCTCAGAAATGGCTAGTGTCAAATAGTGTTTTGTCTTCTTTACAGTATGCTGTTTACAAATGTTTATGTTCATTCTTAATAAGAAATCCTTATTCATATAGCGCAGTGGTCCCCAACCAGTAGCTCGTGAGCAACATGTTGCTCTCCAACCCCTTGGATGTTGCTCCCAGTGTCCTCAAAGCAGGTGCTTATTTTTGAATTTTAGTCTTGAAGGCAAGTTTTGGTTGTATAAAAACTAGGTGCACTGCCAAACAGAGCCTCAATCTAGGTTGATAATCCACATAGGGGCTATTAAATGGCCAATCACAGCACTTATTTGGCACCCCAAGAACAATTTTTCATGTTAGTGTTGCTCCCCAACTCCTTCTACTTCTGAATGTTGCTCACTCGTTCAAAAGGTTGGGGATCCCTGGCGCATGAGATGAATAGCAATTGAAACAGTTGTTACCCTTAATAAGATTCCCCTCTTACTCCGTTGTTTAAGTGCATAAAAAAAATTGGAAATTCACACATCTGGAGAATATAACTTGCCCACTATATGGAAAAATATGGATTGGAATTTCTCTTTATTTTTTGGAACAGCTACATGTAGAACAATGAAAAGTAAAACTTGATTGGGTACCATTGTGCAGTTCTCTCCAGTGTGACTAAATGTATGCCTTAAGTACCATTTTATAAGCTATTTCTATTTTATTTTGATCTTATCCCTTTTTATTGATATCTCTCTAATAATAAGAACAGCTCCTGCTAATCGTTTATCAGGTAGAAGAATGCTGAGTGAGGTGAAAAATTCTCCTCAATCAGCAGCTCTGAGAAAGTAACCAGGGGCAGCAAAAAGCCTCTCCGGGTAACCTTATAAACCAAATTTCCAGTTTTTAAACAAGAAACTCAGCTTTTCTGGTGCAAGAGAGTGCAAGTGCACTCAGTCAGCTACTGAGTTAGTATCTGCGCTGGGTTTCTGATACCTTGATTGTATTATGACTGTCAATATGTCTGTCACAGATTATTGGTTTCTGACAATGATATATGTATACTGTACCTAAACTGATTTAACCATCCCCCACACACCTTCTTAACCCTTTGCCCCCCCCCCCCCCCCGTTCTAAAAAAAATATCAGAAAATGGGAACATTGGAGCAGTACAACAGTAGGCTCTATGTTGTAAGTTAAGGTTTTATAGCATATCTGTTACCATATTATCTATTGTGTATATAGATTTGTAATAAACTAGCCAGTAACAGTGCAGCTAAACAGCTTTTCATTTTATATTGCTAGAAGGGATTCTAACTGACCATGCCTTTCTTTCTAGTAATTGGCAGGTTTCCAATGATAAGGTAGCAGTAGATAGCAATGTTTTTCATATCTTAAGCATGGCCTAAATATACCAAACCTGCAGACCCTCATGGATTTACACATATCTATGATTACCAGCGACAGCATGATTCTGGAACAGCTTGTTCGGGTTATTTGTAGTGGGTATGGCAATAGGAGATATTATGTGCCCTAAATTGACTCTGCTAAGCAGATGGTAAACAGTTTTATCTATCGTCTGCACTGTGTGCCAAAAAATGACCCGCCGTCAGTCACAAATACATATACAGAAGCTGAACCTTGCAATAACAAAAGTAGCAATTCTCAGTGATGTAGACTGGATCTGGTGTGTGCTAAAACTCTAAATAATGTGCAGTTATATAGTAACAGGGGCAAAGGTTTGCCTTCATGTTTAATGTATAGCAACCAATGAGCAGTTAAAAAACATATGTATAGCAACCAATCAGCAGTTGTACTACTCTATTGCATTTCTAATAATGATTGGTTTCTTTGGATAACAGAATCAGGTGAAATGCCTGAGCCTGTTATTGCATTATTTTAGTCACTTTAAGCAGCCAATCATATATTTACTTTCATCACCTCTAACAGCATCATACCAGTAGTAGTTTCCCTTTCCAGCATGAAAGAAGTGTAAAATAATGCTTTTTTTGTTTTCATACAGATATATTCAATTCCACCAACTGCCAATGGAGGCACTCTACTGCAAAAATCATCTGAGCCAAGTTGTCCACCCCCTCCTCCTCCCCCTCCTCCCCCTCCATGTCCTCCTCCAATGGCTGATTTTGAAGCTTCTAAAGCCAAAGATGATATTTCCCAAGATCGCTCAGCATTGTTTGCCCAGCTAAATCAGGGAGAAACTATTACAAAAGGTAAAAACCTACAGACTTGATGATTATATGATCTGTGTGTGGTCAGATTATAATGACAATACATGGCATTACTATAAATGTATTGTAGATACAAGCCCCTGCCTTATAACAAATACTTTCTAAAAGACAGAATAGCAGTGCCATGGAATAATTCATAATCAATGTTATCCAATGGCAGCCTTCTACTATAGTTCATCAACAGCTGGAGGACTGCCAGTTGCTTATATCTAGTCTTAATTGGGGCCAATTGAGGCCAGTTTTCTGCCCTAGGTGGTGGCCTTCTAATGGATTTCGGTGGGATTGAACTGGGTTTGCAATTTTTTCAACACTAAAGAGCAAAACTAAATGGAGATGTCTGTAATTATCACTGCAGGTTATTTTTGTTGGCTTTCTGTACTTTTTCTGGTTCGGATGTACAGGATAGAAATAAATAATACGTCATCACAGATGATAAATATTTATATTATGCGTATAACTGGTCCTATAGCCCTATTCTCAAGTCTTCATAGGAAACACATTCTAAAGAAATCATATAGTATTCACACAGGTACAAGACACAGCTGGTTATGCATCTGAAATCCTTTTATTTGTGTATATCTTCCTTGTAAATTATAAGCTCTCCAGGACAGTTGAGTTCTAAAGTGTTTCTATTTATATGAAATATGCAATGACATTTTGGGACAGGGCTCCGACATGTTTCAGATGAACAGAAGACTCATAAAAATCCTAAATTGAGGAGTGAAAGTGGACCAAGTAGATCCCCTACAAAAAGTCACACCCCAAGTCCAACTACACCTCCTGCACATCAGTCTTATCCTCCTTTGCTGGAACTGGAAGGAAAGAAATGGAGAGTGGTAAGCGATTTGCTGCTATGCACCTATTTTGCAATTATATGCAGGCTAATTCAACAATTGTATGTTCACCAGCTTCAAGTCATTTCACAAACTATTGCAAGTCTGGTTTTAAAGTTGTGCTTTAGTGACAATAGTGGAAGCATAATAAATTATTCTAATGGCTAGTTAGTCACTATTTGATTTAAGAGTAATCAGGATCCCTGGCAGGGTAGCAGAGGATCTCTCAATGAGCCCAAACAAAGACATTTGCCCTGAGCCCTGACACTGGTGCATGATATAATGCATACCAAGATGGGGGATAATACCTGAAATGTTTGTGAGGCACATTTCCAAATACAGAGGAATAATATTCAGTTATAAGGAAAAAAAATAAGGTTGGTGCTGCATAGAATAATGCACAGGGTACACATCTACGGCTAGAATTATTTGTTACCAATTAGTAGAACATTCTCTATTAAAGCTAACAGTGAATTTGTGGAGATAAAGTGATATGCCTATGTCCCACTGAAGTCTCCAAAAACTGAGCCCATCTCTCTGATTTAAAACCCAGTCAGTGATTTAGTCACTATTGTATTTTATTTTCAGAACTGTAGACATGCAGTTTACTTTTTGGTTATATCATTCAAATCAAAATACATATTGATCACAGCAATGTTCACATTTTTATTCTAGGAATACCAAGAGGGATCACAAGGCCTTGTCATTTCTGAAACTGAACTCAAGCAAGTGGTGTACATTTTTAAATGCAAGAAAACAACCGTACAAGTTAAAGGCAAAATAAATTCAATTATAATTGGTAGGTTAATAGAAATGTCTTCAGAATGAGCTGTTGATATATATTATATGCACTATATATTTACTAATGAAATACTACACAGATGTATTTGGCACACCAATCATCTAGTACATGTACAGTTGGTACAACTTATTTCTGGCTGTGAGACTGCCATAAGGGGGCCAATACAAAGATACTGATATAACCTTTTTAAAATGATGCTGATTTATGACTTGAATAATGCCACATGTGATATAAATACATCTGCTGACCTGCTTTCAGCCTAAAACACAATGCAATTTTAGCTGCCAAATAAGGCCCTCTAGACTGTTTGGGCAGGGGTCTGTTTCCACTGTAGGGGGACTGCGGGTGACCCACAATTTCCAGTAAATCCCCTAACAGAGGAAGCAGATACAGATCCTCCCCTCAGGCCTTCAATTTTTGCATAAAGGGTAACCCAGGATTTTGGCCATGGGGAGGTTGTGGGGAGACCTGGTATTTTGTGGATAAGGGATCTTTACAGTATTTGGATTGCCATACCTTAAGTATGCTAAAAAAAACATTAAATTCCTCATTGAATTGCATCTGGCTCTGTGTGACAGTTTTAAATTAAATTAAGAGTTAAGCTTTTGGCCCATTTCATGAGCTTTATTATGCTTGTATTGCCACCAGCATGGATTTATGCTGGCTACATTATCAAAAAGTACAGGATATTATCTTCTTATTACACAGATACAATTAAAATTAAAAACTGTTCGCTTAAGTAGGTTACTGTGGGAAAAAGCATTGCTGTATTCCTGTAGCTTTCTGTAAAACAGTTAATTGATCCCATGTCTGTATTGTAATTCTACCTACATTTTAATAGAGGTTAACAAAGGGAAATTATTTTTAAAGAATTAGAATTATTTATGTTAACTCTGTGAGAGATGGCCTTCCTGTAATTTGAAGCTTTACTGGATATAATGTATCTGGATAAGGGACCCCATAAAGATAATGTTTTTGACTGCAACATTCACAGGACGTTTCAGCTAGTGAGTCACAGTGAAGTAACAGTGAGCTGCTAATCCCAAGAAACTCTTTCAGAGTATATTTGTTTGGCAATATGAAACACTTTATCAGCTGGAAGGGATGCAAATAGCAAATTCTTACCAGATATTGTTATCTGCTTTGCTTCCTGATGGAAACTTTTTTTCCAGACAACTGCGCAAAGCTTGGACTTGTCTTTGATGATGTTGTGGGCATTGTAGAAGTAATCAATTCCAAAAATATTGAGATACAGGTAAGGCATATGTAAAAATAGAGGCAATTACTAGTAGAACTTGTCACTCATTTAATGTCCCTCGGGTTTTGCATGCGGGTGACTTTCTTGTGGATGTGATGAGGGGATCATAAGTAACCCTACTCTCTTTTTTTAGCACTCATTTGGCCTTCAAATGTGTCTTAGAACCTATTGCTAACCAGTACTTCTACTGGTTAGTAGACCTTTCTGATGTGAATGTTCTGGGGCCCATTTACTTAGCTCAAGTGAAGGAATAGAGGAAAAAAAACTTTCTGAATTTCGAATGTTTTTTTGGCTACTTCGACCATCGAATGGGCTACTTCGACCTTCGACTACGACTTCAAATCGAACGATTCAAACTAAAAATCGTTCAACTATTCGAGCATTCGATAGTCGAAGTACTGTCTCTTTAAGAAAAAACTTCGACCCCCTAGTTCGCCACCTTAAAGCTACCGAAATCAATGTTAGCCTATGGGGAAGGTCCTTAGCCTGTAGTTTGTTGAATTAATAAATGAGCATTATATAATATTTATGTGCTGTTTTTTTGGCATTTCCAAGGTTTTAGGAAAAGTACCAACCATTTCCATTAACAAGACAGATGGATGCCATGTATACCTGAGTGAAAATTCAATAGACTGTGAGATTGTGAGTGCCAAATCATCAGAAATGAACATCCTTGTCCCACACGATGGAGATTATGTAAGATTACATTTTGTATTTTATATATTTGACTGTAAGAATGATCACTTGTATAACTTTTCTGAGTGCCCAACAGGCCTATAAAACTTGCTAGTAATTATGGTAACTTGTAATTATGGTCAATTTTGTATTATATAAAATATGTGGTCAGATAGGGATGTTTTTCCCCTAAGGGAATTTTTCACTAAAGGTCATAGTACCCAAATAACCACTTGATGGTAGCAGCAGTCATAGAATTATGTGTGATATTATTGTAAACAAGTCAGCACTTTATAAATATGGACTAATACATAGATAATAATGGTAACTGTTCCTATGACTGTATGAAGAGTTCATGACAAATAATACAACTGGTATGAGTAAAGTTTCACTAATCTTAGTCGCTGCTATGAGAAATGTTTCCTGAGAAATTTAATAAGCAGAAGCTCCTAATTCCAGTTTGCCTGAATTCTAAAGGCATTGGCATTCATGCAAGTCCAGCCACATTCTCTGCAGTTTGTATATTATATCCACCAGCTTATCTGATCTCCTTTGTTGGGTTTGTCTCTCAACAGAAAGAATTTCCTGTTCCTGAACAGTTCAAGACATCATGGGATGGTTCCAAGTTGGTCACCGAGCCTGCAGAAATGATGGGATAGTCTGGCACTGTATTTTTCTAAGAGCACCAGCCTGACAGAGGGTGTTTAATTTCATCATCGTAGGCATTGCCTGCATCTCACTCGCAGTATGAACTGAATTCATATTGCTTTTGTGGGCATTTAGTAATTCCACACAGAATAATTTCTAATAAATATAACATTTATAGGAACGATATTGCATTTTTTCTATAGTAAATAATACAAAAGACAGTGGGGGAAGGGCATTTACAAAGAGGCTCAATACTAGCACAGAACATTAAAAAAATAATTTCACTTTGCTCGACTGCTCAGTGATTTAACTGGAGGCCCATGGACCCCAGATTTCTTCTGTCCAAGTACCTAAGTTCCGTTTACCAAAAATTCTCATATAATCCAAGACTTTCATGGGATAATGGGTTGGCTATTATATGCTACCGTTTTTTAATACTCTTGGGGTATCAACTGGTCCCTGGCCTGGGGTGCAGTCATAACACCGGCACCTGATTATGTCCCATATAATACTATGCATATGTGGGCACTGGCCTCGTTTCTAGGTAATGAATGGATGGCACATGACTTGGCTGGATTAATATACACGACCTGAATTTATCATTCATCATTTATTTTAGAAAAGCAAGATCACAAACGAGTGCCTTTTCTAGGCAATTATCAACTACCATATATGTTACTGCCCAGAAACCTCACAATATTGGTGTAACTGTATATACATTAAAGCAACTATTTGCGGCATGCCACAGATATGAGCAAAAAATCACTGGCCTCGATATTCAATGAGACCACTTACTAGGTGTCCAGTCAGAGAAACTATGCAGAAGCCTATGCATACAGTACATACCCTCTAGTTCTGATATATTTATATCTATGTGTGCTCAATAAGCTAATTGCAGATGCAGTATACATAACAATTTGAGGGTCATAGTGTATTACCATTTAACAAATATATTATAAAGGGGCTTTTACATCAATAATTCAGTAATCATTTACATATGAAACATTTTACATTTAACTTGAAAATTTGTTGACGTTAAGAAATGATACAGGTTGTGATAAAAACTGTTACTGTTAATAAAAATATATAGTCAAATAAAGGTACATTTACAACAGACAGTCACCTTTAGACACTGTAATATTTCCCCAAGACTGTCCAAATAGATGAAATAGCCATGCTATACATTTGCCATACTGTGGCCCTGAAAAGCACAAAAGTCTCATCCCAAACACAGACAATATTAATTCAATACAAAAAGAAACAATACTGCGTGTATATCCAGTCTTCAGATTATTCATTACACAGCAGGGAACACATATACGTGCAATAATAACAGTAAGTGTAGTAAAGATAACACAGGGAAGCAGAGCTCAGTGCTCTCTATGCTGGAGACAAATGAAACCTCTCATGTGAGAGAAATCTTTTGACAGACTAAAATTCTCACCAAATCCAGTGCTATTGTATGGAGCCTTTTGCATCAATTTCCAAAATGCTGTTTTCATTCCCTAGCCACATCTTTGAATAAGCTAATTCACAGAGCAACACAATTCTTGGAAAGCATCTACTCACTAGGTTCAGAGAATGTTACATTTTATTCAGTGTTAGACTAGCCTGCCAGTACACCAGAGCATCTCCTAGTCATTTCCAACCAGAGGATCTCCTGGTGGGCTAATTGGGCCCAGGCCAAGGACAGTTCCAATCAGCCCTTTACTATTTGTGCCATAGGCTTACATGCCTTTTATAACATTTGACACAGAGGGGCAGATTTATTAAGGCTCGAGTTGTTTTTATCTGAATTTTCGAGTTGTGGGACTTGAACTCCCAGAATCGGGTTTTTCACATTTGAGTGTGTGTATATATATATATATATATATATATATATATATATATATATATATATATATATATATATATATATATATATATATATATGAATGTTTAGAAAATAATGTATAAATAGATAGCTAGGATATGCATTCATTTCAGAGGAAACAAAAAATAAGTGAAGGTAGATTTTTGCTCAGTGGAACTAATTAGCATGACCTGGATAATTCAAGAAGATATATAGTTCCATAACCATGTGTCTCCTTTGGTATAATTAGTACAGAGCAAACTATGCTTGATTAATAAATGATGTTAAAGTGAGGACTGTAGAGTATGCCTAAGATAAACATTATGGCAGCTCTCACTTCATTGTAGAAAATTTGCTAACATAGTTAATTCTGAATTGATTCATTGATTCTGCATTTTGTAGCCTCTGTGCCACAACTAAAATTTGTATTAAATATCACTATGAAATTGTTTTATTAGTGATTCACCTTTATTTCTTTCAAAGTACAAATAGCTTGCTTGTTAATAAGGGCTATATGACTTCACATTTATCCACCTTTATCCACCTTTATCCACCTTAAAGGAGAAGGAAAGTTTTTTCACACTTGGGGGTGCCAAATGTTAGGCACCCCCAAGTGAATTTATTGAACCTGGGGCCAGTGGTCCTATCAACAGAAAACTGCAGCGGCCCAGGGTTATTCCAGCGAGCATCACAGATCGATCCTCTTCCGGCTTTTTCTCGCAGCTGCGCATGCGCATAAGAGTGAAAAGCTGAACTAAAAACCTGGCTATTTCAATCTAGTGTGCATGCGTCTGCCCCAGGAAATTTGAAGAAAGAAGAAGCTGGAAGAGGATCGCTCCTTGGTGCTCGCTGGAAGAACTCCGCAGTTCTCTGCTAAAAGGAGCATCGGCCCGGGTTTCAGGTAGGTAAATAAATTCACTTGTGGGTGCCTAACATTTGCCATCCCCAAGTGAGAAACAACTTTCCTTCTCATTTGGGTCATGTGGGCAATGCAGAGACATGGGATCTGAATAAATACCAAATGTGGGTCTGATTAAATACCAAAATGCATGTTTTTATGCAAGCCATTTGGTGTGCACTGGTCTTACAGGGAACATTGATTCACACTAAGCATTATTATTTGCTATTTCCCTGTTCATTCCAGCAACATAGCTTGCACTTATGGAACATGATCAATCACTCGAATGACAGCAGCTACTATACCCCAGCATTGTATTAAAGCCCATGTTTGCCTTATGGATCTGAAGTGTTTTTATGAAAATACAATTTGGAATTACTAAATGCCCAGTAAAAAGCAATATTTTAGTTTCCATTTTAATTGCACAATTAGCGTATTGATATCTTGCTTAATTTTTCCTTGTTTAGAATAAGATGCAGTCCTCTAGAATGTATAAATCCATGACAGCTGGTAGAATTGCATCTTTGATGCCAAAAGCAAACGTGTTACTCTGCTATATTAACCGTATCAAACTGCATTCCTTTTTATTATTTCTGTTGGTGGAGTTACGTTAGCCAGCGTGTGTTGTATCATGTTTACATTTTTTTGTGTAACGCTTACAGAATATGTTTCGTTATGGATCAACAGCTCTCTACTGAATATATTACTGGCTGCTGACATATTCCCTTTATAGTAGCGGCTTTTTAGTTTCTGCTTGACTACTGTAGGGATGAGAGCCCTTGTGCCAGGGCTTTATTTTTAATGAGGAACTATCATAAAAACAAAGAATAAATATAAGCTTTATCTCATGGATAAAAAACGAATTAATTAAACATTTCTGAAGTTATCAAGTTACTGCCGCGTGTGATCAGCGCCGGCGATTTTTCATTTTAGCCAGCGCAGAGTGAGGGAAGGCGTTCGGGGAGATTGGTCGTCGGAAAGACGAGGCGATTAGACGCCAGGCGACTAAATCTCCCCGAAACGTTCAGTGTGACCTTACCCAAAATTTCCCTCTGTTTCTCTACATGCAGGCTTTGTGTCAGATTCAGATTATAAAGGACACCTCTGCATCAGTGGCCTGTGCTCCCTTTGATGATGCATTAGAGCTAACTGGTGATTACAAAGTAAATTCTTACACAGAGCGGGATAAAAGAAAATAATAACAGTCAAGAATTTCAGAATTATCATTTTTAGAAAGTTAGAAATTGGTCTAATGTTTTAAAAAAATCTGTACATGTAACCTCTTCTATCCATGTAAGTAGATGGGTAAATGCAAAACCCAAAAAGCAATAAATATAAACAATGAATATAAAATGTGCTCTATCTGCAATTCTAATCTGCTTTTTTTGAGGACACAGCAAATGTGGGCATGGACCTTACCAAGTTATTTATTTAATAAACAGAAGAACCTAATTTGTGATGATCCAGGCATTTCCTATATATTGCAATGGCATACTTCATTACAGCTTATTTCGGTTACCATTTTCCTTGAATTTGCACTATAAAAATGGACAAACACAGGGTACAGATGCCTTAATTTTTGACAAGAATGGTCTAAAACTGTTTAATCATGTTAACTAAATACTCTTAACAATGCTATTCCTGCTAATTATGTTTTCCAGGAAATTTTTAATATATAGGAATAGGATCACATTGGATTGAATGCAGAACAAAAATCTTTTCTAATTGTGTTCCATTGTTTTCATGACATAAACCACAGTATAAGTTTTTCATAAGATTGAATCTGGCTCGGGATTCATTATCCAGAAACCCATTATCTAGAAAGCCCTGAATTACAGAAAATCTGTCTCCCATAGACTTTTTATCCAAATAATCCAAGTTTTCCCTTTTCTCTGTAGTAATAAAACAGTACCTTGTACTTGATCCCAACTAAAATATAATTAATCCTTATTGTTGGCAAAACCAGTATACTGGTTTTATTTATGGGCAGATTTATCAAGGGTTGAATAGTAAATTCGAATTTGAATTTTCGAGTTTCAAAATTCACACATTCGAATTTTAATCCCCTATTCAAATGTAAATTTAAATGTGTGGTTTATCACACCTTTACCATGGAAACCATCCTAATTCGAATATTCGCCACCTAAAACCTGACGAGTTCATGTACAAGTCAATGGCATTTGGAGATGTTAATAGCCTTCCCGACATTACGGGGCACATTTACTTAGCTCGAGTGAAGGAATAGAATAAAAAATACTTCGAATTTCGAAGGTTTTTTTTGGCTACTTCGACCATCGAATTGGCTATTTCGACCTTCGACTACGATTACGAATCGAACGATTCGAACTAAAAATCATTCGACTATTCGATAGTCAAAGTACTGTCTCTTTAAAAAAACTTCGACCACCTACTTGGCCACCTAAAACCTACCGAGCGTCAATGTTAGCGTATAGGCTTTCTAGACAATTTCTGATCGAAGGAAAATCGTTCGATCGATGGATTAAAATCCTTAGAATCGTTCGATTCGATGGATTTAATCGTTCGATCGAACAATTATTCCTTCGATCGTTCGAACGAATATTGCTAAATCCTTCGACTTCGATATTCGAAGTCGAAGGATTTAACTTCGACGGTCGAATATCGAGGGTTAATTAACCCTGAATATTCGACCCTAAGTAAATATGCCCCTCAAGGTTTTTTTCGGAAAAAAACTAGATTTGTATGAATCGAATACGATTTGAATTTTCGGGTTGGAACCATACGATCGAATATTAGACGTTCAATTTTTTTCCTAAATAACCTCCCAGTCAAATTATAAGTATATTCAAATTAAAAACATTCACATGAATTCGAAATTCTGCCTTTGATAAATGGGCCTCCCCAAGTTTAAAGGATTTTCTAGTTGACTTATAGTAGGATTTTCTACTAGGCATTGAAAATACCCAGTCTAAGGATTACAATTTGAATGCAGCCTATGAAGGAAAAAATCATATTGCCATGTAATGTTTTATACACACATACAGTATTTTAATCCATTGATTACTACACACTGGCCAATGTAGAATGAGCATTTGATGAGTGTTTTACTGGGGTGATTTGGATTCTGCTGGTGGGTCTATGCAGATTAGAATAGTTATATTTTGCACAATTTGATAAGACAAAACAAATCCTAGGGTAGTAATCATTGGCAACTAATCACAGATTTGCATAAGTATCTATGCATATTGCTCATTTAAACAAATAGCTAAATAGTACATGACGTCTCATAATATTAGACCAAACAGTATAGTGGTATGATTTTAGACAATGCTCTGCACAAGGTGATTACTAACTGAAGATTTATGGAGTTCCAGATCTACCCTTAGGCATGTCTAATTTAGTAGATCTGATTTGAACTATAATACATCTGTCCCGTAGATTACAATAAAACATATTATTGTCTCCTGTTTCACAATTACTTTTGAAAGGGGACCTGTTGCCCTAAAAAATAACTCCAAATAATATTCTATTTTGTTTTTCAAATACATAAATTATGTAAACCTTGTTTCCTTCAGTCTTGGAGTTCACAATCACAGCAAGCAGGCAGCGGCCATTGTGGGAATACTGTTATTAAGATAAGCTTTACATCATGTGAAATTCTTGTTTATGTGCCAGAATGGGGGACTTGGTGCCCATGCACTGGCTAAACAATTATATAGTGAAGATGGTAATGTTATATATAAAGAATAGAATGGAAAGTGAAAGTAAATGCCTGCCTAAGGCAAAGAGGTGGGGCAGGCATTAGATGATTGACAGATGAAATTTTTAAATACATTAAAAACATATATGGATGTTTTAATAAAAAAAAAGTGTTTGGGTTTCATGCTTAATTTGAAAAGGACATTTATTATACAGCTTTTTATGTCTGGGCGACAGGTCCCCTTTAAAGGGATACTGAGTCTTCACCTAAAAGGCCAATTTGATGAGAAAAATATTTTTCTTAATACAGTTCTAAATTTCCTTATAGCTGTCTATTGAGTTGTCAAGTTTAAACAGTGCTGTGCTATTGGTTTTCACAAGGGCCAGACTTGGTATTTAATACTTAGGTCTAGATTCAATTAACTGAGAAAAACATATCCCATGGGTTTATCTCACTAAGGGGTATATTTATCAAAGAGTGAAGTTAATAGTGAAGTTCCGCCACTAGAGTGAAATTCCGCCACTTCCCATTCATTTCTATGGGGTTTTTAAAGGCGTATTTATCAAAGGGTGAAATTTCACTTTCACCCATTGATAAATACGCCTTTCAAAATCCCATAGAAATGAATGGAGAGCTGCGGAATTTCACTCTAGTGGCGGAACTTCACTCTTTGATAAATTTACCCCAGAATCTTTGCTGAAGTCTTTGGGAAGTCTAGTAGAAAAGTTTTTCTCCTCTAATAGAATCCAGACCTAAAGGCCATTTTTAATTTGATGGGAAAGCCTTAAAGGGGTGGATCACCTGCAATTAGCTTTTAGTATGTTATAGAACGAGCAATTCTTAGCAGCCTTTTAACTAGAATTCCTTTTTATAGTTTTTTTAATTATTTGCCAGCTTTCCAGCTTTTAAATGGGGATGATTGACATCAGAGGCAACAATTATATTGTTATTATATTTTTTTAATTATATTTCTATACAGACCCTCTCTTATTTATATTGTAGTGACTGACTTACACCACTGCTATGATAATTTGGACCCTAGCATTGAAGGTAGAAAAAAAACTCACAAACCACACAAGCTCGACCTTTGATAAATAACCTCCTTTAAGTGGTGGCTCACCTTTATGTTAACTTTTAGGGGGTTATTTATCAAAGGTCGGGTTTATGATGTTTTTCTACCTCAAATAAACTCACAGCTCAAATGTTTGCTTATTTATGGAAAAAAACAAACGTAAAAACTTTTTGCAGCTTCGGGGCATAATAAATTAACTCAACCTTTTATAAATAACCCCCATAGTGTGTTGTAGAATGACCAATTATGAGCAACTTTTCAATTAGTCTTCATTATTTCTTTTTTTTATAGTTTTTAAATTATGTGCCTTCTTCTTCTGAATCTTTTCAGCTTTTAAATGGGGGTCGCCAATCTAAAAACAAATGCTCTTTAATGTTTCAAATTTATAGATATTGCTACTTTTGATTACTCACTTTTTTATTCAGACCTTCTCTTATTCATATTCCAGTCTCTTAATCAAATTAATGCACGGTACCCGGTACCGGGTAAGATTGCAAACTGGAGAGCTGCTGAATAAAAAGCGAAATAACTAAAAAAACAGAAATAAAAAAAATGTTTACCAATTGCATATTGTCTCAGAATATCACTCTTTACATCATACTAAAAGTTAACACAAATATAAACAACCCCTTTAAATTCATATTTCTCATCACATTGAATTTGGCTCTTAAAGGAGAACTAAACCCCCCGTTAATCAAAAATCCCCATCCCCTTCCATCCCTTGGCCCCACTCACTGCTTTCTCCCTCCTTAGTAACTCAGTGGAAAAAGTGTCCCTGTCATTTACCTTGGCATATTCATGTGGAGTAGCACAGCGGAGCTCTCCTGCGTCATATTCTGCATCTTCTGGTTCCTCGCGGAAGTGAGCGCCGGTACAAAGCTTTTCTGCGCATGCGCAGTTGGGACCATTCTGGTATTCCTGCCTACTGCACATGTGCGGAAAGCTCCGAAGACTGCCGAAGGAAAATAAGAGTATCTGAAGATACAGAAGATGGCGCCGGAGAGCTCCGCTTCGCTACTCTACTACATTTATCTATTTTTAAAAAAAAGTATTTATTTGCCTAGATTTCCCTTCTCTTCTCAATTTTGTGAATGAAACAGATGCAAAGCCATGGGAAAATTCAGTGCATTGTTTTTTTGGAAACCTATAAGGCAAATGTTTGTTACTGTGAAAGTAGAACTTTAGTCACATGTTTATAAATAGTTAGTATAATTAATGTTTAGCATAATCTGTGATAACAGTGTATGTAGATAGAGGAGTCTGGCAAAAGGTATGGTCAATAAAAGGGTATTGTGTGTTAGTTGGGTAACCCTGTTTAGTTATATTGGAAGCACCCGTGTAATCTAATTGTTTCTTGACCTCCTCCTTTTCTGGGCATTGGATACTACTATGTTGACAGAGGTTTTAATCTTAAACAAAATATATGTATTGGATTTTAATAGATACAACTTGACACCAAGGCATAATGGGGCTCATTTATCAACACTGGGCAAATTTGCCCATGGGCAGTTACCTATAGCAACCAATCAGTGATAAGCTTTTTAAAGCCAGCTGCAAGTAGAACGAGGAATGCATCAATTTGATTGGTTGCTGCGGGTTACTGCCCATGGGCAAATTTGCCCAGTGTTGATAAATGAGCCCCATTAATATCTTTTTTTCTAAAGCAATTTGTACCCCAACAGCTTTATTTGAAGATACTTGGATAAAGTGAATTCTAGGACAAAGTATGTAAGTGATTTCATGTTTTTATATCATTGTGTTCCAAAGGAACTACTTGATAATCTGATAATAGTAAAATCTGAAGTATCAAATCAAATTCTTCTTGGTTTTTCCAATATTACTGAAAAGATGTACTTAAAAGTCCAATAAAAAAATGTTTTGTGAATACTGTATGTGTTCCGTGATCCCTCATTTAATTAACAATGCAATAATAACCAGAGACTGACACCTTGCAGAAAAAGTCACAAACACCATCAAATCATTTATTGGGGCACCTTTAGTTGTATATTTACAGTATGTATGTTAAAGGGGTTGTTCACCTTTGAATTAACTTTTACTATGATGTAGAATGATATCCTGGACAATTTGCAATTGGTTTTCATTTTCTATTATTTGAGGTTTGCGAAGTATTTAGCTTTTCACTCAGCAGTTCTCCAGTTTGCAGCAATCTGGTAGCTAGTGTCCAAAGTACCCTAGCAACCATGAATTGATTTGAATAAAAGACTTTGAAATGAATAGCAGAGGGCCCCATTAGAAAGGTTGGTAACAAAAAGCAGCATTAACAATAAATTTGTAGCCTGATCACTTGTTTTTAGATGGGGTCAGCGACCCCCCTTTGAAAACTGGAAAGAGAAGAAAAAAGCAAATAATTCAAAAACTATAAAAAAATAAAACATGAAGGCCAGTTGAAAATTTGCTTAGAATTTGCCATTATCTAACATACTAAAAGTCTGTACCAGTGGAACTCACATCGTCAAATCCTAATCACATTCTCACAATCTGACTTTATATTTTTATGTATGGAATGTAGGAGGAGCCAACACAAGCACAAGGAGAACATGCAAACTTCAAGGGCAGCAGTGCTAAGCAGGGCACCACCATGCTACCCTATATATTTATTTATTATTTATAATTAATCATTTGTCATAGCCCTGTACAATTAATGCAAGACAGATGATACAACAGAGTAGCCATTCCCCTGATGTCTCTGTAAACATATATTATTACATTTCCATTTATTTTCAAAACAGTAAAGGAAAAATTAATGTTTTGCTCTGTACACTGCCCACATATAGATCTCCTTTAGTCGTATTTTTATGTATTTGTAAGTAAGCACACAGTGAATACTCTGTACATTCAAAAAGTACTGATCTCATACACACCATCTGTTTAATGGAAAATACATAGAAGCTAAAACAAATGAGCTTTTATACACGGCTGCCTATTCATGATGCAATTAGCTGTAACAAGCTGCTTTAATCACTTGTTATTTGTAAGTCATGTTTTGCTTGCTCTTAGTGTGCATTTAATAAGACCATAATGTTATATCAAACAATTATACACATGACATTTCTCCAGCACTGCACTAGAATCTACTGTGTTTACAGGAATAGCATTTCCTATTATTGTTTCTAGTCTATGCATTTTCCAGATAAAAATTTAGACTCATATGTCAAAAGGCATCTGTGATGTACCAAATGTAAATATCATACACTGAGCATAATTACATATAATATGTGTGTGTTTGTAATCCTGTGAGTGCTGTAATTACACAGACAGTGTAATCATCATCATCATTTTGAAATTTCTCATTAATTATGGCTTTATTGGGGCCCCTACACTCCTGGCCCCCCTGCAACTGCTTCATCTGTAGATACAGGGGTTATTTATCAAAGGTCGAGTTTTAGAGGTTTGTGAGGTTTTTTGAATCAGTGAATTTTGGGTGAAAAACTTGAATACTCGAATTGACCAAGTTTTCGGTGGAAAAAAAACCAGTTGGCAGTAATGGCTCGAATTGATCGAGTTTTCAGTGGAAAGTTTTTAAGCAAAACCTAACAAAAAAGCTTGAACAATATGCAGGCTAGTAACATCTTCAACTGGTTCAAGGGACCTCTGTCATTGACTTCTACATGACCTCGACGGGTTTTAAAAGGTGTATTTTCAGATTCAACCTATTTCCACGGTGGGGGTATAATAGGTCTCTGGTTTTTTTAACCAGAAAATGTAAGATTATTGACTGAAAAATACCCTCTAAAACTCAAATTATTTGGGTAAAAATCAACTTGACCATTGGTAAATAACCCCTTCAATATACATGTAATTGAAGTAAAGAGAGGGAACAAGCTGGTTGCAACTGGGTGCACTTCTGTGCAGATTTGGATTCATATTAGTTCCTGAGATTTTTGAAATACGGTAACTATTGTATAACTTGTTGCAGTGGCTAAATGTATTCCAGATGCATTTGGGAGAGAGTATCACAGTAATGCCACATAAAAAGTGGATCCAATGGAATTTGTGTGATTATTAGTTTAAAGTGGACCTGTCACCCAGACATAAAAATCTGTATAATAAAAGTCCTTTTCAAATTAAACTTGAAATCCAATTTCTATTTTTTATTAAAGCATTCATAGCTGTTGTAAACTCATTTAAAAATCTCAGCTGTCAATCAAATATTGATGGCTGCTACTCTATGCCTTAGACATAGAGGCGGGGCAGACAATTACTTTCACTTTCCATACAGCACTTCCTAGATGTCACTGCTCTCTCCACATTCCCCCTCTCACTTTACCATTTAATTGTGTAACCAGGGCATGGGGATAGACAGGTCCCCCATTCTGGTGCACAAACAAGATTTTGAGATGATGCAAGGCTTGCCTTTATAACAGTGTCCACAAAATGGCTCCTGCCTGCTTGCTATAATTATGAATTCCCAGACTGAAGGAAGCAAGGTTCAAATAATTTATATTGACTATGTGATAAAATAGGATTTTGAATACATTTTGCAGATGACGGGTCCCCTTTAAGAGAACAACTGTATCGTATCTTTGAATCAGTTCGGCTGCCCTCTCTCCTCAATTAAGCCTTTTCTATGTGTATTTGTTTTGTTAGTGTCCATTTTATCCATTTCATTATTATCTTAGACATATAGCAATTCTGCACAACTGCAAAGCGGCAGTCATGGCCTTGATTGGGTGGGTAGCATATAGATTGTAACCCTGGGTGCAGGGCCCTCATTACGTAATATATCAATTTGTGTGTAAATCACTTACCCTTATCTACAACTTTATAAATAAAAGTAATAACATACAACCCTAGGAGACAGGTGAAGGGCAATGTTACCTCTAATTTCTTGCTAATGGGTGTATTTTAACCCTTTACCTGAACTGTGTCACAGAACATAAAGCTACAGCATACTCTCATCAGTGCTGTTAGTTTTTGAACAAAACCACCATGGGGCATTGATGAATCCTGTGACCCAATAACCTCAAAAAATTAATTTGCAGCTATTACTAGGCTAGTAGTGAACTGGTTTTCAGTCATTGCATGCAGGCAGCATGTTTCTCACAATCTCATACAGAAAACCTGCTTCTGTTGTTTGTGTTCTAAGTTCCACTAATTAGGCTCAGCTGCATTGTATTGTGGAGTCCTCCCTGTACCTTGCAATAAAATATATTTGGCCCATACACGATCAGTTATCTTTAGGGTCTAGGCCCCGACCCCGCATATTGACGGCAGTGAAAACACTTTGTGCAGTTAATTGGAAAACCATTTGCCTTCCGAATCAACAAAGTTAAATGGATCAGATCCATGGGAACTATAAGGACACACCTACAGGACAAGGGACATGACAATGAACTGTAAGGGTGAATCCACACAGAACTAATAGTAGCAGCTACTAGTTACGGCTACAAAATAGAAAATAGTGATAATTGGCTTTGTTAAGACATAATGTGTTTTAGCAGAGGCAATTCTCAGTATTGTCTATGGGTATTTTTTGGCATTTTGTAGTCACAACAAGTAGTTGCTGCTACTAGTAGCCCTGTGTAGGCTTAAGTGTGCTTAACACCTAATAGCAGGCATGGGAAGGTTGCTGTAAAGAAAGAGTTAATTTTATATGCTTACCTGAGGTAGAAAATTGTAGTCAGCGAAGTCCCTGGCTTGATTGAAGGTCCCGGGCGACAGCTGGGTAGAATAGAAAGGCGATTGGTGGTTAGCAATCACGTGACCTAAAAGAAGGTTGTATAAAAGCTGGTTCGCGGCTAGCTTACCTGTCAGTCGGCGAAGATCGGTGAAGGAGGAGCATCGTCAACATGCTGTCCAGATTTACACCCACCCGCCCACCCGGTTGTGTAATATATTGAGTATATGTTGTTAATAAAGCTTATAAAAAAAAATAAGAAAAAAAACTATTGTCGCAGGAGGAAAAATTTAATTTTGTTATATAAGTAGTTTCCTGGCCGGAAGAATCGAAAGGCGGAACTATTTGGGATAGGCTAACCAATGAAGGAATTGGGCTGGCTAGTTTATGTATTTTGAGGGTACATGGTATGTTTAAAAATCTATTAAATTCTGCTGCGGCCATTTTCCAACTAAAGTATGTTGTCATGTGTTTGTTATTTGATATGTGTTTTTTTCTGTTTATAGCATACCGTTCCCATGTGTCCAGCCTTATGGTTCCCCTGGGCAGAATTTAGGAGAGCTCAACTCAGCTCACCTTGACTCATCATGGGATGAACTATAGTGCCGACTTATGACAGACCTGATTTTGTTGATACATATCTTTCTTATCATAATTACAATGTTTTGTAATGTCCATGTGAAAAACCAATAAACATTTATTTAACAAAAAGAACAATTCCATGATAGGTCTCCGTTTTTGAGCTCCTGTGTGTCCTGTTCCTGGTTTGTGGTTCGTTAGTCCATATGCCTGATTCCTGCTCCTTTATTCCTGGCTTATGTTTTGTAGTTCCCAGCTCCCTTGTTCCTGTGTTCCTGGCCGGTAAAAATGATGGCTGATCCCAATGTTATTAATAGGGAAAAAAGATAAATATATAGAAAGGCCAGTATTTTTTTCCAGAAAAGGTAGCAACCCTAGTTGAGCTACATTACAAGTAGCCGACATAAGCAGTATCCATCCTGCTTATGTATCTATATCTGCTTGCCATCACCCCCCAATTTTCACCCCTGTAACAGATTGCCCTTGCCCAGATTGCCCACACAATATGTATTTCTTTTTGAAAGTAACTATGTAATTATGCACAGCTTGACTAGTGGATTAAGTAGAACTGATTACACTGTGTAAGTACAATTTTTTTTACAAAATATGATGAAAAAAAAAAAAGAAAAACATAAGATACACCATATTGTAAATTATCTTAAATTACATTGTGTGCATCACTAAAATATTTTATGGTGGATTTAAATATAAATCTACATAATTTTATTTTCAAATAATCCTTAAGCAAGCCAAGTTATCTGTCCTTTAGGTTCATTGGAGACTGATTGTTGACAGTGCTGTGCCATGGAGTTTGTTAGAATTATTAGCATAGTTTTAATATAATTTCAGCAATATTGCAAAGCCTGTGTACCTGTGTGTTGCCCTGTGAAATGTTACCATTTTTAATTGTAAGACAATAGGGTTAATGGAATCACACAATATGCAAGGTATGACTTACTGGTAAATGCAGTTAAAGCGGTTCTTACAGCTGGTTGCATCATGTATACAGTATCACAACAGTATTTTGAGTTTATGCAGTCAGTTATTTAAACTTTGCAGGAAGCTGGTTAGGAAGCTGGTTAAATATATATATATATATATATATATATATATATATATATATATATATATATATATATTATATGGATAAATGTATTCTCCATTTGCTATGCATTCCCCGAAGATTGTGCCCAAAGGGGACCCTTAAGAGAAGGAGTAATGCCCCATTTCCTGGGTCACAGTATGACCCCTAGCTATCCCCTGCTTGGCAGCTGCTCTATAAATGCCTGGGCCATGGGGACCGCCCGTTTGCGTTCGCTAGGATCCCATCGTTGGGCCCTAGGGCCCACGATCGGATCAGCCCGATATTGCCCACCTCAAGGTGGGCATATCGGAGGGAGATCCGCTCGATTGGTGACATCGCCAAACGAGCGGATCTCTCCATGTATGGGCACCTTTAGTCAGGGAACTAGAGACAGTGCATTAGGGACTTAGATAGATCCCCCTGGGTTTCCCATAAGAAGTGTCCCCAGAGGAAACAGGAGAAACTCAGGGTAGACTGATTGGTCATCACTATGAGTATGTACTGACACCTTGGTTGCCTTCTGTATCGTTATACTATTCTCCCATGTGGATATGTTCCAATAAATCAGTTCGTTATTGTTAAAGAACCACTGGCCCTCAATTATTGTGCACTGCATTCAGTTACAGTTGTGCAACACCCTGCCTCCACACCATTGCGAGGGCTACACCCCTAGCAATTAAGGTCTCATCCGGAGCAAATTATTGGGGTAAAGCTCATAGAGCAACGACTGTTACAGATGGAGATATGATACCATATTTTCAAATTTGACATTGAGGGGCAGATTTATCAAGGGTCGAATTTCGAAGTTAAAAATATTTCGAAATTCGACCATCAAATTGAAATACTTTGACTTCGAATATCGAAGTCAAAGTTTTTTCCAGCAAATTTGGGTATCCTGCGGTCGAAGTAAAACCGCTCGATTGAACGATTAAATCCTTTGAATCAAAGGATTTCAGCAATCGATCAAATGATTTTACTTCTAGACATACTTCTAAAAATGCTCTAGAAGGTCCCCATAGGCTAACATAGCACTTCGGTAGGTTTAATTTGGCGAAGTATTGAAATCAAAGTTTTTTTTAAAGAGACAGTACTTCGATTATCGAATGGTCGAATATTCGAACGATTTTACTTCGAATCGAATTTGAAGTCAAAGTCGTAGTATCCTATTCGATGGTTGAAGTATCCAAAAAATTACTTAGGGGCAGATTTACAAAGCTCGAGTGAAGGATTCGAATTAAAAAAACTTCGAATTTCGAAGTGTTTTTTTGGCTACTTCGACCATCGAATGGGCTACTGCGACCTTCGACTACTACTTCGACTTCGAATCGAACGATTCGAACTAAAAATCGTTCGACTATTCGACCATTCGATACTGTCTCTTTAAGAAAAACTTCGACCCCCTACTTCGGCAGCTAAAAGCTACCGAAGTCAATGTTAGCCTATGGGGAAGGTCCCCATAGCCTTGCCTGTGATTTTTTGATCGAAGGATATTCGTTCGATCGTTGTATTAAAATCCTTCGAATCGTTCGATTCGAAGGATTTAATCGTTCGATCGAATGAATAATCCTTCGATCGTTCGATCGCAGGATATTCGAAGTTGAACGATTTTAGTTCCTAGTCGAATATCCCTCGATATTCCTCGATATTCCCTCGATATTCGACCCATAGTAAATCTGCCCCTTAGAATTTTTTTTTTTTTGCTTAGAAAATTCCCTCGAAATCACTTCGACCCTTAATAAATCTGCCCCTAGTTGTTGAACATACATTGCATTACATTATAGCATCATTCATATCAAGGATGCCTATGTGATGTCACTATAATTGGGATGATTGTGATGATGTATATAGTAGAAAAATTAGTGAATAAAAACTGGGGTATGGAAAAAATATTTTATAGTTGTTTAATTATTTGCCTTCTTCTTCTAACTCTTTCCAGATTTCAAATGGGGGTCACTGAAGCCATCTAAAAACAATTGCTCTATAGAGCTACACATCAATTATCATTGCTACTTTTTTTAAAAGGAAATGTTCATTGCTACTTTTAATTACACATCTTTCTATTCAGGTCCTCTCCTATTCATATTCCAGTCTCTTATTCATTTCAATGCATGGTTGCTAGGATACTTTGGACCCTAACAACCAGACTGCTGAAATTATAAATATTGAGAGCTGTGGAATAAAAAGCTAAATAACTCAAAAACCACAAAAAAATGAAAACCAATTGCAATTGTCTCAGAATATCACACTAAAGGGCATATTTTTCAAGGGTCGAATTTTCGAATTGAAAAAACTTCGAAATTCAAATTCAAAAAGACCAAACGAAATTAAGTCAAACGATTAGGTCCGTATTTAGCCAAATTTGAATCGTACGAAACAAAGTAATAGCGCATTCAATCCAATTGACTCCAAATAGGTTCTAGGAGGTCCCCCATAGGCTAAAACAGCAATTCAGCTGCTTTTATGTGGCGAATGGTCAAAGTCGAAGTTTTAAAGAGACAGTACATGATAAATTTCGATATTCCAATTTTTTTCCAATTCAAATCGAATTTGGACTATTCCCTAGTCGAAGTACACAAAGGGGCAGATTTATCAAGGGTCGAATTTCGGAGTGGAAAATACTTCGAAATTCGACCATCGAATAGAATCCTCCGACATACGAATTTGAAGTTGGAGGATTTTATTCATCGTACGATCGTATTCGGATTGTACTCTGATCGTACTTCGATTCGTACGAGTCGAACGATTTTATTGTATGCTTTTCCTTCGATACCCAAAAACTTAGAAATATGCTCTGGCAGGTCCCCATAGGCTATTATAGCACTTGAGCAGGTTTAAGTTGGCAAAGTATTGAAGTCGAAGTTTTTTTAAAGAGACAGTACTTCAACTATTGAATGGTCAGATATTCGAACGATTTTTACTTTGAATCTAATTTGAAGTACATTCGAAGTCGTAGTATCCTATTCGATGGTTGAAGTATCCAAAAAATTACTTCGAATTTCGAAATTTATTGAAAATTTCCTCGAATTCACTTCAACCCTTGATAAATCTGCCCCTAAATAAACCCAATAGATTGGTTTTGCTTCCAATAAGGATTCATTATATCTTAGTTTGGATCAAGTACAAGGTACTGTTTTATAATTACAGAGAAAGAAAAAACATTTTAAAAAGGTTGGCTTTTTTGGATAAAATGGGAGTCCATGGGAGATGACCTTCCCATAATTTGGAGCTTTCTGGATAATGGGTTTCCAGATCAAAAGTTTGACACCCAACAATGGTCCTTATTGGGGACTGAAACATTGAGAAGACTAATTTAGCAACTCCTGTGAGTGCCATTCTTTTGCTTTGTTTATATATAGCCTATGGTAAACTGAGTGGCGTCGTTGCTCTATGAGCTTTACCCCAATAATATGCTCCGGATGAGACCTTAATTCCTAGGGGTGTAGCCCTCGCAATGGTGTGGAGGCAGGGTGTTGCACAACTGTAACTGAATGCAGTGCACAATAATTGGGGGCCAATGGTTCTTTAACAATAACGAACTGATTTATTGGAACATATCCACATGGGAGAATAGTATAACAATACAGAAGGCAACCAAGGTGTCAGTACATACTCATAGTGATGACCAATCAGTCTACCCTGAGTTTCTCCTGTTTCCTCTGGGGACACTTCTTATGGGAAACCCAGGGGGATCTATCTAAGTCTCTGGTTCCGTGACTAAGCCACAATGCCCTTGGGATCTAATCCCTTCTATCACTCCTTGGTAGAGTCAAAGCTGTTCAATATACAGTAGGTAGCCCTAAGCTGTCTGGCTCTCCTAGAGAGACTATTACAGGGTCTAGCTATTCCTTACTAGCTCTGACTAATGATCAAATCCATTTAGGAGAGGGTCAGGCAAAAGCCTCTGGAAAAATCTTCTGTAGAACTCCCTCCTGAGACCACATGGCCTAGGCATTTATATTATTATTCGATTACGAATCGAAGTCAAAGTAAATTCGAAGTCGTAGTATCCTATTCGATGGTTGAAGTATCCAAAAAATTACTTTGAAATTCGAACTTTTTATACTTCGAAAATTCACTCGAATCTTAGTAAATCTGCCCCAAAAAGTAGCTTGAAATTCGAATTTTTTTTCATTCGAAAATTCACCTCGACCTTTGATGATAAATCTGCCCCTTTAAAAGTTAACTCAAAGGTGAACAATCCCTTAAAATTAAATAATATTGGACGACTATAATTCATTTCTAAAACCTTCTATCCGACCTGCATTCTCCACCAGGGGGCACAATAGAGTCAATTAGTGTATTATTAATAAAGGCGTTTGTCCAGCCCTCCTCACCTTTCCCCTCGTTGTAGCAAGTTCTGATTGGTTCTTTTCCTACGGAGTGTCAGACTCGCCTTGTTATGATTGGATACTAGGAACCGATGACGTAGCCCAAACAGGTTCTTGGCTTCCTCGGTGAATGATGGCGGAGGATGAGGGCTGCAGGGCAATGCTGCGGGAGCGGAAGGGGCAAAGTGGTGGAGAGGAAGTGTCCCTGGACAGCGCCTCTACCCCGGAGCCGAACGGCACAATGAATGCAGCACAGTATACGCGGCAGCTGCAGGAATGGCTCTGGCAATGTTACTGTGGCTCCATATGCTGGCAGAGCAGCTGCGCCACTACCACGGCTTTTCTAATGATGAACGCGGCCTCCAGCAGCACCGGGGAGCAACCTGGCAGAGCGGCCATCAGCAGCAGCAGGAGAGCGACCGGCACAACTCCTACAAGTGGCGGCACAGGAAGCAGTGTCACAGCAGCCGGTGAGCAGTCACATGGCATCTATTGGTCTGTCAGTCTATTCACAGGATTCCCAATTCCCAACAACACAAAACATTCACTGGGGCCTGGGAATTATTCTGGCTGGACACAATTCACCTTAGTCCCTTCTACCTCCTTCTTTGCCCAATGATAATGATAAAATAGTACTGCTCCAATAGCTCATCACCAAGGCTGCTGGGAGCTGTAGTTCAGGGATGTGTGTCAGCTTGTAGCCATCTACTAATAGAACTTTTAATATCAAGGGAAATGTAAGTCTGTGTATTGGAATCATCTCCTTGTATGAGTGACACCAGTGAACTGGAGTTAGCCGTGCGTTGGGTTGCCATCTTTTCCGGAAAAAAATACCGGCCTTCCTATATGTTTATTTTTTGTCCCTATTAATAACACTGGGCTCAACCATCATTTTTACAGGCCAGGCCGGTAAAATACCGGCTAGGTGGCAACCCTAGCCATGCATCCCGTATCATGTCTGCTATTGCCTTCCTCAAACTACATTGATCCCAAGGACCCTGTTTGCATCAGCTGAATCTCACTTGCACAGTTTATCATGGCACCATAATTATTACTAAGATATAAACATGGTTTCTGCTCTGTAAAAGGGCAACGATTAAGATGGAAGGGGAAAACAGACTAAATGCCCCTCTCTCATATAAAAAAACCCGGCTATTTGCATGTAACAATCTTATTTACATGCAAATGATAAAATCCAAAAATGACTTGCCCAGCTGAAAAATACTGTAATCTTCCCACCCCTTTTTGTCATTCAAAAACATAGCAGTACTATTCTATTCAATGGGAAAGTATTTTCAGGTTGTTGTTTTTTTTTTGCTCATCCAAGTGGTGATATAATACAGGCTACAAAGCATCATGGATACCATTACCCTTAAGGTCTGTAGGGTTACTGACTTATTTATTGCATGAAGATCAACTTAATATGCTCTTTTTTTTCTTTTCTTTTGTTTTGAAGGAGTTTAGTTGGTGTGGGTGTTGGCTAAGCATGACAGCCTTGCTCCATTTTCTCTATATTGGCAATTACATGAGGAGAATCAGCAGATGCGTCTGATTTAAAGCGGTTGTACAATACATTTGTATCCTTAAAGGACCAGTAACATCAAAAATTTATTTTACAGAATTCATTACAATACCACGAAAAAAAAACGCCAAGACAAAAAAAAATTTAAAATAGCAAAGCCTTTATTAAGAAATAACTTACAGAAACTCCACTTCCTGTCCTCTACAGAAACGGCGACCATCCATACTGCGGCGTTTGATTTCTCCTCCCTGGCTATTCTAGTGACACTGTGTTCTCTGCCCCCATCTCCTTCTCCACCTCTGTGCAAATACCTCTTCCTGTGCTGCCAGTGCCTGTGCTATCTGTCCTTCGCTACAGATAGTTGTCGGTGCCTGTTCTACTCCTGTTCTATATCCAGATGTGCACAGTACAGCACGGAGTACTTCGCAATTACCAAATCCCCGAGGTCCCAGAATGTCAGCGCTTCTCATCCTAGGCAGCAGTAAACACAATCCCGGCTGAACTGCGAAGTGGCAGTATAGTAGCAGTCAGCGGAAGCGAGTTCCAGTGCTAGGACAGCACAAAGTAGCGTAAGCTGCACGTGCCATTGCCCCAGTCCGAATTGCTCGCCCCTCTCTAGCAGTGCCTATGGAAAAGCAGAGGGTACTCACTGTGCCCATGATTCCTCGCCCGGCAGTCAGTGTTTGGCTACAGACAACAGCTCTCAAGCACTTGTGCGCCGGTTGGATCACTCATTCCGGCAGAGTGAAGGCTGTAGCGCTTATCCCATACACTTCTAGAGTAAGTGGCCGGTGCCGGCATTTTCTTTGCCAAACACCGAATGGAGTGCTCAGTGCAGAGACTTAACGATTTGCTCAGACAGCAGCGGTGCACGAGTGCCTGAGAGCTGTTGTCTGTAGTCTTCAGTCCGGCGCCGGGAGAGCCCAGGGGAAGGCAGGAGTTACACGCTCCTATGAAACCAGCAAGTGAGAAGCGCCTTTCTGTTCTGCCTGGTTATCAATCACGACACGCCGCATCTCTGCTCAGGGGAGGAGGGAAGACCGAGAGAAAGGTGGAGAGCGGAGGAGGGAAGCCGATGCACGGGGAAGGAGAGACACTGCTGCTGCTGGACGTCGCGAGGAGGATGCCTTTCAGTGAATTTCCAGGGAGGAGAAATCGATTGCTGCAGTGTGGATGGTCGCCTTTTTGCCGTTTCTGAAGAGGACAGGAAGTGGATTTTCTGTAAGTTATTTCTTAATAAAGGCTTTGCTTTTTAAAAGTTTTATTTGTCTTGGTGTTTATTTTTTGTTGTGCACTAACGAATTTTTAAACATTGTTTTTTGATGTTACTGGTCCTTTAAAGAGCATTTGTTTTTTAGATGAGGTCAGTGACCCACATTTAAAAGCTGGAAAGAGTCAGAGGAAAAAGGCAGATCCTTTAAAAACAATAAAAAAAAAATAGGCAAATTGAAAAGTTGCTTAGAATTAGTCTTTCTATAACATACTAAATGGTAACTTAAAGGTAAACCACCCCTTTAAGACCATGCATTAAGCTTGTAGGTCAGTGATGTCATAAAACAAATTGCCTTAATTTCCTGGCTTGAATGCAGAGATCCCTCCAGAGAATGGTGCAGGATCACATGTTTTATATTGCATCCATTGCTGAGCTAATTCTCTTGAACTAGAAACAAGCTATGTATGGTTGGCACTTCTCAAGCTATGTATGGTTGCCTGGGAAAGTAAGAGTCTGCATTCTCAAGCTGTACCTGTGCCATGTCTGATAAGTTTTACTTAAAAGATAATTCAACCCTTTACTAAAAAAACCCTACCCTACATAGACCCCCCCCCCCGAGCCTAGCTGCCGCCACGGGAAAATGCCCCTAACTTTTTACTTACCCCTCGGTGCAGATTCAGGGATCACAGTTCTTCGGCGCTTCAGCAATTTCCTTCTATTTCGGCACATGCACAGTTATCGCAAACCGGGAAATTCCTTCAACTGCCCCATGCGCCGCTTTGCCAGTCTCAGTCGCGGTTGTTCACAATTAAATTAGATTAAATTTGCAGTTTTTAATGTTTTATTATTTTTTTATTACCCTAGCAACCATGCATTGATTTGAATAAGAGACTGGAATATGAATAGGAAAGGCCTGAATAGAAAGATAAGTAATAAAATGTAGCAGTAACAATGCATTTTGTAAGCTTACAGCTCCTCTATTTATTTATTTTTTGATGGGGTCAGTGACCCCCATTTGAAAGCTGTAAAAAGTCAGAAGAAAAAGGCAAATAATTTAAAAAAAACTATGACAAAAAAAAAGACCTATTGAAAAGTTGCTTAGAATTGGCCACTCTAAAATATACTACTTAACGGAACAGTAACACTAAAAATTTTATGTGACAAATCCACTCTAAACTGCTTCAATAACAGCTCTATTGTGCATAAAGTTTATTATATTCAATGCTTTGTACAAAAAACATATTAAATCTCTGTGTACACTGTAGAATGGCGAAAGGGCGATTCTGCAAAATCCGAGGTGCGGCGCTCCACATCTCTGCCTAGACTGCTGAACCGGAAGCTAGTTCTTGCTGCTGTACTGAGGATTTTACAGACCTCTGCAGGACTTACTTCTGTGCTGCAAGCAGGGAAGGAATGTCCGCAGCGTAATTTACTTCTGTGAGTGCTGCGAGTGGAGAAGGAACGCCCGCAGCGGTTATTCCTAAGCTTGCTCGTTCAGTGATGCGAAAGGTAAAGGCAGATCAGCTATAAATCGAACACATAGGACCCAGTAAATTACCGCTGTGGACATTCCTTCTCCACTCGCAGCACTCACAGAAGTAAATTATGCTGAGGACATTCCTTCCCTGCTTGCAGCACAGAAGTAAGTCCTGCAGAGGTCTGTAACCACCCCTTTAAAAAGGTAGCTCCCCTTTTAAATTAATTTGTAGTAAAATGTAGACAACGATAACTGGAGACCATTTTTTGTAGTTGTTGAATTATTTTGCTTTTGGTTTGGCAGCTTTCCAGTTTGTAACTTAAAATGGGTAGAAAAGATGTCATATATGAGTTGCAACAGAAACAATGTTCGCTGAACAACAGAGTTTTGGAAAATCTTGAAATTCAGCATCTGAAAAGATGCTGTAAAGGTACACAGATAAATAAAGGCCTGTGAAGTAACATATTAAAAGTTACCTTAAAAGTGAGCTTCGCAACCAAGAATTGGAGAAAACTTGAATATATACCTTTGGTCAGGGGATCAAGAAAGCCCCTATAGTGCTGAGAATTTAATCTTAGAAGGTTATATTATTAGATGTATGCAAATAAGCCCTATTTGTCAGGGTACGTCTATGCTTGTACTTTAAAACTAACAGGCAGGTTGCTTTTTTTGTACTCAACTTCATTGTAGTAATTTATCTAAAATGGTTTGTGGTGATCATGTTTGAAAAGTCGGTATGCCTGAAATGACTTCCATTTTGCTTTGAAAAACCTAGAAGGGTATTTTCATGCTGAAAGGATTCATTCAGGTTATTAAGTTGCATTTCAATGTGCCACCAGCTGTTCATTTTGCTCTGCAGTCTCACAGGCTTTCAGGTAACAATATGTTGCTTTGTTTTTCAGGTCGTGAATATGTTATTCCTACCTTGGCACAGAGGTTCAGAGCTGAAATGGTGGATTTCTTCATCCTGTTTTTCATAAAAGCAGCTTTTATCTTAAGTATAATGCATATTAGTGGAATCCAGTAAGTAGGTGATGCAATATGTTGACACACATCCTCCAAGTATAACCAACTGTGTGAGATCAAGTTTCTTGCATGGTTTCCGCTACACTAGCTTGAAACACAGATAAAAATTCTAACTAAGAAAGCTTAAAGGACAAGGAAAGGCAAAAAAATAAAATCCCATTTTTACTTTCTTTAATGAAAAAGTAAACCTATCTCCAATATACTTTAATTAAAAAATGTGTACCGTTTTTATAAGAAACCTGACTGTATGCAGTGAAATTCTCTCTTCATTTACTGCTGTGGATAGGAATTGTCTGATGGTCCCTAACTGCTGAGCAGGGAAACAATCATATTTATGAACAGCAGGGAGAGCCCCTGTCTTACTTTCCAGCCATGCAGAATTCAAGCAGCTTTGTATATGACGATCCCTAAGCAGCCCAGACCACACTGAGCATGTGCAGGGTCAGGCAAAGATGTTTAACAAAGTTACAAGATGACAGCCCCCCTGTGGCCAACTTTGAAAGCATAAATCATTTGTTTGATTAGGCTTTGTGGTGCAGTAAGTTCATGTTTATGTTTAGTATACAAAATACAGCATTTCTAGCCTTATTCTATTTTAGACTTTCCTTGTCCTTTAAGTATGAATTTTGTTGATATTTTTTCCTTGAAGTCCTGAGTGATCATAGAAGACTTTCAATAAAGTAGAAATAGTTTGTCCCTGGGCTATTTGGGAAAGGCATGGGAAAGATATATTTGTTAACATTGATTACTAGTAATGTGCAGACCGTCCCAAAACCTGTGGGTGGGTTGGGTTTGTGCTGAATTTAGGTTGAACCGTGCCATGTGCCCACAACCTTACAATGCCCCTCTTCCACCACCCTTTAGCACTTTATTTAGGCTTGTGCATGTGTGCCCCACCCCATCTATGACATTAGGCGGACCTTTAAATACCAAAGTGTGCCGGGTTAGGGTCTGGTGCGTTTAAGAAGGGAAGGGTTGAGTGGGGTGGGGGTTAAATTTTTGTCGACCCGCACATCACTAGTGGTTACAACATACATAGCAGATCTTGCAAATTTCAGTCTGCAGATATTTCTTAGTAGAAGAAGTTGTGAGAAGACAAGAGAAAAGGCATGTTACTGCTTGTCATTTGCTGATTTATATTGACTGTTTTAGCCAAGACAGATACTGGCTCTGGATGCTTTGGATCAAGAGTCTCAAAGTTCAGAACCTGATTCCCAAAAAAAAAAAAGGTTTTCACATAATAATGTTAGCATGTATTCTCTACACACAGCTGCAACCCTTCTGTCAGACATAGATCATGTGCCTAAGTTAGTGGGTTTTTAGAATTTCTGTATGTCATCTGAGAATTTGCCTTTCCCAAGGCACCTTTGTATCATGTGGAAGAAAGTACACAATGGCTTCCCTGTTCAAATTGAAGTGTTAATCACTGTATTCTGTAGTCTTTTTAAATACTGTATGTTTGTTGTTCTCTTCCCTGTCCCTGGCACAGTAGATCAGGGATTAAATAACAACCGAAACTATATTCACTGGAGGATGGTGCCAAAATGTTGGGTATCATCAGTAAATCCAACCAGGCACTGTCCCAGGAATACTGAGTGTCATGCTGCCATTTTATTCACCTTTTCCAGGCATCCAGCACTGATTTGCACTCATGTATGTGCAGTAGATTAAACTAGAAAAATGCTGCTGTGTTGCTAATGCTGAGAAAATTGTGAAAAAAAATATAATTAAACAATTAGAATTATTTGCTTAAAATGGCCTCTATGGGAGATGGTCTTTGCAGTTTTCTGGATAACATATAAGGGATCTCATACCTGGAAATGTACCATCTCCATAACATGGCCTTTTTGCTGCACAGTTTGTTTTACACATGTTAATTCAATCTGAAGGCTGGAAATACCCACAGTGTTTACTTCAGACTTGCCCGTGGTACAGTCGGCACTGGGCACTCATTTTTACAATGGGTAAATATGGGAGGTGGCTTCTGCCAGGCAGTACTCCTCTTCCACCCTGGTCATAGGAATCTTGGTCTGTCACTACTTGTTTTTGCTTAATGGCTTCATTTTTGCTTACTCAATTCTGTTCAGGTTTGGCACATTGCATATCTATTTTTTATTTATTTTGTGAATTTCACCGAAACAACATTGCAGCGTCTGTGTGTCTTACTATTTCAAGCAAGTTAATTACATTATGTGAAGCGTTCTTCATACAGTTGATATTCAAGAATTCTTGCTATGAATCATTTGCCTTTTTAAATATGTTCATTTTTAGAGACATTTCCAAGTTTACTATGCAGTACATCATTGAAGAAGTAGATGAGGACACCTCAATGGAAGATTTGCAGAAGATGATGGTGGTAGCACTTATCTACAGAATAGTGGTGTGCTTCTATGAGGTAGGCTCTTTGTGTTCTTATGCTACAGTGTGTGGCTTATTCACTAAATACAAACAGATTTGCCTATATTAGGTCAAATAGTATTTTACTTCTATATGAAAGCGTTTCAGAGTAATTTCTCAATGGCTTCAGGCATATGGCTTTGTTATGGCCACTGCAATGCTGTCTGTTGACACTGTTGTCTTTAAGTGATTATGTCACAAATTTGTAAGTATGGTTTGGATCATTGTCAGCTGAAAGATAACGTTTCTGGTTGATAATTTGACACATTGCTTCAGAATTTCTACTTAATCCTTCCTCGTGATACCATCTATCTTCTATAGGCCACCAGTCCTTTTTCCAGCAAAACACTCCCATGGTATGCTGTTGCCACCCCATGCTTCACAGTTGGTTATTATCCTGCCTGAGGTTAAATTGAACCCTTTGAAGCAAAGTTTGTTCATTCCTGGGCATTCATTTAATAGCCTTCTTGCTGAATAATGCAGTTTGTGTATATATTGGATCATTCATCTGACACCCAACTCCTGAATGAAGACAGAATGAGGAGAAGCAGATGCTGAGAGAGGAATAGTGAAGATAAACTTGATTATTACAGAAACGATGCAGAATTTCTAATCGATTGTATTTAGAAAGTTGCTTACTTTGACAGATCGGCATGGCGGGCCTCTTGTATCTAAGTGTAATAAGGTAATAAGGGCGCCAAGTTTAATATTCACGCTGAACAAAAGGGCACATTTTCCCTTACCAGGGCTCAGTGAATAGCACAGACGTGCTGGATGTCACAGAACCCTCCCTACCAGCGGTGCCATTACACATCGCGCCTCTTCAGGAAGGTGTGCATTGCAACGCAGCTGCAGAGCTTTATAGATGTAACACGGCACAACACGTATTGGGGAGCTTGGCATAAGTGACGGTCTCATCTGCAGTCACAGTGAGTGGATATTCCAAAGGCCAGTATTCTTATGGCAAATAGAGAGGTCAGATGCACTTAGAGAGATATGGGATGACATCCAAGTCTGTGAGAAAGTCTACAAAAAAGTGTTAACACAGCCTTCAGCATCAACCTTCCACCACAGTCAGGGGATTTTTTGGAGTTTTTAAAAACCATATTCCAGAACAGAGTTCAGGAGATTCTTTTGGATTTTTCTGACCCAGGGGAAGGCCCCTCTGATATAGATGTTATTAAATCATGATTCTAATATGCAGCCTTCTGACCACCAACAGACAAACACCAATAGTGATTCTGAAGCAGAACAAACTATGTTTGCCAAGCCAGACATTTCAAAAAAGATTCTTAAAGAAAGAACTTTGTGCTCCTTTCCTATATTTAAATCTATCACTTAAACCATTAAGGCAGAATGGCAGCAACCAGACCATCATCCTGTCCTAACAAAGAGGTTTTATAACACTTATCCCATTCCGGAAGAACAACAGAAAATGTGAGATAAACCACCTAAGGTGAATTCATCTATTGTAAGACTACCCAAACAAATCACACTCTCAACTGAAGAAGTGGCTTTGAAAGATCCTATTGATAAAAGGCTGGAGTCGTCCTTAAAGTGAGCCTACACACTGACGGCTTCAATTCGGTGCCCAGCAGCAGCAGGCTGCACACACAGCGAAACTTTGGGCTCAAGAGATGACACTCAATCTGCCCACTTAAATCCAAGAATTAACATCAGACGTGGACAGATTACTATTCTAACAGGTGTTCCTGGCCTACTCAGAATAGAAACTATCACTCCTTTTTGTCCATCTTCCTTTCAAAACTCCAGATCTGACCAAGCCTGCCATTGAAATAGACCATAGTGGCAGAAGCAAAATCAGCAATCCAGGAAGCTGGTAGCATCAAAGCCTGCCTTGGCACGACTGACCTCATCAAAGTCCAGCCACTCAGGTAGGAGGTAGTCTATCCCAATTCCTCTCCTGCTGAGAGATGCACATCACAGACCAGTGGGTGTTACAAGTCATTTGAGACAGCTACAAATTCCTCTTCTCTACCATTCCTCTGAGAAATTCAGGGTCTTTTTACCCCAATCTCTTCCTTGTGAAAAACAAAGACGGTACATTCAGACCGTTTCTCAGTTTGAAGAATCTGAAGGAATTTATCCCCAAACAGTGATTAAAAATGCAATCAGTTTGGCCCACCACAGCCTTCATGA
The DNA here is from genome assembly GCF_017654675.1 of Xenopus laevis. Classification (NCBI taxonomy): domain Eukaryota; kingdom Metazoa; phylum Chordata; class Amphibia; order Anura; family Pipidae; genus Xenopus; species Xenopus laevis. The sequence continues at coordinate 98,301,637 of NC_054381.1, read as the reverse complement.
GCTCGGTCGACCCACAGGAAGCTTACTTGTACATCCCTATACACCACAAGTCACAACCATTCCTTCGGTTCATGGTTCACAGTTATACCCTCCCTGTTCTTAGGACAGCTTCTGGACGGCTCCACGTGTCTGCACTGACAGGAGTGCCGACTAGAGAAAAGTAGATTTTGGACTTACCAGAAAATCATTTTCTAGCAGGCCCGAACTGTCAATGCAGTAAGTCTCACCCAGGCTGATTGTGTATGGGCTGGGGGACTATCTCCTTCTTCTCGGTATCCTTCCAACCTTTGTCTCTTGACCTATCTTCCTCCTTTTACCGTGTCTGTTCCACCTCATCAAGCTTTGCAATAGAAATGGTAAGGAGAGGTGGAGCCAGCCCTTATATCCAGAAGGAGGGGTCAAGAGTCCAATCTTCTGTCCTGCCTCCAGAGGTGAAGCTAGAAATAACCTACATGGCCAAAATCTTTTTTTTGCTGCTATAGTCACTTTTTTCTAGACTTTAGGCAGTAATGTAAAGTAATGTTTATGGGTGCATTGTATGTTATGCCACTTTGTTGAGAAAAACACTTTTTAGTTGTGAAGGATTGCCCTTCAGATACACAGCAAAGGAGTTTATTGCCAGGCACCAAACTAGAATGCAGAGGCAGTTGTCTTCCTCCTCCCCCTTAAAGAGATACTGGCACCTGAAATTAAACTTTTTTTTACATCTATTATAATATTGGCTTTGCAAGCTACTTCTAACTTTGCCATAAAGTATTTGCATGATGCTTTTACATTACCGGTCTGATCCCCCATGTTCCTGTATGAGGGGGCTGCCATCTTTGTGCAGCAGGAGTCTGTTAGCATTAGAAACTGTAACTAACAGGCTGAGATGGGACAGTCAGGTTGGCAAAGTCAGAGTGTCAGAGAGTCAGGCTTAGGAACTTCATTAACAATTATATACAAAAACAAACCTCTCAGCAAAAAATTATCAACATGACCTATAGGTAACATTTAATGTACATTCATATGCTAAAATTCATTTTTTAGTGTCTACCACTTTAAACAATAATAAAGTGCCAACACTTTTGTTTTGTGTTACAATGATTTTTGCCTTTGTTGTTTATTTTACATCATATGAGGGTAGAACAATGCACATGCACCATGCCTGATGCTTGTAAAAAGGAGGGCCTGATTGAAGAAGGTAAGCTTGGTTACATGGGAGATAGAGTAGCCCTGTCATTGGCTGCATAGGACTTCTGGCAATAGGGTGTGGCACAGCAAGTGCAGTAAATAGCCAATGAGAATTTGACAATTGCACTGTCTGTGACCAATGGTAACACTGTGCAATGCACTTTACCAGCATGTCATTGAGCTTCACCTGCTCCTCCTAAAATATAAATAGCTGCTAGTACCTTGGACATAAGACTACTGACACATACGTGTTATGACATGCTTGTTTAAAAAAATCCAATGAGGGGGGATATACTTAATTTTTAATTCTGCACAGCAAATACATGCAGGTGTTCTACTTTTCATTCAGCGTTTTGAATAAAGAAACTAGTATGGCAGTTGTGACTCGTGTAAAATTAGGCAAATTTTAAAACATGAGATTTGGTATCAGCACTTTTTTTAGTCTACATGGTTATCTGCCGGTCATCTCACATTTGCTGCTTTTTCCATTTATTTTTTAAGATAATTTGCATTTGGGGGGCAGGAGGAGCAACCCCAGGAAAGTTCCTGCTGGGCCTGAGAGTTGTGACATGTGACAGTTCAGTGCTTATTGGTCCAAACCGAGTTCTAGTTGTTCCTTCAACAAATGTAAACCTGACTTCGTAAGTATATTCACTTCCAAATAACCCTTTATGGAGTCAAGCAGTGTGGTTTGGGGTCATGGGATTTGTCTTTAGGCTAATGCCATGCAAGGGCATACAAACTCTTGCGTTTCAGCACAGAAATCCTCCATATGGGGCAGATTTATCAAGGGTCGAAGTGAATTTGAGGGAATTTTCGAAGTAAAAAAATTAAGTCATTTTTTGGATACTTCGACCATCAAATAGGATACTACGACTTCGAATTTACTTCGACTTCGTTTTGAAGTAAAAATCATTCGACCATTCGATAATCGAAGTACTGTCTCTTTAAAAAAACTTTGACTTCAATACTTCGCTAACTTAAACCTGCCGAAGTGCTAAGTTAGCCTATGGGGACCTTCCAGAGCATATTTCTACATTTTTTGTATTCAAAGGAAAATCGTACGATAAAATCGTTGGAATCGTACGTTTCGAAGTACAATCGTGCGATTGGAATATGATTGTACAATGAATAAAATCCTCTGACTTCGAATTCAAATGTCGGAGGATTCTATTCGATGGTCAAATTTCGAAGTATTTTCCACTTCGAAATTCGACCCTTGATAAGACCACAGAATTTTACCAACCACTAATTTAAGGATGTTGTAAAAATCAATAAATTTAACTCCACCCTGGAAGTCTAGTAAAATTAAACAAAGCTGCTGCAATGTAAAAACATGCATTAAAATGGGTGCAGTTATAAGCCAAGCCTATCTCCAATGCTGGCCTACTGCTATAGTGGTTGGATGCTCAATTACCTATCAGGGACAAGTATGTGTCTCTAGGACTCCTAGACTTGCACCATTCATTAGCTATAATCACTCTTGCTGAGCTGGCTGAAGCCAAATAGATTGTTGCATTAAAGGGGTGGTTCACCTTTAAGTTAAATTTTAGTTAAACATTGCAAAATAAAAAAATGTTTCTAATATAGTAAGTTAACCAAAAATGTAAAGTATAAAGGCTGGAGTGACTGAATGTCGAACAGAACACTACTTGCTGCTGTTCAGCTCTCTAACTCTGAGTTAGTCGGCGACTTGAAGGGGGCCCACATGGTACATAACTGTTCAGTGAGTTTGTAATTGACCCTCAGCATTCAGCTCAGATTCAAAAGCAACGGATATGACCCATGTGGCCCCCCTCAAGTCACTGAAACAGTCAGTCAGTGGAAACCAAGAGAGCTGCAAAGCAGGAAGTAGTGTTCTGGCTATTATATTACATATCCAGTCACTCCAGCCTTTATAAATTACATTTCTGCCTAACTATAGCTTTATGGCTTATACATAAACCCCCATATGTAATAAAAGTCACTAAGTTTTCCCAGTAGCAGTAACCCATAGCAACCAATAAAATGCCTGCTTCTAAGTCACTTTTCAATTAGTCTTTTTTATTTTTTTTTTTAGTTAATTGCCTTTTTCTTCTGACTCTTTGCAGCGTCGCTGACCCCCATCTAAAAAGCAAATGCTCTGTAAGGCTACACAGTTACTGTTATTGCTAATTTGTATTATTCCTCTTTCTATTCACTCATATTCATAACCAAGTCTCTTATACAAATCAATGCATGGTTGCTAGGGGAATTTGTACCTAAGCTACCAGATTGCTTAAAATGCAAATCGAAGAACGGCTGAATAAAAGCTAAATTGCTCCAAAACCTTAAATAATAAAAAATGAAAACCAATTGCAAATTGTATCAGAATATCGCTCTCTACATCATACTAAAAGTTATCTCAAACGTGAACAACCCCTTTAAGTCTTTTCATGTACATACTTATACCTTTGAGTAAAGATGGGCTTTGTTTGTGGGGTACTTTTCACAATGTTTAACTTTCCCCTTTTACTCTCCATATAGATCAACAATACGAGCTGTGATCAAGAACTTCTCCATTGCCTTTTTCTTCCCTGCATTTATCACTTTACTGTTCTTCCAACATAACAGAACAGCTTATGACATTGTGGCTGGTACCATAGTTGTAAGAAGAAATGGGAGATGATCCAAGCAGTGTGCAGCCTGTGGCAGTTTACATCTAGATTGTATTTGGGAGAGTCCATTCCAAGGGCTTGTACAATCAGTATAAAATCAGTACTACAAAAGAGGAGTATTATTCAGCACTTACAGAAGGTAATGGCTATTTGGGTTTCAGTTCAATGTAGACCATATTTTAGTTTTTCGTTGTCAGACATAAGATTGTGTGAGTCTGGGATTGGAGAATCAAATGTCGTCTTGCACTCCATTGCTGTAAAAGTGACCGCTATATCCCATGAAACAGAATTATTATTATGTTGAATAGTTGTATGTACAAATATGATTCATTCAAATATTTTACAAGACCGACTTATAATACTTGTGTTTGTCTTGCTGGCAGAAGTCTTCTTTGTGGGAATGTGCAAATTGGGCGCATTTCCCCTGTAAATGTTACTATTGATGACTGCTATTTTCATGATTTCTACGAAAAGTTTTGTAAAAACCAAACAAAAAGGAAATCTTTATTAACAATATGAATTATTTGATTAACATTGAGACTATGAGAGATGGCCTTCCTGTAAAGCGGGCCTTTCTGGATAATGGGTTTCTGGATAACAGATCCCATACCTGCACTTCAAAGAAAACAATGATTTACCACTTTCAGAAACTGCTTTTTTTCTCTGTAGTAATAAAACAGTATTTTGTACTTCATCCCAACTAAACAATCCTGTTGGGTTTAATTGATGTATAAGTGAATTTGGAAAATACAAATTATGTAAAGACCCCTTATCCGGGAAAACATCAGGTCCCGAGCATTCTGGATAACAGGTCCCATATCAGTAGTTCCATGAAGCCTATTATTAAAAAAGCACCAAAACATTACAGTCTGAGCTGATTTTCACTAAAATGAACATTATTATTATGTACTGCACATGGGGCAGATTATTTGGTAGAAGATTTATATTTGTTCCCTCTAGTTGTAATACTTCATTATAATTAAAAAGCTTTATTAATTAATGTCACTTCAAAGTCTCACTGATTTAAGTTGTAAGCAAGGAAGGTGCAGGATAGGAAAATTGTTATACTTAGAATAGACATTTAGGGTCAGATTTATCAAGGGTCGTAGTAAAAAATTAGAATTTCAAGCTATTTTTGTGTATTCGATTCGAATTTGAAAAAAATTGGAATATTTGAATATCGAAATGTATCATGTACTGTCTCTTTAAAACTTCGACCATTCGCCATCTAAAACCTGCCGAATTGCTGTTTTAGCCCATGGGGGACCTCCTAAAACCTATTTGGAGTCATTTGGTGGACTTGCCCCATCCACTAGCTGCTTTTCAGAACCGAGATGGCGTGTGTTTCACTTTGCTGATCTGTTTCATGAGGCAGACTAGTCTGGTAAATGGAGGGAGACATTCAGAATATAGGAAAAGGGGCTCATGAGCAGAGGCTGCAGAAGCTGTAGTTTGAGCGAGTCCTGCACAGATCTATTGTGTGACATCTTGTGATGTAAGAAAATATAAACAAGTCCCTGCTACTTTAGCAATAGGGAAATATGTTCTCAAAAGCTGACCATCCCCTTAACACTTTAGATTGCTTGACCACTGTCGAATCTATCATCCATCATTAATGGATATTGGTATAAGCTTGCACTGAAAAGTCCAATAACTGTGACTGATAAGTATATGATGAACTTTGTATTTCAATTCAGTATTCTTTCATACCTGGGCCTTGTTCATGTCAGTTCCCCACAATTCTGGATCTTTTCATAGTAGGAAACTGACAGTTGAAAAGGAGAGGCAAAAATATTATAGATTCAGTGTTACTGCTACTTATTTTGCCTCAAGTTTAAGGCAAATTCAATGATTTAGTAAAGCACAATAGGCAAATCAGTGGCTCATGTTAAAAAGCAGTTGCATTTCCTCTTGATCTTCAACTATTTGGGTCTTCAAAAAAAAAAAAAAAGAAAACAATGCAGGAGCCATTACTGTGCAGTGTTTGATCTGATAATTATTACAGCTATCTGCATTTCCCTGAATATTAAATGTATATATTATTTGCTGCTATGAGGCAAACCATTAGAATTGCTGCCAAAAATCACTTATCTTTGTCATTAAAGGGGTGTTTCACCTTTTAAGTCAAATTTTAGTAGGTTATAGAATGGGCAATTTTAAGCAACTTTTCAATTTGCCCTTTTTATTTATCTTTTTATACTGTCGTTTTTTAAATTATTTGCCTTTTTCATCTAATACCTTCTAGCTTTCAAATCCGGGTCATTGACCCCATCTAAAAAAACAAATGCAAATGTATTGTTATTGCTACTTTTTATTACTCCTCTTTCTATTCAGGCCTCTCCTATTCATATTCCAGTCCCTCATTCAAATCCATGCATGGTTGCTAGGGTCATTTGCACTGTAGCAATCGGATTGCAGAAATTGCAAAAAAGTTTTTTCTATATAGAGATCGAGATATGTATTTATATATTATTTAAATCTGCAAATAAAATATTAAAAAAACAATTGCAAATTGTATGAGAATATCACTCTCTACATCATACTAAAAGTTAACATTAAAGGTGAACAACCCCTTTAATTGGCTGCATCTTGAGTCTTTCCTCATGAGTGATTATAAAACCATTTGAACAACACCGTTTACTCCTCACTGGTTTCAATGGGAAGCAAATCACAGCTGCTGTTTTCATCACTGCAGTTTGTGACTTTAATGACCAGGCCCAATGTCATTGGCTGTCCCAAGAAACCAATCTAGTCCCAGCTTCCTGTAGGCACGCCCCTAATTAGCTTGTAATGTAATTTGGGGGCTTCGTAGGAACGACAGAACAATACAGCTGAAGATGATGGGCAAAACTCTTGTTGGCTGATGAGATAGACAGACTTAGGGTAGAGACACACGTGGAGGTTCAGGGAGATTAGTCGCCTGGTGACAAATCTCCTCTTCTTCGGACGACTTATCTCCCTGAACTGCCTTCCCGCCGGCTAGAATCTAAATCGCCAGCGGGATGGCATTCGGAGTGTTTCGTTTCCAAAGTCGCCGGAAGTTTCCTCATGAGGCAACTTCGGAAAAATAAGCGATCCGAGTACCATCCCTCCGGTGATTTAAATTCTAGCCAGCGCAGTTCAGGGAGATTAGTCGTCCGAAGAAGAGGCGATTTGTGGCTGGGCGAATAAATCTCCCCGAATCTCCACGTGTGTCTCTGCCTTTAAGCTCAGGTTAAAGGCCTCGTACACTTTGTTTTAAAAGTTAACCACAATATATTATGGTCTGTACCCTTTTGATAAACCTTTTTTTTTCGGACTCAAAAATACAAGTGACAACATGAGTAAATGAACGACCTTCCCTGAAGATTTCATGAAGCTATTTGCTAAAGTTTAGCAGCGCATCAATAGAAATGACATGTATGCACAAGTAAAAAGGTATCGGTTTTGTATTTTCACCACTGAATTGTATATTCTTCAAGTATAATAATAAACTAATTTATTTTAAGCTACTCTGACTTTATGCTTTTTGTGCACAGTTGACATTACGCTTATGGATTTAGTTGATTCGATGTATGAAATGTGTAAAGGAACCCCTATAGCTGCAGGTCTGACTGATACACCCCAGTGTCTTCAGAATTCAAATCTGGTCACGATTAGTGGAGGTTAATGGGCACCAGTACCAGAATCACTCGTTCTCGGCTAAGATGCATTCGCTGTCGTGTCCTGATACAATGGATTTAATGTTCCAATGCATGAAGCAATTTGCCTGTGTGTAACCACCTCCTAGTATATTCGTATATTACGTTATTATTGGATCATCAGTCAACTTGACTTTATTTTATACAGGTATTCTTGTGGAATTATAACTTGTCAGTATTACATCATAACATCAATATTATATCAAGAGAAAACCGTTTAGGTGTTCAGTGCTCCTGGCAAAAATTTGCCGCAGAAAAATTTGCCACAACAAAAAAGTGGCTATAAGAAAAAACTCCCATTGACTTTAATGCATTTGGAGAGAGAATAATTGTTGTTCACCAAAACATTTTAAACTCAAAAATTTCTCCAAGGCATGCTATTAGGTAAAAAAAAATATATTTTATTCACATCAGTAGTTAAAAGACATGGATAGTATCCCCTCTAACGCCTAACGCGTTTCATGCTTACCCAGCACTTAGTCATAGGCAGAATCTATGCCTATGACTAAGTGCTGGGTAAGCATGAAACGCGTTAGGCGTTAGAGTGGATACTATCCATGTCTTTTAACTACTGATGTGAATAAAATATATTTTTTTTTACCTAATAGCATGCCTTGGAGAAATTTTTGAGTTTATGGTTTTACCTCTGTTTGGTCACTAGAGGTCTCCGGCATGCTTACCAGTAATATTTACTGATTCTGCTCCCAATTTGATTCTAATAGTCACCAAAACATTTTGACACCCATTGACTTCAATGCGTTTTGCAAACTTTTCACAGTTTCACAAATTTTTCAGTGAAGCGAAACTGGGGCAGATTCACTCATCACTATGTACCATCCAATCAGTTGGTATACTGCCACGCCATTGGTGCTTTACAGTAATGCTGCTATTAAATGGCATGATAGTTTAGCACCACCTCTCACTCTCTATCATATAGGCCTCCCATTTCTGTCTAAATTCCTGTTTTGGCCAATAAATATGCTCTGTGCTTGTATCACAGACACTTGGCCTGTCCCTTCTGGCTCTGCTATGTAACTCAGGTACCTGATAAACTATATTAAACACTGGTGTCACTATAGTGGAAGCAGACCCCGCAGTCACATGGGGGCCCAGGAAAAAGGGGGGGCCTGGACCACAGGGTCTGCTTCCTCTATAGCGTTAAAATCTCCTCCCTGCTGCTTTCTTTCTCTTTAAATTGACACAATTGCACCTCTGAGTGGCAGGAGGTCCTGGTTTTGCGCAGGAGTCCATATGTGCACTGGACCCTCAGAATATTTTTTTTGTGGCAGGGGGGCCCAGCATGTTGTTGTTAAATGAATTATTGACGCAGTGTATAACCTCATGAAAAATATATGGTTACAGTTATTTCTGAAGCTAAACAGAGTAATTGAAGCTACTACATATTGGGTTCTTGAGAAGTGGATAATTGCATTACTAGTGCCCAGAAAAGTATAAACTCCATATGGTGGATCTAACCTATTTCTCATTGGCTGGCTCCTCCCTGCTTAGTTGCATTTCTTGAGAAAAGTGTCTCCAGATCAAAGCATTGCTATCACAAGTTAGTCCTACTCTAGTAGAACCTACTCTGTTCCCATTTTGTGAGTTTTTTACTATTACAACAGATGCTTCCTCTTTAGGTTGAGGAGGTATAACTAAAGCAATAAGAGCCTCGAGTTCTGGGGAAGCCACTCTAGCGTTACAACAAATAGTAGAAACGCCTGTCACAGGAAAAGTGAAATGAAATGGAACAGTAGTGTCCTATAAATACAGAATGGGAGGCAGAAGGCGCAGCTTCTTTAGCTGGAGTCGATCCATCCTTCTGAAGAATAGGTCCCTTCAACACTACCTCCTTCCTAAAGTGGAATATATTGGAGTACTGAATAAGATAACTGAATTTACATTGTGACTTTCCATTCACTACTTCTCCAAAGAATCCAGGTGCACAAAGCCACAGACAAATAGATCGGTTTGCCTTTTCCGTATCAACACAAAGAAATTGATATCAAGGTTGTGGTCCTAGGGAACACTGGAAAATGTACCTGCTCTGCTTTAGCTTTTAGTAGTTCAACTGAAAAGCTATAACACATTTTCAGGCTCAGCTCCCATTTACAAGGTTCTACATTTTTTTCCAAAACCTTAGGGGGTTATAAAAATTAGAAAATATTCTCATTATTTTTTAAATCTACTCCGAAAATTTCCTCTGCGGAAAAAATCGTGAAAAATTAGAACAGTGATTTTTTTTTTTTTGCTCGAAAACCACAAAATCTTCAGATTATTGCATGAAGCCCAGCTCAACCTTGGCAGGTCTGAGATGCCAGATTTACAGATTGATTTTTTCCATCCTTGGAATATAATAAATCCCAAAAAATTCAAGGGTTTTTTTTGGATTTTATTGTAAAAATAACCCAATTTTTTGGAGTTTTTTGCATTTGGACTTTAATAAATAACCCCCTTAGTTTAAGCCAAGTTACCAACACAATTGTGGTTGAGTAACAATGGATGTTACATGAATTGGTGACATACATTTTAGGTACTTGAGTCTAAAGGCAATCATTGTGCTCAGCTCCAGTATATCTGTTCTGCCTTCTGTTCCGAATTAAATGCAATTGTGTGTATGTATTCTGAGGAAACCCTGGAGCTCCCAGAGTTATTACAAGTGACCATCGCATAATCATGTGTAAATGTAATGCTGACGCAAAGTTGCACACGTTTTGACAAATTGGTTGCAATTGTGTTGGGCACAACTGCCTCTCGCTGCCTTAATTAAGCTTGAATTATGGGAAGAAAATGGTTAAAAAATCTGAAATACCACTTTACACATTGCACTTCTGTAAGTAAATGAGCCCTCTTTTCTTGCATACTCTTTATGGGCATTTAAGGTGTGGTAACTCTTCTTACAGGGAATGATACCATCCCAAAAGTCTCATCAGGCTCCACAGTAGCTAATGGAGAAACTATTCAGCTGCCACAATGGCTTCCACAACCAACCTGTCCAGATTCTTCCTTATTGTGTTTAGATCTGACACTTACCACTGGTTAAAACATAAAGAAAGGAAGCTGGAACAAGCAGGATAAACATTACTTAAAGGGATTCTGATTTTTACAATATAGTTTTTTTATTACTAAATTACACTGTGTACATTACATTTAATTCATTTTAACTCTTAAAGTTGTATTCCTGAACCAATAAATGTATTTCATTTTTTTTGTTGCAATATTGGTGTGCAGACAGCTATCTCAGGTCATTTTAACTGGTCATGTGCTTTCAGAAAAAGCCAGCACTTTACATTGTTCTGCTGATAGGCTGCTGGGTGGGGGGGGGGGGAGCAGGTGAAATCACTCTAAATTGCAGTGCAGCAGTAAAGATTGACTGCAGTTTATCAGAGCACAAGTCACATGACTGGGGGCACCTGGGAAATTCACATGTCTAGCCCTATGTCAGATTTTAAAATTAAATATAAAAAATCTGCCTAACCTGAGCCTTAGAAATGGAGGATGAGTTTTTGTTTCCCAAAATGAATCAGTTAATAGTGCTGCTCCAGCAGAATTCTGCACTGAAATCCATTTCTCAAAAGAGCAAACAGATTTTTTTATATTCAATTTTGAAATCTGACATGTGGCTAGACATATTGTCAATTTCCCAGCTGCCCCAAGTCATGTGACTTGTGCTCTGTTAAACTTCAATCACTTTTTACTGCTGTACTGTAAGTTGGAGTGATATCACCCCTCCCTTTTCCCCCCCAGCAAACAAAGGAACAATGGGAAGGTAACAGCTCCCTAACACAAGAGAACAGCTGCCTGGTAGATCTAAGAACAGCACTCAATAGTAAAAACCCATGTCCCACTGAGACACATTCAGTTACATTGAGAAGGAAAAACAGCAGCCTGCCAGAAAGCATTTCTCTCCTAAAGTCACATGACCTGGGAAATTGACAAAATGTCTAGCCCCATGTCAGATTTCAAAATTGAATATAAAAAAAACGGTTTGCTCTATTGAGAAATGGATTTCAGTGCAGAATTCTGCTGGAGTAGCACTATTAACTGTGTTTTGAAAAAAAAAAAAAAACGTTTTTTCATAACAGTATCCCTTTAAGGGACAATTTAACATTCAAGAAGTACAAACTTCTTTGAAATTTCTGCTGTAGACTTAATTGTTAGGTGCTGTGAGTTTACTTTATGTAGAAAAACTTGACCCTCACTTTCAGTGTCGCTCCAGATAACTAGGACATTGACCTGTACTTAATTATTTTGGAGCCATATTCACTGCCAAACAAAAAAAAAATCTTGCACAAATTTATGGTAGGTGAAAGATGGTGCCACTGCTGCACCCATTGACATAACTTGTCTTTGCCTGAAAAATTCAGGACCAAACCCAGGGGCGTAACTATAGATGAAGCAGACCCAGGCCCAGGAAGGGGGATCCATAGAGACCATAATTCGTATACATTCAATAAATATTGGTAATACATCCTCATTATTTATTTATATAGTGCTGTCAAGATACGCAGTGCTTAATACATGTCAACTTCTAGACATTTTGGGGGCCTGAAAAATAATTTGCTGTGGCCCAGTAATATCTAGTTACACCACTGACCAAACCTGAAATATTAATTTTCTAATACCAAATGTAAGCAATGTAAAATAAAATAGATCTTTTGTTGAGGTGTTGTGTCTAATAATGGCTCCTCTCCATACCTCATCCCTTCTTCCTGTGGCATGGACGTATATCTGTGATTGCCAGGGACACTTTCAGTTGGTAACGTAATCCTCCGTATATGGCAAAGTAGGTTTTGTATCCCTCAGGCACTCAGGGGTTTTTTAAGAAATGGGCTGCAAGTATGAATCCAGAAATTTAGATAATGGCTCAAGCACTAACCCAATACCTGAAACGATATGCTGCCCAGGTTGGGTTTCTAGTGGATTTTGGGAAGCATGTACATGACAGGTGTGTGGCTGTATTCCTTTTCTGAACAGAATTCCATTTATAAATAAATCTACTTTGCATTTAATCTCAAACAGGGGTTTAGGGAACATGTCTATAAAGGTCAGTAATATTTGTTTATACACATCCTTAACTTTGATAAGCCGGGTCCCCCTGCTTTCTGAGAGCTGCCGACTTCGGAAAGGGAGGGCGGGAGCACAGGGGGAGGTATCTTCTGTCCATTCCTTTCCATTATTGGTCACAGAGGTTAAGTCCCAGTTGAACTGCCCAGGGATTGGATAGCTGAGGATTGAACTTCCCCTGCAATAGTTATGCAGCTTTACCGAGACTTGAAATTCTGTGACCAATAAGGGAAGACAATGCTGTCACTGGAAGAAGATACAGCCACCTGTTCTCCCCTCTTCCCTTCTGAAGTTCGCAGCTTGTGGAAGGGGCTTGCGGTGGGCGCAACCCAGGAAATTTGTCGTATGGGGCCCTGTGATTTCTGATGGCGGCCCTGGACATGTGTAGCACTGCCCTTATCCGATTGATAAATGTCTCTGAGCTATTTACTGATAGGGGGAAGACACTGGCAATTTATGAGAGGCTATGAGGGCTGGTTGGAAAGTATCACACAAACTTTTACACATACTTCAGAAGGTTGGCTATATAGAAAGGATCGTGCTTGAACTGAAACTGTGATCTATGCTTCTTATAATACACAAAAACCATGAATATCTTGTAAATTATATCCTTATAAACGGTGAGTTCTGATGTCATCAGTTATAAACAGTGAGTTCTGATGTCATTTCTGTCACATGACTCACTGAAATTTGTGTATTATAATAAATAAAGTACCCCCAGTTGTAAAATATGAGGATATTAGAAGTTACCTCGGAGTTCCATGACCTGTATAAAAACACTCGGCCTTTGGCCTCGTGTTTTTATATGGTCATGGAACTCCGAGGTAACTTATAATATCCTTATAATTTACAAGAGGGGGTACTTTATTCACTATATGGTGAGTCAGGGATCTTGCTGGCCCACAATCTATTAAAATGCTTCCTATTACACAGGGCTAGTGAGTCGGATCTACTGGGTAAAACAGTACTGGTATGGGGCTGGAAAGAAGGGAGTGTTCTGTAGCCTAACAAAAATCTTATTTCTGGCAGAAATTATATGCTTGCATATCCAGCATTGAGCACGAATAACAGCGCAATATTTTCTGTCCCTCCCTTCCAAGCCTCAGCACAATATTTTTCTGCCGTGCTTTGATGTCATATGCCAGCCCACAGTGAGCCCTTTCTTCCTAGTCCCTGCCATTACTGTGCCAATTCTGATAATTCCACATTCTCTAACTCCTGCTCCCTCGCCTATTTTCTTGTTTTACCATTATTATTCCCAACTCCACATGATTACTTTGCACCAGAGTTTCAGTGCTGCCCAGTTTCCTTTGTGCCACCTGCTCATCCATTTGTATCATTATCAGGGCTGGGCCAAGGCATTTTGGCAAGGGTTTCAATCAGTGCCCCCCACCTGGTCCTGCATTACCATTGCCAAAACCATCATATGTCCCCATTTGTACCTGTCCCAATGACAGTCAATTCCTCAGAATGCCCCCAATCTGTACCTGTGCCAGCATAAGCCAAAACATCAATCATATTGTTACCCCCAAGCTGTACCTATGCCAGCGGCAGCCAAAAAAAATCATATTGCCCCATATTTGTACCTGTGCCAGCAGGAGCCAAAAATCCATCGTATTGCCCAAAAATCTGTGTACCTGTGTTAGCAGACACCATATAGCCCCATGTACCTGAGCCAGCAGCAGCCAATCCCACATATTGCCCATCCATTTCACATTTTGAGATCCAGATCACTGCAAAATGACTTCTGGAAATCGTCACGTTTCCCATCCTCAGGGGCGTAACTATAGAGGAAGCAGACCCTGCGGCTGCAGGGGGGCCCAGGAGGTATAGGGGCCCCATGAGACCCTAATTCATATACAATTTCAATAAATATTGGAGAAACAAGTCAACCTCTAAACATTTTGGGGGCCTGAAAAATAATTTGCTGTGGGGCCCAGTAATATCTAGTTACGCCACTGCCCATCCTAAAAGGAACCTCACAAAGACTGAATTCCTGTTTTGGGTCAACCAACCTTTGTGAATCTGGATTTCCAGCTATGAAAATTTTAAAATCTAAATATAGAACACATTTAAATGATGACCATCTGGGAGAATGCATGAGGCTGGCTGTCACAAACTGAACCCCAGATATTCAAAAACTGGCAGAAAACATGCAGTGCCAGATTTCACATTGATAGATATGATATATCATTTTAATTTCGAGTATATGCTTAATATTAATAAAAATTATGTTTGCGGTACTCTTCACTTATTGTGTTGCTCACAAACAAGTTTTTCATCTGAGTGTGAAAAAGGTTGGGGACCCCTGCTCTTTAGTATATGATTTTTAGGGGCATATTTATCAAAGGCTAAAAGTAAACAGAGCTATTGCATTTCCTACTAGTGAACTTATTTTCACCCTCTTATCAATACGCCTTGAGGCCTCACTTGGGGTTTTTTTTTTGCCCTGGACCAATTGTTACGATTTTATTAAACTTTTTATTTGTTTAAATTTGACCTTTTCAAGAAAACGTTCCCCCACGGGTGAACCCATTGATAAGTATTCCCTAAAGCCTTACTAGTTTCTTATTTGCTTGAAGCATATTGGGCTTTTCATTTAAATGGCAACAGGGAAACATTATAATGGACTTTATGCCAGACTTTGAGACTGGTCCCTGTATGAGCAGGAATATGTACAGTAAAAATGTATACTAAGCAATAGAATTCTTAATGAATCAGATAAAATTGAGCATAGGACTGGCCAGATATGGGATGACTGACGTAGTTGGCCAGCTTAAATATATTGCAATATATGGACAAACAATCCGTTTTGTTTAAAGGGCAAGGCATTTTTAGTATCTTAAGGCACAAAATGTTTCAGTGTCCTTAATATATTGATAATGGTTTGAGTGCAGAGGACTCTTGTATTTGTCTATGTTCATATGGTTATTGCACATGTAATTTCCTTATAATCACAGATTGATTAAGTGAGGGTCTCTATAGAAAGATTAAACCCTGTTAGCAATATCACACATATGTAATCTCGGTTTTATTCTTTCCAACACTTCCATCCTGTGCTCCTCACTTTCATATGTAGAGTCATAAGAGCAGGGCCAGAGGCTGCTTCTGTCCTAGATGAATATACTTCCCAGTGGGAGTTCTCACCTGTGCACAGATAGTATATACGGCTGGACAAGTGGATCTCTGAGGATCTACTGATGGGTCCAGTCATGGAAAGTTCCCATTAACCTTTTCTTATTTCAAGTATAAGCCTATAAAGTGTCTGCACTATTTGTACTGTCTCCCATCAAAATTGCCCTGAGTATTGGCCCTAGATATTAGCTTCATCTGGGGGTCCTATGAGATAATTCTGACACTTTCTAGTTACTGTGCCTCAAATATTCTTATTCTGGGGGAAATCACACTGAAATAATTTCTCCTTTCCAGCCCTGCTGTCTATTTATTTTTAGTTTGGATATGTTAATATGAAAAGCCATTATTGTCATTCTGTTAGTTTGGCAGTACAAAGCAAAATAATAGAAAATATCTATCTTGAGAGAATAGGCATTACATTTAAGTGTAAATTTATACAGGTGTATAATTATAGATCTACGCCTGCATCCTACACCCACAGTAATGACAGAAATAAATTCAGATATTAAGAAATGTATAAATGAGTGAACTTGAGGCACCATTGGGCAGCATTATGTAGCTCCCATTTCATCTGTAGGTAGATACATCAGCATTACACCACCAAGGTGTAAAAATGTTGTGATATAGGTATTTACTACATAGTAAAGGAAGAGACAATTCATTTAGCTGATTTTTCATTTTTAACATATGAATAAATGTTCCACACACTTGACAGGCACTACTTGGTTAATCTGCTTATAAAATGTGTACTTCATTTCCAAACGATAAAAAAAAACACTGGGTATGAATTAGATGTGGATTAATCAGAACAAACAAATTCCACACTTCATTGCACAATATCATTTTTTAGTACACCTCTCCCCCCAAAAATTAGAGGGAAAATAACTCCCATCCCTTCAAGACCCACCCAGATCAAGACTAGGGAGTTACATGTGGAAGTGTTTAAGATCCATGTTAAAATCCCAGGAAGGTACAGCACAGTATAATGAAGGGTTTGCAAGAATTGAGGGTTGGAGGGTGAGGAGATTGTGGAGGAGGTGAGGGCAACAAGGGCATCCTTGCTGTTCTATAAACGACTAAGCAATTGAAGTCGTACTGTGATTTGTTCAGCATTCTGGGAGACAATACTTTTTGATCTACTTATCTACTTATTGCTACTAGGGGTGAGGGGAAAACAATGTGTTCTGTTCAAGACTGAGGGAGGTATGTGACTTCAGGAAGAGCACCCTAAATACCTCCCAGCCTATCCCTAATTTCATTATTCAAATATTGCCCTAACATAACTTTACTAAATGTATTTGCCCAGACAAATAAAATGCAGAAATATTCCACAAAGCTTATCATAAAAATGCGGCTGCTCGAGTGATAGAAGGCCGACCCTGTCAAATAGCCAGTTTATCATGCAAAATAAAATTGGGAAGATATAAGTAACAAGCTCAGAATAGCAAACCATGCAAATGAGCAGTCCCCCATGGTCTGGGCCCCCGTTCTCCAGGCCCCTTCTTTCTCTATAGTTACATCATGGGTATACATCTGCCCAATATATTTATTTACTTGAATATATACATAAAATTATAGAAACAACTAGGAAACGAGCATTTTTTTTTAAAAAAAAAAGAAAAATATTTATATAAAAATATTAAAGTAAGAGATGAGTGCAGTGCCTAGTGGAAGAAACTGCTACAAAAACAAAAAAAGAGTGAGTGAGTAAAACGTCTATATACATCCAGACTTATACATTTTACGCACGTCTGCGATACAAAGAACGGAAAATGCAATGTTTGCTCAGTAGTGGACAACGGCTATAGATCAACTAATCAAGGGCCTGTTACAGCCCAATCTATTGTTCCAATGGCCTTTACATCTTGTCAATGCGCACAGTTAATTTAATGGCCTGTACACTAGGAGGGGGCTCAAACAATCAAGGATTTTTATATAAAGTTACAGATCTTGCTGGTGGTCATGAAAATAAATGTCACTTTCAATGAGAATGAAATGTAAATATTTTGCCCATGTTCCAAAAAGTACCTTGAGTTATTCTAATAGGGGCTCAATAACTTATCAACAGTCTCAGTACAGATGCTGCCGTTGGTCAACATTAACAGGGCAGACGTTGCAGCCAATCATTTTTTTAGAAAGCGTTAAAGGCATCAGATGATTGTGTTTCTGATTGGATAAGAACAACAGTCGGGAGATGTTTATCATGGCTACCAGGAAGTCTGGTTTTGGCCGTACATTTTCTGACCTTTCTCATAGCTTGGAGAGGATATTGAACATGTATTCACTTGGCTGGTTCAGCCCCCAAAACTCAATATCTTATAAATAATACAAATTCTCTTATTTTCTGACAGCACCAGCAAATATCCAGGATGCTGCAGGGCTTAATGCTCTATTGCTCTTTCACTATAAAGCTCAGTAGTATGACTTGATGGATGAAGGGCAGTGAAGAATTTTTGAGTCCCAAATATGTGGAAACGTTGTCCTTACAACAGCAGGGTAGGGGGTTTAACAAAAAAACAGTGTTGGTGGATAACCACTCACTGACCTTACAACCCAGGCCAAGTGTTTATAGAGCAGCAAACAGATGGTAAAAGTTAAGCAGCAAAGGTAACTGCCATACACAGCATTTATATTTGCCTGTGGAATGAGAGTAGACTAGCGGTTAGATTTCCATTTACTTACAGTTCTGTAATTATTTTTTAGGTGCAAAAAGTCTCATACTTGGATCATGGAGCAAATAAAATAGTTGTATTACATCCATACGCCATTTTGATTGGACAGCCCAAAACATGCAAGGCATGAGCAGGAACGCTACGTTTGTAGAGTTAAAACAAATTGTATTTTATAATTTTATTGATGGCATTTAACATGTTAATTATACTGTAATAAACATGGCTTTAATATTAAACTTATTATCCAAAGTCACCACAGTCCATTTCTGTAAATATAAAAATATATACTTAATACTTTGTACAATACTGGTTTTTGGTCCAAATAAAAATGGATCAGAAAAGCCAATAAACACTTTAAAGAATTTCCAATTTTCTTTAAAGACTTCTTTTTATGGAGTTAGGCAACTTTGAATAATGAGACTTATAATAAAATCTGAGACATTTCTAAACAAAGAGGAGATCTGCAGTAAAATGAAAAGAAAAAAAAATTAAAATTTCAAGTTCACAGATTTAGGTTATGCTGAAAGGTACATGGAGAAACAAATGTATTTACATGAATATAATAAAATAATGGAGAGAAGTAAAGATGACAAGAGCTGAATGAAAACAGGGGGGAGGAGGAGGAGGAGAAGAAAAGGCATATATTTGAAAGAGAAGTACAGATCTAGCACATCCTATGTAAGGACCATTCATGAGTCAGTCTTCCGTAAGCAGAAAAGTTTCGTTGCACACTACACTCCACACATTCACCAGCACAACTGCGGTGTAGAAATCAGTCTGTAACCTATACACGGCTCCTCGCTCACAATTACAATTTCAAAGCATCAATAAAATAGTGGTGCAGATGAAAGAGGTATTATACAAAAGCCATTCGCTGTGCAGGCTATAAACACTCGTATAGCCAAATCATGCCAAGTCAGGTAAACAAAGGAGGTGCCGGAATCAGATTTCTTGGTAAAGAAATTTCCCATCACCATGTTTTAATTACAGAGGAAAAAGAGACAAGTTTCAGCATATATTTTTGTCCTTGGGCTGATCTGACTTCCACTACACACAGCATGAGGAACACTCCAGTATTTGCACAATGCAGGACATCATTCATTTCTTGAAACAACCATTACTTCCAGTACATTCATTCAATTACTTTCTTCTTCTGGCGGTCTTTATCTTGCGAGTAGAAATAGTAGATGCTGGAGTCGTCCTGCCATTTGTTCTGGAGAAATAAAGCAAACAAGTTACACTCTTGTATATGTATGTATGCATGAAAAAGTATTTCATATGTACGGCACAGACAGAACTCGTTCCCTAAGATGAGGAGGATTAGAAGAGATCTTTTTGCCCTGCTTCAAAGTTTTTGTCTGCTTTTGCTTGTTGCCATGAATATTACATGGACAATATGAACAGTGCAAGGAATCATGTCAGCTGTGTCCTGGCAAAGCTCCTGCTTTATCTTTTATAGCGTTACGCCTACTGCAGTCATGTACAGGTATGGTATCCGTTATCCAGAAGATCTGAATGCGGAATGGCTGTTACCCATAGACCCCATTTTATCCAAATCTAAAAAATTATATATTTTTTCTCTAATAATAAAACATTGTACTTGATCCAAACTAAGATATAATTAATCCTTATTGGAGGCAAAACCAGCCTATTGGGTTTATTTAATGTTTATATAATTTTCTAGTAGATTAAAGGTATGAAGATAAAAAATAAAGAAACATCCATTATCTGGCAAAGCCCAGGTCCCGAGCATTCTGGATAGCAGGTCCCATACCTGTACTTACTATTACCATGCATAAGCAAGACCTGCACCCGGCCAGCACACTTAGGTTATGTCAAATACTATAAGTCTGGGTCAGGAATTTCCCTTCATCATTATGCACAGGTCATAGTACAGGTATGGAATCCAGAAAGCTCAGAATTACAGAATGGCTGCCTCCTAGAGACTCCATTTTATCCAAATTTAAATTTTTAAAAATGATATCCTTTTTTCTCTGTAATAAAAAAACAGTCCATTGTACTTGACATTCTGGATAACAGGTCCCATACCTATATTGTAATTTTTTTCCCATTTGCTAAATGCCAGCCCAGATTTATTTCAGCACTCCTACATAAAGAATGCTTAGTGCTTTAAATTAAGAGCACACTGGTTCATTGTCATTGATACTGAACAGGAATGAGTGCGTATATCTTGTAGTTACCACTGTTTGGATGCAACATTTGAAAGTCTGATATGAAGGATCACAGATCTTTCCATGTGGATAGAGCTGCGAGAGAAGTATTTAGTGTGACATTTAAAGAATGAGTTTTTATTAATAAAGTTGTGCTGCTCTCTAGGCATAAAATAAATGTCACTGGGACACATAAGTGAACCTGCTCTTACCCCATGTTAAAACCTGGCGCAGCTGCATTAAACATGTATCCTGGGGGAGGTGGTTGGGTGGTGGATCCTGAATTTGCATTAAAAGTGAAGACTCCACCTGATGAATTTGTGCTGTTAAAGTTGAAGTTTGCGTTGTTGCCAAACGGGAAACCAGATCCTAAAATAAAGCATAACAGACATTACTGCAGTATGTTACTAAGGACAATATACCCGTTCTATACTTTGGAGATCAGCTGGCAGAATGAAGGAAGATGGATCAGGGAGTAAACTAATTCATTTTAAAAACAAGTTATTTTTAAATGTTGCCATTAAATGCAAACTGCAGTATATACATAACATGGATATGTTCTACCATGGTAATAAATACCAGTGGCTAATCCAGCAAATCAGTGTTTGAGAAAATCTAGCTGAATAAACTAAGGGTGCAGAGAACAATACTAGATATTTTTCTCACACTTCGTTACTTACCAGCACTGGGTGCAGCAGGAGATCCAAAAGAAGGCTGAGTGGCTTGTTGCCCAAACACAGGGGGTTGTGCACTACTCGAACCAAAGGCCGGGACTTGCTGAGAATTCCCAGCTGGAAACACTGGAACTGAAGTTGAAGAGCCAAAAGCAGGTGCAGTAGACGGGTTAGAACTTTGCCCAAATGCTGGCACTGGATTGGCCTGAGCTGTTATACTTGAAGAAGCAGAGCCACTTGCGCCAGCACCAAAGATAAATGGAGACGAGCTAGTGCCTAAAGGCAACAAAAAGCAAAAAAGAGAAAGTTATTACAAATCTAATGTCTATTTTACAGGCTCAGAGCAGAAAACTTATGAGTAGCTATTTTCTATATAAACAAAAATGTAAACACACTTGAGTGAGTGCAGGATTTGCACCATTCATTTACACTACCGCTTGCTTTATTCAGAGAACCATAAAATGTTTCTGAAGAGCAATCGGATTTTTTTCTCTGGAAAAGGGTAGTATGTTTGCAAAGGGACACAAGCAGGCTTTACAAGTATAGAGACAGTGGGGAATCTTTTTTTTCCCCCACTATAAAAACAATCCATGTTGTTGTGATGGCAGATTCTATGAATGCCTGTAAGTGATTTCTTCTACAAGCATTATATCAAAGGCTATTGTGATACTAAAATGAACAATTAGTACAGATATTGGTATATATAGTTATGTATTTGAGAGTGTATAGAGAGGTCTGTATAAGTAGGTGTATATCTGTGCACTGGGGTTTATTTGGAGGGTTTGAACTTGTCAGAGTGTCAGATATTAAACATATGCAGGTATGGGATCTATAATACAAAATGCTTGTGATACTGGGTTTCATAGATATACTACTGGTCTTTCAAAGATTTAGGGCTGAAAAAACCCCCCCAAAAAACATGGCATTATGGAGTTTTCTGAACTAGTCTCACTGGAACTGATCCTGTACCTGTTAAGGTATGGGACCGGTTATCCAGAATGCTCAAAACCTGGGGTTTTCCGGATAACAGATCTTTTCGTAATTTGGATCTCCATACATTAAGTCTACTGGAAAATCACATATATATTAACAAAACCGAACAGGATTGTTTTACCTCCAATAAGGATTAATTAGATCTTAGTTTGGATCAAGTACAATGTACTGTTTTATTATTACAAAGAAAAAGAAAGTCATTTTTAAAAATTTGGATTATTTGGATAAAATGGAGTCTATGGAAGACGGCCAGAAAACGGATGCCATACCTGAACTACTTTGCGTTATTCTGCCTCCTCAGTTAGTGAAGACACTGTTTTTACACATGCTAAATGGCTGCCTTATATTCAATAGGATATTTGGCAACAGCCATTGCAATCATTTAAAGGCAATGTCACAGACACTCTACATTCTGTTCACTGCAAACTTAAACAGCCCAGACACATGCCACACACACAGCATACAAACGCACCCCATGTGCTATAATACATATTTAAGACCTAGAACAATGAGTTCATATTTGATGCAATGCAATGTACATGGCAAAATTGTTCCTCATTCATTCAAAAGTACCACCTACGACTGTCCAAGTTCATCATCTCTTTTTAGACAGTGAATTACAGCTATAATTTTTATTTAAATTAACAGAATAAATTAAAAATATAACAATCAAGGTTGGAATAATATAGTTGTTTATGGTGCAGTGTCTTTAGCAGTCACTGACCCTGTTAAAAGCTGATGGAGAGTAAACCAACCATTTAAAGTAATCTCAAGCTAAAAAAACGAGCAAGGAGAACTAACCTGGCATCTCATTTATTTTAGAATTGCAACATATCAACTTGATATGAGTATTTATTGCTTTTCCAGAAGTCACTACATTTAACAGAAGTCATTTTCTCAAAGTCATGCATTCCCACAAACGGAGGCCACTGAATGCAACAAATTGTTTTTAAGAAAAAAGTACCACATTGTTTTGTGCTCATTCACACCTACCTGGCTGCATAGGTTGCTTTTTAAAATTGAACATAAACATATACAGTATTCTTCGTATCCCTCAGACAAAAGGAAATTAGAGGAAACGCAGGCCTAAAGACTTAATTCTTGTCACACAACAAATACCCATACAGTCTAGTATTTATAATTACGCTCGCATGCTACACATTACTTCCCGTTCAGGATTAAAATATGGACGAACCTTCTATTAAATGGAAGTTTTACAAAAATATACTTTTTGTTTCAGAAAAGCTCTGCAGTGCAGTATGGTTGTAATAGCACAGCGATCTTAAAGGGATTCAGTCATGATTTTTATGATGTCGTTTTTGCTTCTAAATGACACTGTTTACGCTGCAAATAATTCACTCTACAATATAAAATTTAATTCCTGAACCAGCAAATGTATTTTTTTAGTTGCCATCTTAGGTCATTTTTCCTGGTCAAGTGCTTTCAGAAAAAGCCAGCACTTTAGGAACTGCTTTCTGGCAGGCTGTTGTTTCTCCTACTCAATGTAACTGAATGTGCCGCAGTTGGACCTGGATTCTTACTATTGAGTACTGTTCTTATATCTACTAGGGAGCGGTTAACTTGTGTTAAGGGAGCTGCTATCTGGTTACCTTCCCATTGTTCTTTTGTTAGGCTGCGGGGGGGGGGGGTTATATCACTCCAACTTGCAGTAAAGAGTGACTGAAGTTTATCAGAGCACAAGTCACATGACTGGGGGGCAGCTCCATGTGAGATTTCAAAATTAAATATAAAATAATCTGTTTGCTCTTTCGAAAAATGTATTTCAGTGCAGAATTCTGCTGATTTGTGTTTTGAAATGTATTTTCCCCATGATAGTATCCCTTTAATATACATAAAATATTTCCGTATCAGCAAAAATGTTCTGTACCTGTTGTATTTGAAGTGATTGTTCGTCCAAAGTTAAAACCTGGAGCTGCTGGGGTAGTACTGGCAGACACTGCTCCAAATAGAAACGGAGTCACAGAAGTACTTGCAGAGGTCACGGGTTTATTTTCCTGACCAGAGAAAACAAAGGTCGATTTTGATTCGCTCGAGTTTCCAAAAACAGTGCTAGCAGTACTAGCTGGCTGTCCAAACACAAAAGCCCCAGGAGCAGTGGCCGCTCCACCAGAGCTTCCAAATATGTTTGCAGAATTTGCAGAAGTGTTTGTTGAAGAGGCTACACTGC
Organism: Xenopus laevis; assembly: GCF_017654675.1. Lineage (NCBI taxonomy): Eukaryota > Metazoa > Chordata > Amphibia > Anura > Pipidae > Xenopus > Xenopus laevis. Next base: position 98,277,251 of record NC_054381.1, on the reverse strand, counting down.
CAAACACACTACTTGCAGTTGATGCTGGGGCAGCAGGAGCTGCACTGTTGAACACCCCTCCAGAGCTTGCAGGAGCACTCAATTTAGCTGCAGAGCCAAACAAGCTAGTGGAAGTGGCAGGAGTACTGGATGCAGCTGCAGTGCCAAACAAACCACTGGAGCCAGAAGGAGTACTTGAGGGAGCAACGTTACCAAACAAAGTGCTAGAAGCTGCAGGGGCATTTGATGGAGTGAGGTTTCCAAATACACCACTAGACGGGGCAGGAGCATTTGCTGAAATAGCACTGCCAAACACATTACTAGGGGTTGCAGGAGTGCTTGACTGAGTCACACTGCCAAATACACTGCTGGAGACACAAGTGCTTGATGAAGCTGCAGTGGAGGAGACATTGGTCAGAAAACTAAAAGGTTGTTTGGAAGCTCCAGCATCTACAAAACAAATAGAAGATATTTGAACATTAAGTATTTGAATACACAACTTTGACATTAAACACAGACATAATTAAATGGCAAAAATGACCCACTCAACAAAATAATGCAGACATTATAAATATGAAGATGGAGCAGACTATTTTGTTAGCTGGCCACATAGTACACATAAATAAATGGTTACCCTGCCAAACTTTGTCGGATGGGTACTCAACTACAAATGTTGGGGGCCTTATTGGTTTAAAGAATAAAAAATATAGAACTTAAATTTCCAATTTACTGTTAGGGGCACTTTAACAAAACTGTAGGTCAGACATTTGTAGCCAAAAGGAAATAAAAGGCTATGGAATTTATGGCTGCTCTAGATAAGGCTGGCTGTGAATTATGTGTATAGGAAGGTTTGCTGGTTGCTGTCGTTACAGGTAGAAGACTGCTGGATGTGGGATGAAAGCCCTGTGCCATACTAGCAATTAAAAAGCCAGGTTGGTTTAGTTCCACGGCTCCCCTTTAAATACAAATCGGGAATCCATAGGAAAGGAAAACAAATTAAATTGTGCTGAAAGTGCGTACTGCTCTGAAGTGTTAAGAGAAAAAGATGCAACAACTAGAGTCAAGGGTTGGAGACAACTCCAGATTGTGGGGCAAGGAAGCAAATGATATATTAAATGTTTATTACCCTTTTATAAGCTTTAGCACATTTACAAAGTACAGGTATGGGACCGGTTATCCAGAATGCTCGGGACTTGGTGCTTTCCAGATAATGGATCTTTCTGTAATTTGGAACTTTACACCTTAAGTCAAGCATCCCCAACCTTTAGAACCTGTCAGCAACATTCAGCAGTAAAAGGCGTTGGGGAGCAACACTGGCATGAAAAATGTTCCTGGGGTGCCAAATAAGGGCTGTGATTGGCCATTTGGCAGCCCCTATGTGGATTGTCAACCTACATTGAGGTTCTTTTTGGCAGTGCACTTGGTTTATTTACAACCAAAACTTGTCTCCAAGCCTGGAATTCAGAGATAAGCACCTGCTTTGAGGCCACTGGGAGCAACATCCAAGAGATTGGAGAGCAACAAGTTGCTTACGAGCTACTGGTTGGGGATCACTGCCTTAAGTCTACTCGAAAATCATGTAAACATTAAATAAACCCAATAGGCTGGTTTTGCTTCCAATAAGAATTAATTATATTGTAGTTTGGATCAAGCACAAGGTACTATTTTCTTATTAGAGAAAAAAGGGAAATGATTTTTAAAAATTTGGATTATTTGGATAAAATAGAGTCTATATGAGACAAGCTTTCCATAATTCGAATCTTTCTGGGTAACGGATTCCATACCTGTACTTTACAGAGACATCATTTACATCAGTCCCAGTGAAGCTTACAGTCTAAAGGCAACTATAACATGGGAATGGAATGGTGAGGATACACTGTTTGGGGGTGAGAAGGTGAGAGCATTTGTGCAGTGATGGTGGGGTAGATGTAGAACAGGGGTCCCCAACCTTTTTCACCTGTGAGCAACATTCAGATTTAAAAAGATTTGGGGAGCAACACAAGCATGGAAAATGTTTCTGGGTTGTGCCAAATAAGGGTTGTGATTGTCTATTTGGTAGCCCCTATGTGGGTTGGCAGCCTACAATAGGTTCTGTTTGGCAGTACACCTGGTTTTATACAACCAAAACTTGCCTCCAAGCCTGGAATTCAAAAATAAGCACCTGCTTTGTGGATACTGAGAGCAACATCCAAGGGGTTGGAGAGCAACATGTTGCTCACGAGCTACTGGTTGGGGATCACTGATGTAGAACATACACAATTTAGCACAAATGAGATAAAGGGGACTGCCCTATACAGTACACTACTGGGGCAGGTTATGAAGTATGCAAAGTCTGAAGGGTGTGTGTGGGGGGATGGGAAAGCAGAGAGAAAATGCATGCTTGGGAGAGGTAAAGAGATAGATAGGATTTGAGAAAGCAAGGAACTGATCAGTAGAAATTAGTTAATACCATTTAGTTTAGGGAACAAAGATAACCAGCTGTATTATCACTGCATGACAAGAGGTAATATGTGATTATGTGATTGTAAGCTGACCCTCTGATCATGTATTTGTGCTGCGTAACTTGATGGTAAATAAAGGGTGATCATGACAATTGTGAGGACAGAGACTGCATGCACTCTGTGTATTCTCAGTGGTAGAATTTCAGACAGCTGACAATAGAGTTTCTGGTCTAATAGAATAAATGTTCACTGTTACCTGTGATTGAAGTTTGAGCACCGAAGGCAAAAACTGATTTTCCAGGCTGTTCAATATCCTTTTTCTCTGTGGGATTAGTCACACCAAAAGCAAAACCAGCAGATGCTGCACTGCCATCTACTTTGGTTGGCTCAGGTTTTCCAAAAAGAAACTGCTTAGATTCCTCCCCATCCTTTTTTAGCCCAAAAGCAAAGGAAGATCCAGTTGGAGCAGAGTCTGTCTTTTCATCTTTCTTTCCAAAGACAAAAGAGGTGGATGCAGTCTCTTTATTTTGATCTGTTTTCCCAAAAGAAAACGGTGTTATTGTAGGTGCTTCGGCCTTTTTATCTTCTGCTGATTTTAAGGTAGCAGTAGTTGCAAGGTTGGAATCAGCAATTGCAGCCGCCACTTGCAAGCCTGTGCTCCCTGAGCTAGTTGCAGTAGGAGCAAGAGAAACCGTGTTGGAAACAGAGCCAAATGTGAAACCACTTGTGGTAGACTGACTTAGGGCGTCTGGTTTTGTCTGAGCAGAGCCGGCAATGCCAAACTTAAAACCTGCTGAAACTTCATTGGTAGTAGAAGAGCCAAATGTAAAGCTTTTCTTGCCAGTTTCCTCTGTTGTTGTGGATGCAGACGCTAAACCAAATTTAAAATCCCCTATAGATTTGGCAAAACCACTTGTAGAGGCACCCGATTTTAACTCAGCAGTGCTATCTGAAGACTGCACACCAAACTTGAAGGTCGGAGCTGCTGTTCCAGAGGAAAAGGTTGATGTTCCAAAACCTATAGAAAGAAGATTACATAATCATAGTCACATAACCTTACAGAGGGAAGGTGCTGTATTATCCACCACACTGGGGCTCATTTTCAACCAATAGTAACCATTCAAATGTTTGCTTTCACTTTTCTACCTGTATCTGGCTGAAACAGATCAGCCAACAGTTGCTCTAGATTACTGCTCAGGGTCAAATTTGCCCAGGCTTGAGATATCTTTATACTAATGTATAAAACTAGGGGGCCCTTCCCACTGATTCGGCAGATTATCTGCTAGTGTATGGGGCCCTCAGATAGGCCCACAGCACATATCTGGCCAAAATACAGGTTTGATTTTCCCATCAGAGCGAGGACCCCATTGGCTCATTGATGCAGATTTGACAGTTTGTATTCCTGTTGTAATCCAATTGTTTAGCCTTAGGGCCAACCTCGATAAACGATTGGATCTTATACTGTTTAGCCAGCTATACTGTTCAGATTGTTTTACAACAATGGACAGATTAGAAAAGCAAATAGCTACAGTATATTGGACTGGAAAAATAAAAAAATAAAAAGGTTACCCGACCAAATGTCCGGGCTAAGAGCCTTTACAAAAAAACCTAAATCCTATTTTAGGGGCCCTTTAAAGTATCATATTTGAAAGTTTAGTGAAGGTGTAAACTTTTACACACGTTACTGTATCTTTATGGCCTACCTTTTAACTCTGCTTTTGTGCCTGGTTTTGAGGTCTCACAGGCAACACATTTTGTGGCTTCTGGTTTGTTTTCTACTAGGCAGACATCACAATCCCAGCTTCCTGCTGACTTCTTAAACTGATCTAGCAATCCCAGCTGCCCTGAAGAAAGGGGTGCAACTGAAACTGAATTTTTCACTGTATCAAAAGTACCTATAAAAATAAAAAAAAATAAAAAATTAGGAAGCTATTCTGACAAATCATCTGGCTTTTACCAACAGAAGAATGGATTCATAACTATTTCAATCTGTGTCAATAAATTATATAACCTTGCTTTCCTTGGGAAAAAAGAGTTTAGCCTGATATTACTATATATAGCTTGTAGGAATGAGGGCTATGTCACTAAAATGTTTGACACTAATTTATGTTGCTGATCACATCTCAGCTTTATATGTTTACTGATTCTATACTCTTCAGGAGATTTTGACAGCCAACTAGCCTTAGGTTACAGATCTCCTGTCGTCAAGTAATGGCGAGTCATTTGTTACAGGAGACTAGTTTGTAATTGCTGGCTTTTAGTCATTTAACAATAAAGCTACAATATAGCTGTATGATCACCAAATGTAAAGTGGATACAGTATCAATGCTGCAAAGCTAGTGCCTGGATAGTCTTAATAGCAGTTTCCCTTTATACACAGGCAGAGCTAATGGAAGCAGTGGCCTAGTGTTAAGATTTGATGAAGATCATGGACTCTGTTATGGACTTTTTATGGACCCAATTTGGGTATAGTTATTCTTCTATGCACGGATGGAATTTCTTTGAATGGACTTTTGTATGAACTTTTTATGATGATATCAATGATGTACCAATATAATTCAGTTATAGTTTAAATTCACTTTGTCATTTTAAGTCTGACCCATAATGCACTGTGATAGGTGAAAGCACTGTGATAATTTTAAGCTTTGTAAATGTTCTTCCTCTGTATGTTCCTTCACACTTGATAAAGGGCCTAGTCTGAAACGTAGTGTGGTTACTCACTTCCTCAATAAAACAAATTTGCAGTCAAAGATTACTGCTTTGAACTTATCCTGCATCTCTACTATACATTGACTCACATCTTAGCCTTATAATAAAATTCTAAGCCTACCTTTCAGTTCTGCTTTGGTGCCTGGTTTGGCACTTTCACATGCAACACATTTGTTGGCTTCTGGTTTGTTTTGTATTAAGCAGACATCACAATCCCAGCTCCCTGTTGGTTTTTTAAACTGATCTAACAATCCCAGCAGCCCTGATGGTGCAGCAGTAGGTACGCTCTTGACGGTTCCTAAAAATAAAAACTTTATGAGCACTTTGTACAGAAAGAGGCAATAAAATGCAATATATTAAAGCAATACAACATGTTATGTTGGCAAGAGGCACACAATACATTAAAGCACATATTTTTCCTTCCTCACGAGTTTTTGGCAAACAGTGCAATCATTTTGATCCAGTCAAATTCCAAGTGTTCAGCTGAACTAAATCCTTAAAACCATGCGACTCCATACTGAAAGTGATAATGTTTTGTTCACAATTGTTGCAATTTTAGGCAACTCAAATGTGAACAAATAAATTATACATCAGATTCAGAAGTTTTAGCAGCTTCCAAGAAATACTATCAGTATAAGATTTCTCCTATTATGTGTTGTAAAAATTTCGATCTTCATGCATAGAAAATACTAGAAGCTAAACAGGCTGATTCTGCTTCCAATAAGGATTAATTATATCTTAGTTTGAATCAAGTACAATGTACTTTATTGAAGAGAAAAAGGAAATCATTTTTAAAAATTTGGATTATTTGGATAAAATGGAGTCTATGGGAGATGGCTTTTCCGTAATTTGGAGCTTATTGAATAATTAGTTTCCAGATAACGGATCCCATACCTGTACTGTGATACTGAAGTACTGGGACAAAAAGAAAGCATTCTACCTCTGCATCACTACTGCCTAATTCTGGTTAAAACTCCCCTCCAACAAGTTGTGCGTTTCAATGGTGTATCCTTTAAACAAAGCAGACGCTGTAGAGCAGAAAGTTAACACTTTCATCAGCTATCACAAGGTTCCAAATAAAAGCAGATTTTAGAATAGACATTTAAATTTTACTAATGCACGTCTGGTGTGAAGATAGTAAAATAAACTAAGAAGAACCAGATCCAACTTCTCCACTTACCTAGTTTCTCAGCTTTGCAGCCCACACATGTATTATCCTCTGTTTTATTCTGCATATGGCAAACTGTGCACTCCCAAGATCCCATAGGCTTTTTGAACATTTCTTCATTTGGAATGCTTGCAGAGCAAGATGCAAAAGCAAGAGTATTTGTGGCTGGATTTGTAGACTTTGTGGTGGACGGTATCAACAAGGTAGCTTTCATACCAGTCCCAGGTTTGGGGGTTTCACAAGCAACACATTTTGTTACTTCTGCTTTGTTCTGTACTAAACAAGTGTCACAATCCCACATGCCTGCAGGTTTTTTAAATATGTCTCCTAGTCCTGGTGTGCTAGAAAGTGGGACAGTGCTTTTTGTATTGCTACTTGGCGGTGAAGCAGGTAGTTTCTTAGAGGTTTCTGTAGGCCGAGGTTTTAAAGCAGAGCAAGAAATACAGTTGCTATCAGATGACATATTCTCATGAAAGCATGCGCTGCATTGCCAAAGTCCAAAAGCTTGCTTGCTTCCTACTCCTAATGATACATTTGCAGGGGAGAATGTATTCCCCACAGTCTTTGAGAGGGTTGGTGTGCTTCTGTTAAGACTTGATGCTGAAGTCAGCAGGGAGGGTGAAGAAGAAAACCCTAAATCACAAAGAGAAAAGGAAACATTATGGCAATGAACAAAACAGATAAACTGTGCCAGTTTTCCACTAATTGTGGCCCACTACCATTTTTTCTTTATTCGTGACTAAATTTCCCAATGTCAAAATCTTTTGTGAACAATATAGAACTACCATTCATGTTAGAGCCTCTATATTAGGGATGCACCCCTGGTTTTAGTTCTCAATGCAACTATTTCAGACAGAAATTGTCAAACAGGAAAATTTTGATTTTTTTTTGGGCACCCTATGTTAACTTCCTCTACAATGTCCCTGCAGTTTCAGAAATCCTGTAAAAGTATTACCCTAGCTTTTTTCAGCAAACTGCAAAACTGTGAATACAGCAGTAAAGAGCTCATAAAACCATTATGCCGTAAAATAAATAAAAACATCTTCTAGTATAGCAGAACAGTTCGACTTTATTCTGTTTTCACTGGGTACTGCAAAGCATTTAACAGGATTAAGAAAGAAATGAGACAATCAAGGTTTACATTTAATTTTAGTTTATTATAAAACACCAGCAAAATGTTTAGGACTTGATTATATCCCTTTAAATAGTTCCCCTGGTGACCAAGTTTCCATCATTCATTGATGAACTCTACTACTGAACAAAACGATTTGTTTTACTCGAAGATTTCCAACAGGTTTAACTCATCAATGCCTTTTAAACTATACTAGGTCTATACTGCGTTTATTTACAGCAAAATAAAAAGAGAGAATGACATGGTTTTCAAAGTCAATAATGACATACACACCTGGACTTCTCAGCATGTCTAACACACTCCCTTCCTTCAGAGTTTTTGCAGGTTTACAGAATCCCAATTGTTCATCATCAGTGTTCTTTGCACTGCTAACAGCAGCATGTGTTTTAGCTTTGGAATGACAAATAACATGTGAACCACTATTAATACAGTATATTTAGCAATAAAAAGAAAAGCCATGAAGTGGTTAAAGTTGCAACATACCCCTTGTTCAGCATGAGTGCAATGAATAGGGCTTGTGCCGAACATACTTTTTGCCTATTGTTCTAATCACAAGGAAAAAAAAAAACAACACATTTTATATTTCTTGCGCTAATATGCTATAATATACAGAATAGTAAAACTTCCTCATTTTTACTATATGGTATATGGCCTTGGACAGCAAAAAACAACACAAACAATTGAGAAGCAGCTGAGCATAGCAGCAATGCACAGATACATAGTTTTGATCACTGACAAAGGCTATGGGAAGAAAAACAGTAGGCGAAGCTACCGCTATACTGCTAAATATTAAAGCCACCATCTGCAGCAATGTGTATCCAGAACAAAGTCTATATAGGCTTTTAAAGTAGCTGTCCTCTGCCAAAGGTGTGAGATTGCTTCTGGTCGCAGCACTGAGTTAAATTCAGGAGGGAGAAGGATGCCAACAGAACCCAGACCCTCACGTTCTGCATCACATCACACAGATAGATAAAGTAACTGTCTGCACTTAAAGGAGAAGGAAAGCTACCGAAGCAGTATATTGCCAATAGATTAGCCACATTAGTACAAGCTATAAGACTATATTTAATCTGCATAATGCTTTACCATACACGAGTAAACAGCTCTAGAAGCTCGCTCTGTTTGCTTAGGATAGCAGCTGCCATATTAGCTTGGTGTGATATCACTTCCTGCTCACTCATAGCTCTGGGCTCAGATTACAACAGGGAGGGGAGCATGCTAAAGTTCAAGCCCTGGAGGTTTAAGCTGATACAGAAGCCCATGTGCACACAATAGAAGGAAAGAAATGCCATTTCTCTTTGGACAGAGGACTCCGAGCAGCATTACTTTGAGGGTTTACTGGTGTATTTATATAGACCTTTCAGATAAAGCTTACTTAATTTTAGCCTTTCCTTCTCCTTTAAGCGACAATCTTAGCGCATTTCAATGACTTAAAACTTTTAAATTAAAAGTGAATTACACTATTGATACGGTCCCTGCCTTTAAATGTTTCCACAGAAAGAAATCAATTTGTAACAGATATGCTACCCTGATATCAGGGATTTTGTAAACAAATTCGATGAACAGACAGCACCACACTTGAGATAAATTCTTAAAAGGCCTTTATTCCAAACTGCGCTGCTGTTTGTTTATCCTGAAATAAGCCCTTTTGGAATAAAGGCCTTTTAAGAATTTATCTCAAGTGTGGTGCTGTCTGTTCATCGAATTTGTTTACAGAACGGGTGGAAGTGGCCACCTCAGACCTGAACCTGCATCCAATATACCCTATGGGTGAGTGCTGACTTCTAATCTCCACATCAGGGATTTTGTAAACTGATCTCAGTAGATTGAGAAATCTGCATGTTGTGTTTGAAATCACTGAAGCACTTTAAAAGCACAGAAAAATCCTTATACAAAAGGTCTCTGGTTCCAGATACACATAGAGCCGGACTGTTTTCCCACACTGCTGGCTGTGCCAAGTTTTTTCCAATAGCATATGGCACTGATCAAAACTGTATCTTGCTTCGGAGAAACAAAAATATTGGGGAAAAATTAAGGTGTGCTTTACTTTAATCTTGGTTATATTACAGATATACGAAAGTCCTTTGTATTTTTAGTGAAGGGGAGCATTGGACTGGGATCCAAGATTAGTCAACAATCTGAACGACATGACAATTCTCAGTTCTCCCTTGACCTACTTGTTCATTTAAGGAAAAAAATAGAAGGCCCAGAAAGAGCCATCCCTAGCACTGACAGACGCATGCACTGCTATCTTATGTAAGAGGAGATGCATAGAAATCGCAGTATGGTGCTCTGTTAGTATTTTCCCCAAAGTCTGTTTAGATTTTTTGTTTTCCATATATAACACCACAAAACGTGACCTTAATAAGTAAGGCCCATGTATTGAATGAAAGGGCCAATCCGTCCACATCATACAGGATCAGCCGGTGTACAGCAGTGTAAGAAAGTTTCACTCACATACAGAGCCAAATATCAATTTACCTTTAGCCCTTTTCATGCCACAAATTGTAAAATTTAAGGCATGGCAAAATGTATGTTTCTAGGCTACATATTAATCTATATTGGATAATGCTTGTGGGCACATTAAGGGGTTACAACAGAGCAAATTGTGTAGTACTTACCCGCGCTACTTACAGCAGACACCTTGCTCTCATCAGATGTTGCACAAGACGCTTTCGCTGCTGGTACACTGAAAGTGAAATCAACCTAACAAAATAAAACGAGGGTGGAATTATTTAGATATCAGTAACAATTAAGATAGCGGACTAATGCAGGATGGTCCGCGCACACACTTGGCTTTCTCCTTTAAGAGTGAAAATAGGATTTATGTACCTACCGTTAAATCCGTTTCTGTTAGTCGACAGGGGGACACAAGAGACCTATGGGGTAAAACTCCATCCTCCAGGAGGCAGGACACTTGAATGTCAGCTGAAAGAGGGCGTGCCAAGGCTACTCCAGCTTTACCCCTAGCACTTCCTCTTTCGCATCAGTTGGTACCAAGTCAGGACACAAGGAAAAAAACAGAACAGGTACGTCATTGAAACTATGTACATGCATAAACCGGGAGGCAGTCCTGCGTCCTCCTGTCGACTAAGAGAAAACAGGATTTTTGATACTTACCGTTAAATCTGTTTCTCTGTAGTCATAAGGGGGACACAGGGAACCATGGGGTTAAGCTCCATCCTCCAGGAGGCAGGACACTTGAAATTAATTAATTAAGGGGCGTGCCCTTCAGGCTTTACCCCCTACACTGTACCTTCCTATTCAGTTTGTCCCAAAGCTGCGAACGTAATCACCGAAATACACAGGCAGAAAGTAAACAGTGAAACTGAACAAAACTAGACCAAATGTCAATAGCTCGACAAGGGTGGGAAGCCCTGTGTCCCCCTTATGACTACAGAGAAACAGATTTAACGGTAAGTATCAAAAATCCTGTTTTCTCTGTCGTCTTAGGGGGACACAGGGAACCATGGGGACTTAACAAAGCAGTCCCAAACAGCAGGGTGGGAGCGAGCTATAACTATGTACAAGAGTACTGCAAATTTATTTAATTACTGAATGCAACACCTGTCGCCCAAAGGCAGCCTCGGCTGAGGAAAAGGTGTCAACTTTGTAAAATTTAGAGAAAGTGTGAACAGAAGACCAGGTAGCCGCCTTACAGATCTGCTCCAAGGAAGCAGAGTTTCGCCACGCCCATGAGGCTCCCACTGCTCTGGTGGAGTGAGCCCGAAGTCCTTCAGGCGCCGATCTTCCCTTCGCAGAGTATGCTTGCTTGATTGATTCTCTGATCCATCTTGATATTGTCACTTTTGAGGCTGCCTGGCCCCGACGAGGGCCCGATGGTATAACAAACAGGGCCTGCGACTTTCGGAAAGATTTAGATCTGTCCACATACCATCGTAATGCTCTGACCACGTCCAAGTTATGAAGTCTGCGTTCCTTCTCATTCTTGGGTTCCGGACATAGAGAAGGAACCACAATTTCTTGATTCATATGAAAGTCTGAAACTACCTTGGGTAGAAAGGTTGGAAGCGTACGAAGAACGGCTTTATCTTTATGGAATATGAGATAAGGAGGAGCACACGATAAGGCACTAAGTTCGGAAACCCGTCTGGTCGATGATATCGCCACGAGGAACACTACCTTATAGGTGACCCATGTATCGGAAATAGAAGACAATGGTTCGAATGGTGGATCCAGCAGAGCTTCCAACACTACATTGAGATCCCAGCCAGCCACCGGAGTACGGAATGGCGGCACGATATGGGCCACTCCCTGCAGAAACGTGCGTATCAAGTCTTCATTCGCCAAACGAGATTGAAACAGGATTGACAAGGCTGACACCTGGACCTTGAGCGAGCTGAGCTTAAGACCTAATTGTAGTCCTCTTTGTAGGAAGGAAAGGATCCGTGGTAGCTGCAATTCAAGGAATGGAAAATGAGACTCCTTGCACCAATTGAGGTAAGACTGCCACACTCTGTGGTATGATTTGGAAGACGAGGCTTTTCGAGCTTTTATCATAGTGAGAATGACTTCTTCATCTAGCCCTTGGCGTCGCCAGATGGACCTTTCAACAGCCATCCCGTCAAAGCGAAGAGTCCGGGATTGTGATGTAATATGGGTCCCTGCAGGAGGAGATCTGGTCTGCTGTCCAGCCGGATCGGCTGTTCTATTGACATCTCCTGCAGGTCGGTGAACCAGGTCCTCCGGGGCCAATACGGTGCCACTACAATGACTATCAACTGAGATTGCTTTATCTTTTTGAGGACCCTTGGTAGCATTGGAAGAGGTGGGAAGACATATGCTAGATTGAAGTGCCAGCTCTGAGTCATGGCATCCACCCCCACTGCTAACGGATCCCTGCGGCGGGCAAAGAATCTTGGTACTTTTCGATTGTTTCTGGAAGCCATTAAATCTATGATGGGGATTCCCCACTGGTCTGTCAGCTGATTGAACGCCTCTGGATGCAGTTCCCATTCTCCTGGATCCAGCTGATTCCGACTGAGAAAGTCCGCTTTTGTGTTGGACACTCCTGGAATGTGTATTGCAGATAATTTCACTGAGTTGTTTTCCGCCCAGAGAAGAATCTGTCTGGCTTCTGCCAGGGCCGCCCGACTTCGTGTCCCTCCTTGACGATTTATGTACGCTACTGTCGTAGCATTGTCGCTTTGGACGCGTATGGGCTTTTCTCTGAATCGGTCTGTCCACTGGACGAGGGCCAATTTTACCGCTCTCAGCTCTAGAATATTTATTGGTAGTTTGGCTTCCTCTGGAGACCAAAGCCCTTGGGCAGACTGCTCGTCCCATGTTGCCCCCCAGCCCTGGAGGCTGGCGTCTGTTGATATCACAATCCACTCCGGTGTTGCCCACGATTGACCTGCAGCTAGATTCTCCGATCTCATCCACCACTGTAATTCCGCCCTCGCCTGACGTGACAAGGACATGGGGCGGGATAGAGGTCCCCTTTCCACGTTGCTAGAATGTTGGCTTGGAGAGACCGAAGATGTATTTGTGCAAATGGAACTGCCTCGATGGCTGAAACCATTGTTCCCAGTACTTGCATCGCCTTGTGTACTGTCGTGCTTTGACTGGACAGAAGATGTTGAACTTGATCTCTGATCCTGGCCTGCTTGTCCATGGGTAATGTTACAGTCTGTGTGATCGTATCGAATTCCAGGCCGAGGAATATCATCCTGTGACTGGGATCTGGGCTGGACTTCGACCAGTTGATGGTCCATCCGAAACTCTGAAGTAGCCGAACTGCTTGGTTTAGATGCTCCTTGGCCCTCGATTCTGAACTGGCCTTTAACAGGAGGTCGTCCAGATAGGGGGTCACGGAAATCCCCTGCAGTCTCAACGTTGCAGCTGTCACCGCCATCAACTTGGTGAAAACCCTGGGAGCGGACGACAATCCGAATGGGAGAGCCACAAATTGATAGTGTTTGTTCTGGAAGGCAAATCGTAGGTAGCGGTGATGGGGGGGCCAAATTGGAACATGCAGGTATGCGTCCCTTATGTCCAGGGACATCATCAGTTGCCCCTGTTCCATCCCTCGAATGACAGATCTCAACGTTTCCATCTTGAACCGTACTGATCGGATGAATTTGTTGAGACCCTTGAGGTCGAGCACAGGTCTGAGAGAACCGTCCCTCTTTGGTACTGTAAATAGGTTCGAGTAAAAACCGGAGAATCTCTCTTTGGTTGGTACTGGACTGATTACCCCGGATCGCTCCAACTTTTCTATACATTGTACAAAGGCTTGAGCCTTCTGAGCACAGTGGGGGACTCTGGACATGAGGAATCTTCCGGGTGGCGTGCTTGAGAAATCTAAATGATAACCCTCTGTCACTATTTCTGTGACCCATGCATCTGAAGAATGCTTCATCCATTCCTCCCGGAATCGAAGTAATTTGCCCCCTATCCAATCCAACGATTCCGGAGGTGATGCCCCGTCATGCTGAGGCGGGCTTCTCCCCTGAGGGTTTGTTGTGAGGCCTGTTGTTTTTCCAAGCGGGCCGGCCTTTCTCACCGACTTTGGCCCGAAAGTGGGACCTTTGTGGCGAATTGTTACGCCTTGAAAATCTGCCACTTTGGCCACGAAAAAATTTCCCCCTTCTATTTGAGGTAGATGCTCGGCCTCTGGTCTGTGGGAGAAAGGTACTCTTCCCCCCCGTCGCCTGGGAGATAATCTTCTCCAGTTCTTCTCCAAACAGACGATGTCCCTTGAACGGCAGAGAAGTGAGTGACTTTTTGGAACTAAGGTCCGCAGACCAATTTTTGAGCCATAATGTTCTGCGAGCTGCTACGGACAATGCTGAAGTCCGGGCAGTAATTTGTGAAGTATCAAGGGTTGTGTCACAAAGGTAACTAGATGCCTCAGCAATAGTCTGTACCGACGATAACAACTCCTGTCGGGGAACCCCGTCTAGAATGTCCTTGGCCAGCGACTCAGACCATGCCTGTATGGCTCTGGAGACCCACGCTGAAGCCAGGCAAGGGCGTAGAGCCGACCCTGCAGAGGTGTAAATTGCACGAAGGAACCCCTCTAGCCTTCTGTCGGAAGGGTCCTTAAATGCTGCTGCGTCAGTAACTGGTAATGTGGTGGACTTTGACAGTCTAGAAACTGGGGCATCAACTGATGGTGGATTAGACCAAGTATCAACTAGCTCTTTTGGAAAGGGATATGATTTAGAGAATTTTTTAGTCGCCTGAAACTTGTGTTCAGGGGAATTCCACTCATTCTGAACTAAACCTTGAAGTTGTTCATTTTCTGGGAAACATACAGCTGACTTATGTTGCCTCTTGAATAGGCTAGATGCCTCTCCTGTCTGTTTGGGCTTCTGGGATATATTAAGAACCTCAAGGACACCCTTAATAATCCCGTCTACATCATGAAAACTGTCACGATCCTTTCCCTCATCCTGATGTTCTTCCTCATCTGCGGATGAATAGTCAGAAGATCCAACCTCACCTTCAGAGTGAGAAGAGTGGAGCTCAGGGGAAGATTCGTCAGACACAGCAGAGTTGACAGTGTCCCCTCTTGCGTCGTTCACCCGTCTACGCTTGGCGCCAGTTTTATGGCTAAGCTGAACAAGAACCTTTCCAAGGTTATCTGCAATGGCAGGCAACCCTTGTAATGATGCCAGAGATTGAGATAATTGGACTGCCCAAAGAGGGGGAGGAGGCTCTGCTGCAGCTCCAGAGTCTAAATCCTGAGAAACCGTCTGCGGAGCAGTCATAGCTGACGCAGCTGAGAGGCCCCCATGAGCAGTAGTATCCCCCTGCTCCAAGGAGCAGGACCCACAAAGCGGCTCAGCCTGGCCCCCTGGAAACTTTTTCTGGCATTTTGAGCAAGCAAGGTATCTCACCTGTGCTGTTAAGGGCTTCTTCCCCCCTGCCCTTGTGAACAGTCCCACTGACCTACCTTCTGCCATAGAATAGGAAGGTAGAGAGAAAGGGGCACTGCCTAAATCACCTCCAGACTTTTTTAGACAGAAAGAGTAGCTGCCTGCTGCTCTCCCTTCGGATCTCCGTTCAAAAATGGCCGCTGGAACGCAAGTTGCGTTCCAACCCGTGCGCGCATGCGCACATGCGCTCACTTTCGCGCCCAAGAAAATGGCCGCCGGCGAACAGAGGAAGTGGAACGCATTGCGTTCCACTTCATTGCGCAGATAGACGGACCCGTCCACCTCCCTCCAGAGTCAAGCCCAGAGTGCGCAATAGACGCAGAAGGAGCCGAGGAGCAGGCAGAGCAGGTGCTGGAGCGGGAGAGAGAGAGCAGGGGGAGGGGGGGGGGAGAGGGGGGGGGTCGCCCCCCCCAGGGGTGGGGGGGGGTAGCCCAGTAGGGGGGGGGGGGCCCCAAACCATAAGGCAACGTTACTGCAGAATACAGGAGATGTGCCACTTACCCCCACACCGGCCAAACCTTCTGCCCTGAATCAGTCAGTGCAGGCAACGTCTGGGTGGTCGATATAGCAATAGCTAGAGAGTGACCCCGGTGCGTTTCACCTCGTAGGGGGCTTCCTATTAAAAGACAGGTAACCCTGCTTTCAGGCCTCACCCCGGGTATCAGCCATGGGCTGAACGTGGAATCACACGTCGGTCCAACCTCCCGGGAGCAGGACACTTAAAAAACTGAATAGGAAGGTACAGTGTAGGGGGTAAAGCCTGAAGGGCACGCCCCTTAATTAATTAATTTCAAGTGTCCTGCCTCCTGGAGGATGGAGCTTAACCCCATGGTTCCCTGTGTCCCCCTAAGACGACAGAGAAACGGATTTATTTTCTCTTACGTCTCCGGGGGACACAGGAGACCTATGGGGATTTACCAAAGCAGCCCCACAAACAACAGGGAGGGACACAGCGTGCGAGAATGCAAATCATTTTTAGGCCTGCACCACCGCTTGTAGTACTTTACGACCAAAGGCCGCTTCCGCCGATCCAAACGTATTTAGGCGGTAAAACTTTGTAAATGTATGAATTGACGACCAAGCAGATCTGCTCCAATGAGGCAGAATTCCGCCAGGCCCAGGATGCTCCCATGGCTCTTGTATAATGTGCTTTTAGCTGAAAAGGTGGAGACTTCCCCTTTGCAATATATGCTCTACCAATGGCCTCTCTGAGCCATCTCGATATGGTTGCCTTGGACACCGGTTGGCCGATCCTTTGGCACGATGGAACAACAAATAATGATTTTGATCTAATTTCCCGAGTGCATTTGGTGTAGACTTTAAGTGCTCTAACGACGTCCAGTGCATGAAGGCATTTCTCTTTTGTATTCTTTTGATTGGAACATAGAGATGGTACTACTATCTTTTGATTGATATGGAAGGCTGAGACAACTTTAGGGAGAAATGATGGCTTGGGACGCAAGACCGCTTTATCGTTGTGGAACACTAATAGATTTGGATCGCATGACAGTGCTCCTAACTCTAACACTCTGAACACTAAGTTCAAATCCCAGGTGGCCCGTGGTTGACCGGTGGTGGGGCAACATGTGCCACCCCCTGAAGAAAGTCCTTGACTGCACTATTAAATACTATTTCCTTTGGAATAGGAGTGAGAGCTGAAATTTGTACTTTCAGAGAATTGAGCCGCAGACCCATGTCAAGGCCCTTTTGTAAGAATGAGAGAGAAACTTCTCCATTGGAACATCATTCTGTTGACACCAGGAGTAGTAACGTTTCCAGATTCTATGATATATCCTTGCAGAAACTGGTTTTCTGGCCTGAACTAGGGTGTGGATCACATCTTCTGATAACCCCTTCTTTCTCTAAATGGACTTCTCAATAGCCATGCCATCAAATTGAAGAGGGCTGGGTTGTGATGAAGAATGGGCCCTTGCCTGAGCAAGTCCGCCCTGCGAAGAAGAGGAATGGGCTCCTCTACTGACATCTCTTAAAGGTTGTGAAACAATGTCCTTCGTGGCCAGAAGGGGGCTATCACGATTGACACTAGATCTGACTGGCGGATCTTTTTGAGTACTCTGGGCAGCATTGGTATTGGTGGGAACACTTGCTAGATCGAAACTCCAGACGTGGGTCATGGTGTCGATCCCTTCTGCAAGTGGATCTGTGCACCTTGCAAAGAACTGGTTGGATATGCGATTGGTTGTTGAGTCCATTAAAGCTGGCCATAGATGCAAAGATTCGATCGTACGAATCATCGTACGATCGGACTTTCCCATCTCCCGACCCGCCACTAACCATTCAGATCAAAGTCTTACCAGTCAGATTAGTAAAAGAACAGATCAGCAATGTTCTGCCCCTGACAGCAATCGTACGATATCTATGTCCAACCAAAGCTAGTGACAGTCTCCCACTAAAAATCGTACGATCGGCAATACACGCAGAGATATCGGCAGCCGACAGAAATTTTCTAACCTGTCCGATCGACCAAACGACCGATCTCCGCCGGACGAAAAATGTCGGGACTCTCCACACACGGTTCGAAAATCATACAAATCCTCGATTCGTACGATCAGATCTTTGCGTCTATGGCCAGCTTAAGTCTATTTGTGGTTGTCCCCATTACAGAATTAAATTCTAAAACACATCGTGATGGAGTTCCCATTCGCGCGGATCTATCTGATGCCTGCTGAGGAAATCCACTTGCACGTTGGCTACTCCCGGGATGTGAATGGCTGACAATTGAACAGAGTTCTTTTCTGCCCATTGTATACGTTTGTTTCGGCCTCCTTTAGGGCTCCCTTGCTTCTGGTTGCCGCTTGATGTATGCCACGGCTGTGGCGTTGTCGCACTGCACTTTTACGGCCTGTGTGCTTAACTCGGCTGACCAATGAACCAGGGCTAATCGTATCGCCCTCATTTCTAGGACATTGATTGACATTTTGGACTCTGTGTCCACAATCCTTGTGCCATGTTTCCTTGCCATGTTGCTCCCCACCTGGGCAGACTGGCATCCGTTGTCAATATTGTCCATTCTGGGGTAGCCCATGACTGACCCTTGGCTAATGTGCTTGGGTGCAGCCACCACTTCAGTGAAGACTTGGTTTCTTGGGACATTGGAAATGTCTGCATCAAGGATCCTCTCTTCCACCAACGCAGGATAACTGCCTGCAGTGGCCGAAGATGAATCTGGGCGAACAGCACAGCTTCTATGGTAGACCCCATGGACCCCAGTACTCATGGCCTGGTGAATCGTTGGGTGACGTGCTTGCGACAGACTGATCACTTGTTTTCGTAACTTGATCTGTTTCTCCCTCGGAAGGAACATTCTCTGTAACGACGTATCGAACTCTAGCCCCAGAAAGATCATTTGACGTGATGGATGTATTTGGGACTTGTTCCAGTTGATCCACCACCCGATTTGCTGAATTATTTCGGTCGCCTGCCTCAATGCTACTTGAGCTCTTTTGAGGGTGTTGGCTTTTAGAAGGAGATCATCCAAGTAAGGGGTCACCAATATTCCCTTGTGTCTCATTGATGCTGCTGTGACATCCATTAGCTTTGTGAACACCCTCTGTGCCGAGGATAGACCAAATGGTAGTGCCACAAATTGGTAATGATGATTGAGAAAAGCAAACCTCAGATAGCGCTGGTGTGGTGGCCATATCGGGACGTGCAAGTATGCATCCTTCACGTCCATAGACATTATTAGCTGATTTGGTTCCATGCCCCAGATAACCGATCTCAATGTTTCCATCTTGAATTTGACTGATCTGATGTATCAATTCAAGTCTTTGAGATCTAACCTTCCCTCCTTTTTCGGTACTATTAACAAGTTGGAGTAGAACCCGCAATATATCTCTGTTGACGTGGAACTGGGACGATTACTCCCGTTTTCAGCAGAACCGCTACACAGTCGTGAAAGGCTTGTGCTTTGTTGCATTCGGTGGAGACTGTTGACATGAAGAATTTTCATGGAGGGACTGCCCAAAAATCTTCTGACACAATTTCTTGGACCCACGCATCTGTCGAGCGGTGTGCCCAAACTTCCCGGAACAGCAATAATCCTCCCCCATCAACTCTTGCGGTTCCGACGTCGTCCTGAAGTCATGCGGAATTGGACTTGTCCTGTGCTGACTTACCCTGGGTTTTGTAGGCTTCCAACTTGGTCTGGACTTGTCGGAAAATCTATTACGAAAAGTAGTTCTGCGCGGGGAAGTGAAGCACTTTGATGATCTGTTACTTTGGCCTAGAAAAAAATCTCCCTCTACGAAAAGTATTAGCTGCCCGAGATATGATTGAGGTAGGAAGTTCTCTTAGATTGTGTTTGATCTTTAGGTGGATCTAACTTCAATGTTTCTATCACTGCCCTGATGATGCCCTCAACATCGTGGTGTATTTCCTTATCCAAATTTCCTTCCTCCTCATCTCTGGACGGAGCACTAGAGGAAGATATTTCACCCTCTTGTTCAGATAAATCTGAGGCATCTGCCACCCTGGGTGGTGAAGACTGGGCTTGTGTGCGACTGGATATTGGTTGCTTACGTTTTTCAACTGTTCCCTCCTGCATCTTGGACATATCCTTCCAAATGGAATCTACTAGGGTTCCCACAATGGAGTCAACTAACGAAGGAATGTTTTGGAGCGAAGCCAAAGACGGAGACAGTTGAACAGCCCACTGAGGTGCTGCCATTCCCTGAGAATAGTTGATATGCCCTGTTTGGTCATTAGGGAGGACCGTGGGCGGCTCCCCGTCCCCAGTTGTGCAAGACCGGCAGAGCGACTGACCAGTAGAAAATTTAGCTTGACATTGGACACAAGCAAAATAACTGACCTGTGTCCCCCCTGCTGCCAATGCAGCTTGACCTCCTCCCCGGGTCAATGGCCCCCCTGTCCTACCTTCCGCCATGTGTCTGGACCAATGCTAAGGATATAGCTGGTATAGCTGATTGGTGCTGTGATAGTCACCACTTGCGGGATATAACCTCACTAGACACCGGCACTGTCTGTAAGAATTGCTCTCTCCAACCACATTCAAGCGATCTGCCTCAGTGTCCGTGTCTGCGATACATGCTCCGTGAATCAAAATGGCCGCCACCTTATCTCGCGAGATCAGGAAATGCCGCTCTCACACCAGAAGTGCTCCTGTAATGGCGGCCGCATCTCCCTCACCCCTCCGTACCTGCCTGTGTAACAGGAACAGGCGAGAGAGAGCAGATAGCGAGCATGCGAGAAACCGGCGCATCCATTAACAGCGCAGTAACTGGATAGGAGGAGAAATGCTGGGGGGAACGGACACTGCCCAAAGTAGTGGAGAGAGCAAGACAGTAGGCACATAGATATGCACTTTTCTTACCACCATACTTGACACGGTTCCCAGCCAGAGACCCTAATTCTCTCTCAGGAAACAGGTTATGATCTGGAGGGCCGTCATATATATGATGACTCAAGGCCCCGGGCTCACAGACATTTCCCGCGTAGGGTGTTAACTGGTGTGGGTGCAGGGAACCCCTGACCCAAGTATAGCCCTGGGTGTCAGCTCTAATAGCTGACCAGAGTAATCTCTAGTTGAGTCTCACTAGAGACCAGCAGGTCCATCTTCCTGTGGAAGGACACTTGTAAAACTGATGCGAAAGAGGAAGCGCTAGGGGTAAAGCTGGAGTAGCCTTGGAACGCCCTCTTTCAGCTGTCATTCAAGTGTCCTGCCTCCTGGACGATGGAGCTTTACCCCATAGGTCTCCTGTGTGCCCCGGAGACGTAAGAGAAAGTACTATATTATCTAAGTTATAGTTATTCAACCCTTATTAACTTGTTAAATATTGTAAGTTTCCCCATAACCTTGAAAGACAAAAGCCCACCCCCTTCTACAATCATCCTCTGCCATTAATTTTAACAATGGCATGCACTTCAATCACTCAACCAAACATCTGTACTTGTAGCTTTAATGGAGGAAACTTTAATAATATTGAGGTTACAGGAATAACAAGATAATTGAAAGTCTTGCTATCTAGCTAGAACCATCAGCAAATCCTGCTGCTGGGTTTTCAAGAGGTGGAAATATTCACTGGAATAGTTCATTGCTTTTGGCTACCCGAAATATTACAACGTAGTCCAGTAATGTGCCATGAGCAGCAACGGTTTCCATTTGTGTCTGACAGGAAACACAACATACTTTAGTAGCAACAGCTTTAGTCCAATAGCACATGTTGCCCTGCTGAAAGCCAGAAGCTGAAAAAAAGCCTTCTGTTTGTCACAGTTCCTAATACTAAGTGAATGAAAAGCTCCATAGTGGACCCTATCAGAAGTTGCAAGCAGACCTAGAAGCCAAAACATAATGGTGGACACAATTCCCAGGGGCCTCATGCTGAACTGAAAGATGCTACATTTTATCTTATTTTAATACAATACTGTTGTGGAAAGAAATGTTTACATGCAAATAGCATATTACGGGCAAATTAGCTTTAACATCCCTCAGTTTAATCAGGAAACTTGTGATGAATCAATATTATTACAAATGCGGTTTAATTAATTAAAGAAGTGTACTTACAGATGAGCCAGGAGACTGAGCATTTGATTCAGTCGACTTTACAATAGGGGACGAAAATGTGAACGATGGGCTACTGCTGGTTAAGCGACATGTCTGCAACAAAAACAGTTGAAAAATAAACAGCTGTAAAACTCAAAAGGACTTATTTGTCAAAACTTAAGTGGGTTCAGGGTCAATGTCAGGAATCAGGCGGAAGAACAAATGCTTATACAGCCTCCATCTTCTATAGCCTTTGCAGCTCAGAAAATGAAAAAGCCCTTCAACTGTCAACACTCAAACGACAGAAAATACAGAGGAAGGGGCTGAGTATGCTTGCATATACATATGAAAATGACCAGTTATCCATTCTACCATATTAGGGACTGGATTACAATAAACAAGTATAGAAAATAAATTCCAGCTTGATGGCCGAGCACATTCATTTTCTTTCAACATGAGTACAGGTACTGCTTTCTTTCCCACTGTTCAAGAAGTACAAATGCTTTGTATAAAAAATGGTAGGTTTGTACGTATTCATACTATAAATCCAATATTTTGCCATATCAAAGCTGTGTTTTACAGATGATTTTCCCCCTTTACTCCACTAAAGGTTCCCTATAAAAACCATGGAAGTGCAAAAAAATTGCTTTTATAACAAATAGCAGAACTGTTTGTGCAAGTATATTATAAAGGGTGATTTTTAAGGAGACCTATAATTAAAACGTTTTGACCCAAGATTCCCTTGTTAAAAAATCACTGTGCACTGCTGCACATTTGTGCTGCTGAGCTTTCTCCAGTGACAAGAATATTACCATTCATCACATAGGTGGGTGGGCTTGAATCCAGCTAATTTTGCAGCCAAATGGATACCATTATTAAGATCTGCCCCTTTAGGGTGGTGGCAGACTGGGAGATTAGACGCCCAGTGATAAATCTTCTCTACTGTGGGCTAATCTCCACAAATACCTTCCTGTCAGCAAGAATAAGATTTCCAAAGTCGCCCGAAGTTGCCTCACAAGGAAACTTCGGGCAACAATCCGAAGCGATTCATATGCCATCTCGCTGGCAACTGGTATTCTTGCCGGAGGTAAGGCATTTCAGGGAGTTTAGTCGACTGCAGTAGAGAAGATTTGTCACTGGATGACTAATCTCCCAGTCTGCCACCACCCTTAAAACCAGATAGGAGCAGTTCTCCAGAACTACTTTAACAGCAAAATCTCAAGTCAGATGGACAGGGCTGTGATTCAGGAGTAAGCGGACTCCTGAATACAAATCTTTTCAGCACTGCCAAACCAATAAATTAAATGCATTTGTTTTGGGCAAGGATCAGTTTTATCTCTCAATCAATGATTGTAACTATGTAAAAAGAATGCCTTCCCAGAAGGCAATATTGTCTCACAAAAAAAGTTTTGTAAAATGTTATCCTTTTCCTTACATTCATAAACATTTTTAATGCAACACAACATAGGATTAAAATCTAAAAAGAAACTAAACAAGTCGATACCAGCAGTAGCAGTTAAGCATCTGCTGGAACATCAAACTTTGCTGTTCATTCTCAAGAGGTACTAAACCAAACATGGGTACATTATATACACACACAAGGCATTTCGACAACTTACCGTACTGTTTGCAGGTTTAGTGACAGAGATAGGCGAAGTAGCAGAGCCAGACAAAGTTGAAAATTGAAAGCTGGGAAGGGCTGCTGTGCTAAGAGGCAATGGGATTTCAGGTAAAACAGGCCCATCCAGCTCCTGAGGATGAAACAAAGCAAAGTCAAACAAGGAATCATGAAATTCGATATTTATACTTTCATTTGCCATTTCGTACCACACTTTAAATGAATAATGACACAAATCAGTTAAAATGTATATCTGAAATACTGCTTTATGTCAGTAAAAGACTAGCATAATCTGCATCACATTTTTGCACATCTGTACACTAGGTAATGAAACTCAAACATAGTTATTATTATGTCAAAATAACTGAACTATGGTGTTTGCATAAATATGTAATATAATACCATGTGTAACAGCAGTTAGCAGCATCCTGTTTGACTTTGAGATAAGGAGTACTCATTCTATAGGCATAGGGCTTATTTGTAAACTGGTTAACCATTGCTGTAATAAGTTACAAACTAGTAACAAGAGGCAATTTAAATGCCTACTCTAAAAGCAAGCTTCAGTTAAGTATCTCTAAGTTTTTCTCTAGAACAAAACGCAAAATAAAAAAATGTGTTCTAAAATAAAAATCCAACAGAGTTACAGTGCAAGATGTATTTGTTTAAAATGGAGAACAGCCCAAAGGTCTGAATACTTGTGATCAATATTAAAATGTTACTAAACTACAACTCTGAAGCAAAACATTACTTTCCCACAGAATGTTTCGTATGGCACAATAGTATATAGGTTAAAATTACTTCCCTCAAAATGTAAAGAGCCGATCCTACTGTACACTTCTATCCGTATGGCGGCGCACTCAAGGGAAAAACAGAAAATGGGCATGCAACAATATCTTGTCTCCTGTAGGAATCAGCTGCCTAAACTGCATGTTTCTAAGCTGCTACAGGGTAAGGGATCAGTTATCCGGACAGCTCCGAATTATGGAAAGGCAGTGTTCCATAGACTCCATTATAATCAAATGATCCAAATTTTCAAAAAAATTTTCCTTTTGCTCTGTAATAATAAAACAGTACCTTGTACTTGATCCAAACATGTAATTAATCCTTATGGGATGCAAAACTAGCTTATAGGGTTTACTTAATGTTTATATGATTTTCTAGTAGACTTAAGGTATGATGATCCAAATTACAGATAGATCAGTTATCCAGAAAACCCCAGGTCCCAAGCATTCTGGATAACAAGTCCCATACCTGTACTACAGCTATATTTCAAGCTTATAGTAGACTTATAGTACACACCAGGTCCGGACTGAGAATTAAATTAGGCCCTGGCATTTCAGGTACACAGAGGCCCACTCAGCCCACATAGAGGCCCAAAGAGCCCCATCAGCCCACTAAATACTGACTTTCTATGGGACCTTATAGCAGCCCCTCTGGCATTTGCCAGAACCCACAGATTGCCAGTCCGGGCCTGGTACACACTAGTTTGGAAACTGTACGGCTGTGTTTTCGGCCAAGAACTCTATGCACTTGCTTTTAAAGGCAATTTCAATGTAGGTTAACATTAAGCAGCATGGGTGGCCAACTAAAATATGCCGTCAAAAAAATTACCCTTTATGCCGCATATCCTGCAATGCTAAATATATATACATATCAAAATAGCACCCAGCAGTGGAATAGGAGAAAAACTAAATAAAAATTGACTAACTGTGCTAGTAGATGTCTGAAAGGACTTGCATGAGCCTGTGCTGGTTGTTTCTACAAGCATAGA
Organism: Xenopus laevis; assembly: GCF_017654675.1. Classification (NCBI taxonomy): domain Eukaryota; kingdom Metazoa; phylum Chordata; class Amphibia; order Anura; family Pipidae; genus Xenopus; species Xenopus laevis. The sequence goes on along the minus strand of NC_054381.1, from coordinate 98,252,003 downwards.
ATCATGCATAATGAATGGAGATGACCTACACACTATCAAAACTAAAAAAAAACAATATGTTAATAAAAAATAAAATGTTAAATAGAAGAATTAATGTGCAAGATAAACACTCTACTGTAGTATTCAGTTGGACACCATCAAAATAAAGACAGAACATTGTTTAATACCTTTACTTGTTCTTCAGAAAACTTAGCAGATATTTGCAGTTCTGCTTATATAATTAGTTTTACTGGGTAACCCCCCCCCTTTCTTACATTGAGCAGGGAAACATCAAAATATATTTTCTGCTTCAGTATTTTCTACCCAGCCTCAAAGAGCAGGGAGCATTCCAGTCATAATATTAGTATAAAAGCTGCATTCTTAAAATAGTACTATAAAAGTAGCATTAATTACAGCTGAGAAATGCCATTTTGTAAACTGTTAATGTAATTACTATGCAATACTTAAATATTTAAATGTGTTTTTTATTAATTTTACCTCATTAGCTGGCTTTGTTGAGTAATGAGAGCCTTTTTCCCTCATCATTTTGCCACCACCTGTTCCTGATGACAATCCATTGGATGCCGGAGTACTGAACTTTGGGTAAGAGAAGCTGTATGCAAAGAAAGACAAAAATGGAGATGTCCAAAACCAATAAAATGGAGAGAATACAGAGTAAAAGGGAAAAAAAAAAGCTATGCCTAACTATCTGAATAAGCTTATGGCTGTAATAAGAAAACTTTGTTCCGACAAATGACATCTTCCCTTGAAGGGTAACTCCCTATTCTAAAATATTCCCATATTAGTCCATTTCTGAAGGGTTGCAGACAAATTCAGCCCCAGTTATACCCATCCAACTTTTGTGCAAGGTGCTTTCTCACCAGCTCCCCCACACAAAGTAAAGTGCATGCCTGGAGCTTTACATAATGAAAACTTTTAGCCTTTGGTGTTACTCTGTGCAGTTGTTTGGCTTGGGCCAAGACAGCAATAAAGGAGTCAAGAAGGTGTTTTAGGGGTTGCATAGTTTGGTTTTTCATGTAAAACTGTGCAGCAGACATACACTAATATTAAAATGTAGGCCTGTGAAAAACGTGTAGAAGGAACCAATATCGCCGAGGGAATCTTGCGTATTTAAAAACTCAAGTGAAGAGAAAGTTCCTCTGAAAATGCAAAATAGAAATGCCACAATAAATCTGTCATAAAAGTAAATTGGAAAGGAGATTTTTTTTTTAAACTCCTAATTGTTATTTTTTGGGTAGCCGAGGATGAGGAGAGTATAACAGTGCTTTATTTGCAGGATCATGCCGGCATTAAACAACAGTAACTTTCACTTTTAAAGGGCACCTATCACAGCCAAAATCAAACACATATTAACAATCTGACCAGTACAAGCTAAACACGTTTAATCAAACGACATATATAGTTTTTTGAAAAAACTGCAGGTTTTAAAAAAATCCCTTACTTTGTCAAATGGGTTCTTTCACTGAGGGAGGCCATATTGAGACTCTAACAGAGACTCTAATATGCAAATTTCAGGAGCATGCTCAGATTGTAACACTGCTTTGAGTATTCTACCCAGAATGCCTTGTTTTAGTAAACTGCTCCACTAGAAGTGCTGCCACCTGCTAACTTCCAGCAGGTGGCAGCACTACTGAACAGCAGCTAACACACAGGTTTGGCTGATTTGAAAATAGCTTAGAAGGGTTGATAAGCAATCAAGGAATTTGAACTGAGCATGTGCGAGATTTCAGAGCTCCATTTGGCTGGGAAGATATAGGTAGGAGGAGCCAGTGAAATCCAAGATGCCTGCCTCAGCTAGAACTGCAGGGGAGATAGGGGAGATCTTGCAGAAGGAATAGTGAGCTGATCATTTACATTATACAATCAATTCTTACTGTTTTAAAAATCGGATTTCTTGAACTTTCACATAATATATTTACTTAGTAAATGATTTTGGTCATGATTGGTGCCCTTTAAACTGTCAGAAAGTATGAACAGTATAAGTCTGTGCACAGTGACATCTACAGGCCATTTGTATAAACACCACACTTATCTCATGTGCCATAAGCCTTAAAGGGGACCCGTCACCCAAAAAAATTATTCAAAATCCTATTTTATCAGATTAGTCAAGGAAAATGAACTTTAATTACACTGTATAAATTATTTGAATCTTGTTTCCTTCAGTCTGGGATTTCAAAATTATAGCAAGCAGGCAGCAGCCATTTTGTGGACACTGTTATTAAGACAAGCCTTGCATCATCTCAGAATTTGTGTGCACCAGAATGGGGGACCCGATGTCCATCCCCATGTCCTGGTTACACAATTAAATGGTAAAGAGAAGTGAGGGAATGTGTGCAGAGCAGTGCCATCTAAGAAGTGCTGAATTGAAAGTGAAAGTAATTGTCTGCCCCGCCTCTATGCCACGGGCATAGAGGAGGGGCAGACAATATTTGATTGACAGCTGAGATTTTTAAATGAGCTTACAACAGCTATGAATGCTTAAATAAAAAATAGAAATTGGATTTCATGTTTAATTTGAAAAGGACTTTTATTATACAGATTTTTGTGTCTGGGTGACAGGTCCACTTTAAACAACTTCTAATAATTTCAGGAATAATAATTGGAAGGATGGGGTTGTAATACGTTTTAAGAAGTAACATATTATATTATATTATGAGCTTTAAAATACTTTTTGAATTTAAAGAATAGGAACACATTTTCATTTACAAGGTCTTGGTTGTTCAGCTAACTCATGAGTCCTTGGAAAAAGCCAAACAAACCTGTGAGACTGAGATGTTGTTTGCAGATTATTCTTTGTGGACTCCTGGTAGTAAAGAAATAGAGTAATCAGCCAAGAATTTGAAAACTATAAACTAAAAATTTCAAATACAGTAGAAGCCCTATTTTACATCCCTGATTTTAAGTGTTCCCTAGTTTTACATTGTTGTTTTGTGGTCACACATGTATTATGCATAATACATTTCCCTGACTTTACATTTTTCTGGTTTTTACAGTTTTTTTCTTGTTTCTAAAAATGTTCAGTTAGACAAGTGCCCATACTGGGTAACCATTTCTTCCCACTAGTCGATCATTCATTCACAAGACACTTCAGAAGACAGGAACTAACGAGAAAAACACATGTGGAGTTTTGACACCAGCTGTGCTAATGAAGAGTACAGAGGGTATTGTCCCTTTATAAGCTGCTAATTCACATGACTATGGAAAAACAATGTTAATGCCTTTAGCTGCTGTGTTCTTTGAGAAATCCTTAACTAACCATGAATATTATTGCCAACAAACTCTTTAGAACATTATCTGTCTTTTTCACAGTGTTCTACATGGGGAGTGTTTAAAACATTTTGACATCTGTAATTCTATAAAAGAGCATACCAGCATCCAAAAGTGTTGCACAAACAGCAGTGATAAAGTATATACATAAACTATATATAAAAAAATGCATGTTTAAAATGTAAACTATAAATGAAATCCTTAAAGTAGTAGGAGTAAAACTAGCAATACACCTTCAAGATCTATATTCTCCAAGTTTAACCAACTGCCTTATATACAGGCATTTTGAAAGTTATGAATCCCTTCTCCCTTATAATTAATATATAATCTAAATATTTTAACTACTGCAACAAGGTGACACCAGCAAACTAAATTGTTCAACTAGAACTTTGCATGTTGGTTTAAAACTGTTCCGGCAAAACTACAACATAAATATACTTACATTGTGCTTGTCTGGCTGTATTCTGCGACTGTTTGTATTTGATACAGCAGATGGTGTCAGTGAAGGCTTGATATACAGGGAACGGTTTGCAGAGACAGAAATGGATTTTGGAGTCACAAGCCTCTGAACTGGAGGAAATGGGGACTCCACCTTTATTTAAAAAAATAAATAAATAAAAAAAAAACGTTTTGGATGAGTGGTGTGGTACAGCTGAAAATATCCGACATTATATTACAGCTCTAATAAGGTTCTACCACATAAAATAGTTGACAGAGTAACTGAAGACAAATTATATTCCAGTACAGAAAAAAACCCTAACACTGTAAATGTAATTCAGTCAGATTGTTTAAATGAACATTTAAGATAATTATAAATATAAGGTGAACTACAGGGAAGACGACTTAGAAGTCAATACACATTCCATGCAGACAGCTTTTGCTCCTTAAATATCAGACCATGAATAGACAATCAACACTTGTCACACAGCAGCTGCAAATAAGAACTGAAAAAGCACGCCTTGGCTCATAAGCAAATTGAGCGCCTCTAAACCCCCTTCCACTGTCCATGGTAACAAAATACACAATCAGTCCAACAGATAACTAGTAATACTGTTTTGTGTATAAACAGATTTTTGTATTTACCGTTAAATCCATCTCTCTTGCCTAGATAAGGGGGGACACAGGCACTGTGGGGGATGTCCAAAAGCTGAGGGTGGGACTAAGCCCCTAGTGTTCAGGGAATAACTGCCTGTAACACCTTCCTCCCGAAGCTCATTTCAGCAGAGGCAAGTGTATGCACCTTGTAAAATTTTAAAAAGGTGTGAATGGAGGACCATACAGCAGCCCTACAAACCTGTTCCGCTGATACTTGGTGGCGAACTGTCCAAGAAGTACTGAGCGTACGACCGAATGAGCCCGGACTCGGAATGGTGGAGTCCTACCTCTAACCACATAAGCCTTCAGGATAGCCGACTTAATCCATCTTGCAATAGTGGCTTTTGATGCGCGGAGGCCGTTCCTTGGTCCCTCTGGTATGACAAATAGACTGTCCACCTTTCTAATGTCCTTACTTTGTGTACAACTGAAGGGTTCGAACCACATCCAGGATGTGTAGCTTTTGCTTCAACTTTGTCTTTGGGTCAGGACAGAAGGACGTTACTACCAGGTCCAGGTTAAGATGTAATTCAGACACCAGAGGTTCGAATGAATGGTCCTGAATTACAGAGAGTACCAAATTAAAATCCCATGGAGGAATAGGATGACTATTACGGGGCACCAATTGTAATTTGCCTTGGAGGAAATTCCAAACGTTCGACAGCAGGCCTAGCTGCTTTTAAAAAAAGAATGTAGAAGGCGGATACCTGGACTTTCAACAAACTGACTGAGTATCATCCCTTTATTTAGGCCCTCCTGCAGGAACCGTAAGAGGTTACTCTCGTCCCAGACCGGTGGGTCCCGGGCATTGGACTCGCACCAGGAAATTTATGTTTTCCACTCGCCAGGCCGACACAGGTTTCCCGGCCCTTAACAGTGTCAGTGGCATCCTGTGGAACTCTCGATCTGGTTAGAATTAAGGCTTCAAGGACCAAGGCAGATGGAATGGGGAGTCTGCTGCTAGGCCTATGGGGCCACCAGTATAGTCTCTACCCCTTCTGTTTTTATCTTCTTGATAATCCTTGGCAACAGATCCAGTGGAGGGAAGATGTAGACTAGGCAAAATGGCCACGGTACTACTAGTGTGTCTACCGCCAACACGGACGGATCCTTGCTTCTTGCGATGAACTCTGCTAGTTTGTTGTTGTACCTGGATGCCATCAGTTCTACGTCTGGCATACCCCACCTTGTCACAATCTGTTGAAAGACGTCTGGGTATAGATTCCGCTCGCCGTGACCTAGAGTTTCGCGGCTGAAGAAATCTGCTATCCAATTGTCCACTCCTGGGATGTGTACTGCGGAGATTGCTGGCACTGTCTTCTCTAACCACAGTAAAATCCTTTGCACCTCTGCTAGAGCCGCTTGGCTTCTCATGCCTCCCTGGTGGTTGATATAAGCCACCGCTGTCACATTGTCTGACTATACTCTTACAGGAAGACCTCTTCAGCTGTTTGACCAATGAAGCAGTGAGAGGTAGATTGTTCCAGGATGTTGATGGGGACTGCGCCTCCCGTTTCAAATGGCCTTGCACTGTCTGAGGAATGGTTTTCCTGAGTGAAGCATCGTCGGCCAGGATCCGCCAGGAGAGTGATGACCGAGCCGGACTTGACAGGGGTATTATGCGATCGAAGTTCAATCTGTTCCTCCTCTGCTGGTGCTGCATGATCAGTCTTTGCAGCGGTCTGGTGTGTAATTGCGCATAGGGGATCGTGGGTAAGCATGAGACCGGTGTCCCCAGGGCCCTAATGGCAGAGCATAGCAGTAGATGCTCTGCTCTCTGGAGTGTCAACAGCCGGTTGTGCAAAGAGGAAATCTTGTCCTGTGGAAGGAATGCTCTCCCCAAAGAAGTATTCAGGACAAGTCCTAAGTATTCAGTACTTGCTGTACTGTGACGGAATTAGCTTTGACTTCTGGAAATAGATGCACTAACCCATGTGAGTTAGCGTTGTCACTACTGTCTGGAAATGGATTGTGGCCTTGGATGAAGCCTTGAGGTCATCCAGGTATGGTATGACGCCCACGCCTTGCAAACGTAGCTTCACCAGCGCCGCTGCCATGATCATTGTGAAAACTCTTGGCACAGAAGATAGCCCGAAAGGGGAGTGACACGAATTGCCAATGTATAGGCACATGAAGACACACATCCTTGATATCAATCACTGCCATGAATTCTTCCATTTCTAGTGACAGTACAGATTAGACTGATTCCATCTTGAAGTGGTGTTTTCGGACATGGTCGTCAAGAGCCTTCAGGTCTAGGACAGGGCTAAAGGATACATCCTCCTTGGGTACTATAAATAGGTTTGAGTACAAACCGCAGCCCGTCTCCTTAGGGGGCACACGCTTCACTACTCCCGTAATGGTAAGAGTTTGTAGAACCCCCTGAAAGGCTGAGCGTCTGGGTTCCCCTGCTGGAAGCCTTGAGATGAAGAACCTCTCCGGGGGAAGATGTGTGAAGTCTATGAGATAGCCATGGTAAATTTGCAGAACCCAAGGATCCTGGACACATCCTCCACACCTCCCGGAAGCTTCTTAAGCTTCCATCTAAGAGAACATTTCCGGGGCTGGGCATCACCTCAGTAAGAGTTCTGTCTTAACTGGAATCTGGGACTGCCGGATGTTGGGTGTTTGTGTCCTTTGCCTTTGACTCTGGCGAAAGGGACACCAAAAAATGACCTTCTCTTGAAGGGGACCCTCTTGTGTATATTTTATGGCAGCAGGGTACTCTTGCCTCCTGTAGCCTGGGAGATTATATTCTTCGGTTCAGCCCCAAATAACTGTTTTCCCACAAATGGGAGGCTGACCAGAGATCTCCTAGCGGTAAAGCATGGAGCCGGAAGTGACGAGGGTCCGTGAGAAGGAGCCTTGCTGCTGCGTCCCTTGCTCGCGCTGCAGGAAGGCAAGTGGCGCCAAAGTGAATGCTTGCACTCCCCAGTGAAGAGAGAGGGAGGGAGTCCCTGAACTATGGCAAGTGTGGGGAGGAAGTAATACTTATGTCCTCAGCTAGCCATGTGTGTGCTCAGTCACCTGGTACCCTGATCTGGCCACTGGTGCAGCCTCCGGGGACCAGGGCGATGGGGGGGGGGGGGGGAAGAGAGACAGCCTGCAGTCTCCGTAGAGCGGCATGGTCCATTAGCTCTAGTGTAATTGTAACCTTGGCTGGAGGGGCTCTGGAACAATGTACACTGGTCCCTATTATGGTTTGGCCCTGACCCTTAGTCTGTACCACTGCTCGGAGGATTCAGGAAGTAGGCAGGGGATGAAGCCCAGAGGAAGAGCCACTTTAACCTCTTAGTATCCTTTCTCCAAGCAACAGGATCTTTATCCCCATGGTGCCCGTGCCCCCCAATCTAGGCAAGAGAAAACCTGGTAGCTGGTTTTAAAATAAGGGAAACAATAGAAATTGGGAAACCTCAATTGTACAGAGCCATATTTATAATGTATTTTAATAGATGCTTTTCCCTGATTTTACAACAAAATATTATTCTGAAAAAATGTAATTAGTGGAGTAAAGAGGTTTAAAATACTAACCAGGTGCACATTTTGCCATGGTTAGGTCTCTAAATAGTCAATTCCAATTAGTCTGCACCTCATATAGTCATGCACCAATCACTAAATGCTTTAGGTTGTGCATGTGACCGTCAGAAGTCTTGCACTTGCACGCCCCATAGTTAATGCTGCATTGCTTAACCATTGTCACCAACACAGTAAATATTGTACAGACACTTATTCTAGTATCGTTTAAGTACTTAGAGAATAAGTTAATTTGCCACATTTCCCTGATTTTACATTTTGCCTGTTACCCATTTTTCCTGGTCCCCTGAAACATAAAAATCAGGGTTTCTACTGTATAGTGTATTTCTTAATACGAAACCAAAGTATGGTGCTCACAATGAAATATGCACTACCTGTTCAGGTGTATAACATCAAAAGTCTTTCGGAATCTCATTCACCACAACCACATACTACCATGCAAAAAAATAACCATTCTGCTATTTAAGTTAATATTTTGGCATTTGAAAACTTTTGCAACAAAGGTGTGACAAGACAATAAAAAAATGCTACTTTTGCCCAACACAGCGACATGCAATTGGACAAGGGCCTTACCTTTTTCCTTTTTGATGGGTTTTCGGGAATATCCATGACGTTCTTTTCTGGTGTCTGGAAAAGCAAACAATTTTGTGGTCAGATTATATTGCAGGATACAGAAAGTATGCCGTAAGTATATAAAGAATTTAAGGCAATACTGATCTTTTAATTAACTACAAATGTCCTATTTAATTATAGAAATATTTAATTGTATAGTTCTGTAAAAAGATTGACATCTGCTCCATATACATTGTTGTGAAAACTAAACCATAGCTACACAGTGTTTGTTATGTGTAAGTGTAAATAGGTAAATGTGTGCTTAAATTAGTATTGCAGCCACCATGGTTACATAGATTTAGATAAGCTGTAGTAGTGGTAAGGAAATGCACAATTTACCAGTTAAAGGCAACACTACATTAGTTACAAGCATACAAAATTCTCTCATTTTTGGCATTACTGGTATTTTAAATAGGGTTTCATATTCGCTGCCAGTGATTTGTGACCAAATTAAAAAAAAAAAACTCACATGTGATAAAGAAGAGTTTGATGGGATCCTTTTGGCATCCTACAACAGGAAAAACTCAAAATCAGACTGCTATAGCAAATATTACATCTTAAATATGTATAAGTTAAAATCACAATCTAATTGTGGAATATTTGCCTCAACCCAACTACTTCTAAATCTCAGTGAAAGTTTGAAAGGTAAATCTCGTTGAAATGAGTCCAATCAAACATTTCACCCACTTAATGCCTTTTTTACTCAAACCATAACATCTGTACATAGTATATAAAGTGGGCACACAACAGTAGAGTACCTCATTACAAAACTTTTATGGCATTTTATAATACTACAGGCAAGGCAACGAACGGACTGCAATTAAAAAAGCACATGGAATGACTGAGAGGTTTGTCTCCTCCAGTGACAGATCTGAAGGTGCAAAAAAAATATTCCACTTGGCACCCAGGCTATTGGCGGATTTTTTTGTGTGCGCCCTCTATTACTATTGTATATGTAATTTATATACACACTACAACAAATACTCTCGTTTTACAGAAAATGATTATAGGGAAACACTTGGGAAATGCAACTTAGTTAGCTTTCCTTACATCCCTAGAGCGGACTTAGACTTACTCATGTGAAGTAGAGAGTAAAATCCTAAAAAAAAAATTCTACTGTGGATGCATGAGTTTAAAGGGGTAGTTCACCTTGAAACAACTAGTTGGTTTCAGATAAATCACCAGAAATAAAAACTTTTTCCAATTACTTTCTATTGTCTATGAGTCACTGTTTTTCTAATATTAAAGTGTAAATTGTAATTTTTCACCTTCTAAAGCAGCTCTGGGAGGTGGGTTTGCAGACTCTGTAAACTGTTCTAAATTGATAAATTTAGTAGATAAATGTCTTATCTTTGTCCCTGCTGAGAAAAATCTCTGGGTTTCATTACAGGCAGCTGTTAGAATTGATACAATAGTTACATATACTCCAGAGATGCTCCTGAGAAATGGATCAACTAAATGTTGCAAAATTGTAACAGTTTAGAGTCTGCACCTGAATTACTGAGCTGCCAGACAAACGCCAGAGCCACGAACATTCAACTTTAAGCTTAGATTTTGGAAAAATGGTAAAAAATAAATAATGGAAAGTAACTGGAAAAAGTATATTTCTGGGGAACAATCTGAAAACTGAACTGAAAAAGGTGTTTGAAAGGTGAACAACCCCTTTAAGTCTGCCAAGGTACGTTCAGGAAAGGTAAGATGGCAGAGAGGCTCAAATGACTTTTACCCTTGAGTGTGTCTTACATATCAGCAATCCCCAAGCAAACAAAACTTTTCCCTGTCCTTTAAGTGAGGAAAAATGCTAATATAGAAGTTAAACAAGAATAGTGCATACTAATCTAATCATCTCCATCTTTGTTATATCACACACACAAATACTATAAAGAGCTTTAAAAAGATCGAAAGACAAAGTTAGTTACCGCTAAAGGACTTGACATCTTCTCCAAAGACTGTAGAATGCGCCGTGCAGCGGAGCTGGTAACACCACACTGCTGAGAGTGTGCTGCTGGTTTTGCCTTCACCTGTCTTCGTAAAGGTGCCTGAAGTCAACGCATGAATTATATTTTAATAATCTGATTAAAACTCTAATTTGATCAAATTAGCGATTGTGTGCAACAGTTCTAGAAACACCGACTTGTGTATTTAATGTCCCCTACCTGAATTATAAGAAAAAAGGAGATTTTGTGTGTACTCACCGTTAAATCTCTTTCTCTTCAGTCGCTTGGGGGACACAGGAGACAGTGGGGTATAGCTAATGCCACTAGGAGGCAGGACACAACAGAATAAGAGATGTGACTCCTCCTCCACTGGCTATACCCTCAGCAGTAGGCGGAGCCGGAATCAGTTTGTACCAAAGTAGTACTAAGTAGAGAATAACAACTAACAACTTGTAACTTGAACATATTGACAACAGGCAGTAACATGTCTGACGGACAGAGAAGGGCCTCCATCCGGGAAGGGAAGTCCTGTGTCCCCCAAGCGACTGAAGAGAAAGAGATTTAACGGTGAGTACACACAAAATCTCCTTTTCTCCTTGTCGGCTTGGGGGACACAGGAGACAGTGGGGACGTACCAAAGCTGTCCCCTATCCTCAGGGAGGGAAGGATAGGCCCTATGAGGAAGTAGCTACTGCGGCTTGGAGAACTCTCCTGCCGAAGCGTGCGTCAGATGCCGCAAAAGTGTCAAAGTGGTAAAATTTTGTGAAAGAGTGGATGGAAGACCACGTGGCCGCTTTGCATAGCTGATCAGCTGATGCCTGGTTTCTGAAGGCCCAAGACGTGCTCATCCCTCTAGTGGAGTGAGCCTTGACCTTGACCGGAGGAACTCGACCTTGTGCCGTGTATGCTCTTTGTATGGCTTGCTTGATCCATCTGGAGACAGAAGATTTGGCCGCTGGTAAACCCTTTCGAGGTCCTGAAGGGAGAACGAACAGTGCATCCGATTGACGGAAGTCCTGAACTCTGTGTAGGTAGAATTTGAGGGCTCTGACAGGGTCAAGAGTGTGCAGTGCAGCCTCCTTTGGATTGGAGGGTGACGGGCAAAGTGTTGGAATGGTGATCTCCTGATTTAAATGAAAATCCGACACCACCTTCGGTAGGAAGGAGGGTACAGTGCGGAGGACCGCTCTGTCGTGATGAAAAATGAGAAAAGGTGACTTGCAGGATAAGGCGGTGAGTTCTGAAACAAGCCTGGCAGAGGCAATTGCTAGGAGAAAAACGGTCTTCCAGGTAAGCCACTGAAGGGGAATAGAAGCCATCGGCTCGAAGGGAGGTTTCTGTAATGCCTTCAGCACCAGTGTCAGGTCCCATGGGGGTGCCGGTGGTCGAACTGGGGGAGCGAGGTGAGCCACCCCCTGGAGAAAAGTCTTGACGTCAGGTAGGAGTGCGAGTCTCCTTTGAAAAAGGACAGAGAGAGCCGAAATCTGGGACTTTAGAGAACCGAGGGAGAGGCCCAGGGCAAGGCCGTCTTGGAGGAACTCCAGCAGATCTGGGACTGAGAAAACTGCGAAGGTCTTCTTGTGACTATGGCACCAGGCTCGGTATGTGGACCATATTCTGTGGTAGGTTTTAGCAGATACTGGTTTTCTGGCTGCCCGCATGGTGCGTATGACTGCGTCTGAGAAACCTTTCTTCCTCAGGATTTTGGTCTCAAGAGCCACGCAGTCAAACTGAGATGTGCCGGATTGGGATGCCGGATGGGCCCTTGTAGGAGCAGATCCGGCCGAAGAGGAAGAGTTCGGGGTTCCGCTATGGATAGGTTGAGGAGGTCCGAGTACCATGTGCGTCGAGGCCACCTTGGAGCAATTAGGATTAAGGTGGTGTGCTCCCTCTGTAGCTTTCTGATCGTTCTGGGAATCAGAGGCAGTGGAGGGAAGGCGTAGGCTAGGTTGAAGTTCCAGGGAGCCGTGAGGGCGTCCGCCCCCAGAGCTAGTGGGTCCCGGTAGCGGGCTAGGAAGGTCGGTACCTTTCGATTCTGCCTTGTCGCCATGAGATCGACCTCTGGAGTGCCCCAATGATCGGTTAGCTCTAGGAAGATGTCCTCGTTTAACGACCATTCCCCTGGGTCCAGGGTCTGACGACTGAGGAAGTCCACCTCCCAGTTTAGGAGGCCTGGAATGTAGATTGCTGACAGTTGGGCATGGTGATCCTCTGCCCATTGAAGGATGAGGCTGGCTTCGTTCTGGGCTTTTCGGCTTCTTGTGCCGCCCTGATGATTGATGTAGGCCACTGCCGTGGCGTTGTCTGACTGGATCTTTATCGCTTGGCCTGACAGGTCGCGTTGCCAGTGGGTCAGACCCAACCGAATGGCTCTGATTTCCAACAGGTTGATGGGTAGGGTCCGTTCTTCCTGGGACCACCTGCCTTGTGCTGAGCGTCCTTCCAGCACCGCTCCCCATCCGAAAAGACTTGCGTCCGTTGTTAGTAGACGCCATTGGGGTTCTCCCAGATGTCTTCCTGTGGACAAGTGTTGAGGGTTTAACCACCAAAGAAGAGACGTCTGGGTTTTGTGTGATAGACGGATCTCCTGTAGGAGAGATTTCCGTTTCCAGGCAGAAAGTATGTTCCACTGCAACTCCCTGAGGTGATGTTGGGCAAAGGGGACGGCTTCTATGGTTGATACCATGACCCCCAGGACCTTCATGCAGTGTCTGGCTGAGTGGGTTGGTCTGACCAGCAGCGTATTCACTAGGGCCTGGAGTCTCACAATCTTGTCTTGTGGGAGGGAGACTTGTTTGGTCCTGGTGTTGAACTGCATTCCCAGGAAAATCATGGATTGACTGGGAACCAGGGACGATTTCTCCCGGTTGATGCACCATCCGAGCTGTTGAAGCTTGGAGATGGAGATCTGTAGGCAGTGTTGTGCTGCCGAGAAGGAAGGAGCTTTGATCAACAGGTCGTCGAGGTAGGGAGTAATGGATATTCCCTCGTTTCGGATCAGGGCTGTGGCAGTCGCCATGATCTTCGTGAAGACTCGAGGGGCTGAGGTGAGTCCGAAGGGGAGGGCTGTGAATTGGTAGTGTAGGTTTTGAAAGGCAAAGCGTAAGTATTTCCGATGGGGAGGGAAAATTGGAACGTGCAGGTAGGCATCTTTGATATCGAGGGATGTCAGGAATTGGCCCTCGGTCATGGCTGCTATGATGGACCTGAGGGATTCCATCTTGAATCTTCGAGGTCGGATGAACCTGTTGAGGCCCTTGAGGTCTAGAATGGGTCGTACGGACCCGTCTTTCTTGGGGACGACGAATAGGTTTGAATAGTAACCCTTGAATCTTTCCCCTATGGGAACTGGTGAGATCACTTCTGTTTGAAGGAGGTTCGAAATCACCAGACGAAAAGCCCTTTGCTTGTCTTGTTCCCGAGGGAGTCTTGACATAAAGAACCTTTGAGGGGGCCGTGAGGAAAATTCGAGATGGTAGCCTTGTGACACTACCTCGTGTATCCAAGAATCCTGAGTAATTGAGAGCCAGGTATCCGCAAAACGGTGAAGCCTTCCGCCTAGAGGTACCTGGGGAGACGGGGGAGAGACCCCGTCATGCAGAGGATGATTTGTCTGCAGGTCTGGAAGAGGGTTTGCGATTCTGCCAGGAGGATCTGGGCTTGCCCCCGAACCTCCCTCTATTGGAGGGAGTGTGTCGTGGAGGAGATGACCTATTGCCCTTGTTTTGGGAGGGACGAAAGGACCTTCCTCTGCGAAAAAGCAAGCGAGGCTTTGGTTGTGGAAGTAATGTGCTTTTGCCTCCGGTCGCTTGACTGATGATCTTGTCAAGGTCGGGGCCGAATAGAAGCTTTCCTTTGAATGGAAGAGAGGTAAGAGACTTCTTTGAAGAAAGGTCTGCTGTCCACAATTTTAACCAGAGGCATCTGCGTGCCGCAACAGACAGGGCGGAGGTTCTGCCGATGATTTGTGCTGCATCTAGGGAAGCTTCACAGATGTAATCATTCGCCTCTTTTATCTGGGATGCCCATTGCGCTAGCTGGTGGCGTGGGGCTCCCGAAGAAATCCCTTGAAGTAGAGTGTCAGACCAGGACTGAATAGCCCTGCTAACCCAAGCTGTGGCTAGCACTGGTCGGAGGGAAGTACCCGATGCTGAAAATTGGGAGCGAAGTAAGCCCTCTAATTTCTTGTCCATATGATCTTTAAAAGAAGATGCGTCAGGAACTGGTAGAGCTGTATTTTTGGATAGACGTGAGACAGGAGCGTCCACTGATGGTGGAGAGGACCACTTGTCAGTCGAGTCTGATGGAAAGGGGTACAGTTTGAGGAATCTGCGGTTTGGCTGGAACCGCCGCTCAGGTTTGTCCCATTCCTGTTGAATAATCTGTTCAAGTTGGGAATGAGCTGGGAAGGTAGGCGAGGATCTACTGTTTCTTTTGAAAAGGGCTTTGGCAGCCTTCGGGTTCTCTTCGGTCTCCTGAAGGTGGAGCGTTTCAATGACAGAAGCTATTAGGGAGTCAACTGCTTCGGAAGAGAATTTTGGAGATTCGTCCTCTGGTTGATCTGAGGTGTGAGACAGCTCACCGTCAGAAAGGGAGAAATCCCCGTCAGGTTCTGGTGGAGGTGAGGAGAAACCTGGGGAATTGCTGCCGCTTTCCTCGTCTGAGGGAGAAGGGGCTCTGCGCTTTGGGACCCTTTGTTTAGGATTGTCCAAGCGGGAAAGGAGCTTGTCCAGGGAAAGGGCCAATTTCGGAATCCCCGTGGCAAGATGAGAGGCCCAATCTGGGATGGCCTGTGGCCCTGAGGCTGCAGCCTCTGACTGGTTTGGAGGGGAGGCCCTTTGGGAAGCCTGGTCCACCTAAGTCAAAGTATAAAGTAATACTTGCTGTGGATGCCCCTGCTGTTGGATAGCCAGGGAGAGAGCCAGAGGGTAGCGCTGGTGGCAGGAACGCAGTGAGGGATAGCCCACTGAAGCCTGTGTCCCCCGTGTAGCAGGAAGGTCTGGGAGAGAATGCGCTCCGAAGCGCTTGTCTCTCAGTGCGGGGAGCGAAGGACCGGAAGTGACGTCACGGCCCGTGAAGCGCGCGCGCGCGAAAAGGCGCGAGAAAAAGTGCGCGAATCAGAGGGGAGTGAGGGATGCGCTGCTGTGAAGCAAGCGCTGCCTCAATGCGCACTATGCCGGCCTAAAGTATCAGACACGCTCTGCCGAAGGATAGGGGAGTGTGGCTGAGGGAGGAAGAGGGCCAATTAGGGGCTGTGTGGATAGAAGCACCCTGTGTAGCCAGTGCCCTATTTTCTTGTAGACATCACCAGAGCCAGGTACAGCATGAGCCTTGTGGGGGCTGCTGATGGCAAATGGGACACCCGAAAGGGGTGGGGAGGGGGGGGGAGAGTACTCACCTACCCCAGGGCACAGATCTCTTCCTTGTCTCCTGGCCAGCCGACAGTCCTTCTGCAGGAAGAAGAAGTCGATTAGGCTGGATGGTCAGGGCTGCAGTTAGCCTTAGTGACCCCAGGGACAGAATCCACGTTGGGAGAAGTCAGAAGGACACACAGCTCAGTGCAGGTGACTTAGACTCTCCAGTGTAGAAGGTGTTGTATAGAGAGATAAGAGAGATAGTCCTAACCTCCTTAGGACACAACAAAAACTGATTCCGGCTCCGCCTACTGCTGAGGGTATAGCCAGTGGAGGAGGAGTCACATCTCTTATTCTGTTGTGTCCTGCCTCCTAGTGGCATTAGCTATACCCCACTGTCTCCTGTGTCCCCCAAGCCGACAAGGAGAAATCAGCATTTATCAAAAATCAAAAGCATTCATAAATCATGCACTAGTGAGCACAACATGAAATACTCTACTGAGGATTTGAGGGAGAAGAAAAAACTTGATAAATATATTTAAAAAAAATATTTATGGGGAAAAAAAGTTAGGAACACCAAAATCTGCAGTGGGTGTAAAAAAATAAAACTCAGAATTACTCCTTGTTTATTCCAATGGAAATTGGCTGGACTTGTCAATTGCTTGGATACCCTGGCTGAGCGAATTACTGAATTACTACAAACCATTCAGATTAAATAAAGTAGTAAAAAGAACAAAATCACATGATGTTCTGGCTATGAATTGACATACAGCAACTGTATGAAAGATATGTCTGACAAATAGTAGTCTCCGTTACCCACAGATATTGTAACATAGGCAATACATGCAGAGATATTACCGTTAGTCGATGGAAATCTAACCTGTCCGAAAAGATGTTTGATTGATCAACAAACAAGCAGAAATTGTATGACTATCTTTGCGTGTATGGCCAGCTTTTACTAGCAGCATTGCTCCTCTTTCTACATCGTACTAATATAGCCGTCTTAAAGGAAAACTCACTTATATGAACTTTAGAATAACTAAAAGTAGGCAGAAATGCATTTGTTAGGTTTCCTGTGTTTGGAAGATTTTTTTTTAACTTTTGAATAAATTAAAGACTATATTCAAAGCTCCTTTTAGAAAGAACTCCGCTCAACCTCTTCATGTGCTACTGAATAGAAAGGAAGTTGCAAAGATAGAGCAAGGCCAAAAAAGGAGGCTCCAACACAGAGATTTTTTTCAAACCCACAATGCAGCTGAACTGTTGAGACAAAGCCATTAAATACACCCATTTACTCCATGGCCTCCATTGCCATTAAGATCAAGGATTTGATCTAAAAGTAATAAAAGTGGACATTCTTTTGTGGGGTACAATATAACCAATACTGGGTAGTACTTATTCACATCATTAGTATATCAGATACTGAAAACCAAGAGTGCTATACTTTAAGCAGTCTTTTTTATGTTTTAATGTACTTGTTTTATGTTCTATTGTCACATTTGCCCTTACTACTCTCCCCTCATTGAGGGGAGGTGGGGGTGTAAAGTGATGTAAACTTAGCATAAACCATTTGAATTGTATATAATTTATAGCCATAATGCCTACCCTTGGAGATTTTCATAAGCTGAACATCACCACAACATGCAAAGTAATTTCTGATCTTACTTGATATGGGGTGGCGCGCACTCGCGAGGAACGGACTGCAGCTGCACCTTGGTATGTTGTTTTGCCAGGATAAAAAGGAGAATCACCAAGCTGACGGTTTAAGATAGATGCGTTTCCAAGAGACTGCAAATTACAATAATGAGTAACAGTGACAGGGGTGGGAAATATCAATAGTTCAATTTACAATTCAGTAACAAACAGAAACTTACTCAAAACAAGTACAAGGAAAAAGGGCAGTAAAATCAAAAAATTTAAGTCATTGCTGCTTTCAGGTATGAAGGAAATTGGCAAGCTTCTGGACGCCTCTTGTGGTAGGTAAAACTCAGCTTTTATTTCAAACACATTAAAACCATAGTATCCGAGGATACCATGGTTTTAATGTGTTTGAAATAAAAGCTGAATTTTACCTACCACAAGAGGTGTCCGGAGTGCTTGCCAATTTCCTTCAAACTTGAAAGCACACACACCCCTTGCTATGGGTTTGGGGCGATGCATCCGGACCACTTTTCCAGTAGTGATTCATATTGTACTTCACGCTCAAGTGTTGGACCTGGGGTTTTTACACCCAGATCACTTTTGTTACAGGGTGAGAGAGAGAGGTTTTTGTCACTCATCCGATGAAAATATATTTACCAAATATTTCATTTTAGGACTGTGCATCTTTAAATTCCGTTGTCAATTTGTATTGCTGCTGTCAGGACATCTCCTTTACATAATTAAAAAGGAGAATGAAAGCCTCACAACAGGATAGCTCAGCAGCCCTCCCCTAGCCGAACAGTTTGCTTATCACTCCCCAATACTACTGCAGCAATGAAAATGGCAATAAAGGTAGAAGTCAAAAATAGTATGAAACCAAGCTAACAAAACCATTAAAAATATATGAAATAAGGTAAAGCCTTAAAGCGAAAACCAGCATTATTGAAAGCTTGTCTATTATCTGGGACTGTATAAATATGAAATCTATTATCCAAGGGAAGGAGTACCTCACTATCCTTTATTTTTTATTGCCTGGTACTTGTATAGCACCAATAGAGTTAGCATTATAATAACTGGAATGCATTCGTTTACTTTCCCAGCGCCCCCCCCCCCACAGACCCACCCAAACAGCATGTTTTCCATCCTCAACAAAAATATTAATGCCCGTCTGTAGAATTGAGTTTTATTATAATACTGAAACTAGAGTACACCATTAATGTAAAGGAAAAGTAAACCTTGGGAAAAACGTAAAATTGCACAGTGCTATTTTAAGTACTTTTGCAATTTAGATTCGTTTTCAAAACGTGGACTGAAAATAGATCAGCAGCACAACAGTGCCATCAGATGGTTAGTTCTGCCAACCAGACTGCTCTTTTATAAGCAGAGCAAATCAGAAGAATTCCCCACACTTCTGCAATTTCCTCCCAACTGTGAAGCTAATCTGCAGAACTAACCAGCAGATGGCAGTGCCAACTTATTTACATTTGTTTATAAAATGCCAATATCATCAAAGCTAGAAAAAAGTACATTGCAAAATGTAGTAATGTTTATTAAAGGATCAAATTAAGAAAATAAATGCTTTTTATTAAAAAAATATTCAAAGTAGACTTAAAACACACTTATAAATTCACAGGTCACCTAAACCACAAAAAGCCCAAACAATAGTACTTACAGGTGAGAGAGAACCGAAAGCAGAAAGATTAAAAGTTGGTTTTTTGGAGGTCATGGAGGAGTTATGTGACAGAGACTGTGAGCGATCAACTTCAGGAGACCAAAGAGGTGGCACGCTGACATTTTTTGAAACGGCTAGATCTGAGGGGGGGAGATAGATATATTAAATTCTGAGCAACCCTTCCTTCCCTTAAAGGAGAACCAACTCCTTGCTAATAAAAACCCCTACCAAAGGTACCACCTAGGTTGGGGGGGGCAAGGGTTTTTATTAGCAAGGGTTTGGTTCTCCTTTAAGAGATGTGCATTTGGTGTTACAGACATACTGGATGACCTAACAGCATTAGAAACCTGCACTAGGGCAGTCTAGGAAATTCTCAAACCAATACAATATAAAGGATTGTACTAACCTTTAACAGTCTATACAAATTGAGTAAATTGATAAGTAAAAACTATTACTTTAAAAACAGGTGGTAGATGAACTTAGTTACCTTTATCAGATGCTCTAGAGGAAAAGCCACTGGTGGTGGAGATGTTATCGTCATCATGTTGTGAGGTAGAGTCCTTGATCTCTTTTATAAGTGAGAAGCCAGAGGTGCCAATAGGAAATGCCGAAGAGGTTGAAGGCTGGCAGTTCAGTGCAGGAGAGTCAAATATGTTGAAGTTTAGACTAGCACGGTGTAAAGATGGCCTAGTAAGGGCATCTGTGTTGTTTATTGCTGACTGACTAGTGGACGGAACTATAAAATGAAAGAAGAAGAAAAAAAAAACAGTAATTTAAATTATTTTGACATACCCAACTAAATGGCTAATATTATTCACTTGACTATACTAGCACAGTAACTAAAATATGGCCCATTAAAACAACAGGACTCAGAGTTACAGACGTGCACTATGACCATATAAAGCAGATGCTTTTCAGACTTTGTTTGGTTCAAACTTTGTTGACCAACATTTATCTAGAAATCCCTTAGCTCATGACAAGGTTACAGATACAAGATATATAAACCATTGCTGTAATAGGCACTTAAAGGGTGGTTCACCTTAAAGTTAACATTTAGTATGTTTTATAATACTCAATTCTAAGCAACTTTTGAATTGGTCGTTTTTTTTTTATATATAGTTTTTGAATCATTTGCCTTCTAGCTCTTTCTGGCTTTCAAATGGGGTCACTGTCCCATCTAAAAACAAATGCTCTGTAAGGCTACACATTTTACTCATTTTTCTATACAGGCACTCTACTTTTCATATTCCAGTCTCTTATTCAAATCAATGCATGGTTGCTAGGGTACCAAAAATAATAGTTGAAGAGCAATTGTAAATTGTCTCAGAATATTATCACTATTACCACTAAGGCTTTTTTGTGTGCGTCTGTTACAGAGCAGCAATTTATTGCCGAGGCGTTAGCAATATTTCTAACAGATAATTCAGATGAAATTGATCTGCCTGAAACCCATTGCATACATCATTGCAGGAACTCAAACCTTTAGCACCATTGATTTATGGAAGGTTAGGCCTTTAGAACTTTAAAAGTATGGACAATGGTAGCAGAATAACCTTTCCCTTGCATAAATCTCAATTCAATTTTAGCTGTGTTCTCCTGTTTAGGACCATATTCTACACAAAACGAGCAGAGCCATTAATCAATGTGGCTATTCCGCAAAGGTTCCACAGGAATCTATGGTATGCAGGTATGTGTTTAGTTTAGGCTAGTAATTAATAAAAAGTGCATAAAGGTTCATGTGTTGTGCAACCTCAGTGTGTCATGTTCATGAGAGTATACAGTTTCAGCAAAGTAATTTTGTCAGAATGCAGTGCTTAACGGAACAGTAACACCAAAAAATGTAAGTGTTTTATAGTAGGGATGCACCCAGGATACGGTTCGTGATTCGGCCTTTTTCAGCAGGGTTCGGATTCGGCTGAATCCTTCTGTCCGGCCGAACCCGAATCCTAATTTGCATATGCAAATTAGGGGCGGAGAGGGAAATCACGTGACTTTTTGTCACAAAACAAGGAAGTAAAAAATGTTTTCCCCTTCCCACCCCCAATTTGCATATGCAAATTCAGATTCGGCCAAATCCTTCGTGAAGGATTCGGGGGTTCGGCCGAATCCAAAATAGTGGATTCGGTGCATCCCTATTTTAAAGTAATGAAAATATCATGTAATGTTGCCCTGCACTGGTAAAACTAATCTGTTTGCTTTAGAAACACTACTATAGTTCATATAAACAAGCTGCTGTGGAGCAATAGCGAAAATTGAAAAACGGCAACATGGCACAGGTTAACTAATTAACAGATAACACCATTAGACAAACAGAGCTTATTTGCTATCTGCTGTGTAACCTGAGCCTTTTCTCCTTTGAATGGCTGCCCCCATTGCTATACAGCAGCTTATTTATATAAACAATAGTAGTGTTTAAGCAAACACACCAGTTTTACCAGTGCAGGGCAACACTGCATTATATTTTCATTAATTATTACTTATTTTTTGATGTTACTGTTCCTTTAAAGGGGACCCATTGCAAAGATGAAAATTCAATTAGTGTCATCTAATTGAAATAAACTTTCTAAATACAATTGAAAATTATGCAGTTTCTGAAACAATCAGGTTTACCTTCACTATCCCACAGCATCTGTTTCTCTCCATTCCTGTTTATGCAAGAGTTGGGAGTCAGATTTTCATTGAGAGATCCAAAATATATTAGGGGGGTTGCCTTTCCTAGCAGATGTTTTAGAGATCACTTAAATAACGGATTATAGTACAAGCAAAATCTAACAAAATAACCGATTTTGGCAAAAATCCTGCATGTAGAGAGACATGATATCTGGCGATGTTACTAGAGTGAGTTCTAATACATTTTCTAGGCAAAAGCAGCCCCCTTTAAAGATATACCGGATTTTACGATTTACCCCAAATCTTGCCTGAAAAGAGATTCTGAGAGGGGGTCAATGAAGATTAGCTAGAATATTTCAATAACAGTTCAGAATTTGTAGCTGATTATATTTAGAAATGTTGTCAGTTCAGCATGATGAAGCTTATATTACATTTTCACAACAGTTCCCATTTAAAGTAAGCAGTGAAGAAATAATACATGATACCTATACACACACCTTCTTCATCAACATTAATAATTGGCTCAGGAGTGACTCTGCCATCAGTGGGAGAATTTCCTTCTTCGTCATCATCATCATCAACAACATAGATATGGTGTTCAGCATTATTTTCTCTAGCCTCAGTATCATTCACAATTACTTCACTTGCACTATGTACTCGGTCATGTTCCTCTTCTTGTTTGTTAAAATACTTCTGCAACCATCCAGGAACAATGCTCTTGACAGTATCCGTGACACGGCTGATGATACCCTACAAGAGTTAGGCAGTGAAAAAGCACATTAATTGTGAATGGATTAACAATGCACTGAAAAATTAACATGAGAAATAAGTGTGAAGTGTCCTCATCAGAGTTGGGTGGCTATACGTAGGCTGATAATTACTTCTGCCTTGGTCCCTATAGACTAAGTAAGCAGCTTACGGACCTAGAGTATGGGGCCCCTCTGACCTTCTTTTAGAAAAAAAAAGTGAAATCTGGTAGTTTATATATGACCAGCTTAAGGATTTGATTACTGTATTTTTAACAAAGTACCTCATATTAGTAGGCCACAAAGAGAACTAAAGCTCAAAAGAAGTTGTTTATAAATGCAACACCTTATGCGATTCCACCCAACATATTGGTATCCCACAGTGAATTCGGTGTTCATTGCCCTTTAAGAAGAGCACCAATAAATGGGGTTATTTTTAAAGTTAATAAGAACACAAAATACCATCATGCGATAATTATTGAAAGCCGCATTACTGGCACTTTTCAGTCTGAAATGCTACTGGATAATGCCAGGGTTTTCTACCAGGGCATTTCTCACTGATTTAAACAGGGGACACATGACTGTGCCATGGCACTTGTGTGTGTGTGTCTACAATGGCCAGAATTTTCTAACTAAATCAATGGAATGCAGCACATGTAGTTTGGGTTTCTTGTTTACCAGCTGTAATATGCTGGAGAAGACATTCCATTCAACTTGAACCTTATGGCTAGTCCTCTGCACATTGGCCTGTGCTTCAATTAACAGTAGTTAATGCTGATAATTTCCCATGAAGCATGTCATACAAGCTACAAAGGCTACAAATAGCAGGAGACAGCAGATTTCATCCACTCCAGCACTACAAAACTATTTGCCACTATTTAGCTTAGAACTGTACTGAAGTATCGTTCTAAACTACAGTAGTCACTACACTTTGACAATGTTTTTTTAAGTAAATCTACCTATCAGCAGAATTTTATATGAAAAGTTGCAGCAGAACGCTGTATAGTTTGGAAACTGGAGTGACATGCGTGAATAATAAAAATAAACAAAACTGGAACAAAGACAAACACTGTCAACCACCCCCTTGGGGTTATGCCAGGGGGTATTATGGATAGGATATTTGTTTCTTGGCAAGTTGGTGGAACTATTAAAAGCAGCATGAAAGTTATCTGCTGCCTTGTATCACATGAACAGAAAGCAAAAATACAGCTATAATTCTCTTACTGGTGCTATCGCAACTTTAAAGCAGAGTAGGGGATAAGCAAATAAAGCAGAGTAGGGGATAAGCAAATAAGATGAGCTTATAGACTCCAATCGGAGAAAAAAATTCAACGCGCGTCATAAAGATTGTCGCCCATAAACTTTAATGCATTTTGGCAAATTTTCAATGGCGGCAAAATTTTGGTGAAGCAAAAGGGGTCCAATTCGCCCATCCCTAGTAGCGGAGTGCTTTTCAGTCTTTTAAAGTTTGCAACAATCTGCTTTCTGTGACCGTGCTCCATTTCAAATGCCTAAAACCTCTGGAATACATGCTTTTCAGTCTAAAGAGCATTTATGGGTCGAGAGTCTTCGGAACCAAGAGGTTTAGGTGTTTCCCTTTAATGTAAAGTAGAGCCACAGGAGGCTGTTTAGATTCTTTACACATCACATTTCTTGACAGATCCATTGACTACAATTTCTCATATTAAAACAGATGGGTCAAGAAAAGCCCATCCGCTGCCTTCCGCAATCTAAAGATATATATCACACATCAGCCCGTTTCCAAGAGCAGGGGGATTCAAGCAGAAGAGTTTAGACTGAATTGTGTCTATTTGGATATAATCTGCATACAAATGATACTTCGTCAAATAAATGGATGAGGTCTCCCAAAGGAAGGGCCCAGTACAGAATCTTAAAGGAGAAACAAACCCCTTATTAAAAAAAACCCTACCCCCCATAAACGCCCCTACCTGTTCCCCCCAGCCTAGCTGCTACCCCGGGCAAATGCCCCTAACTTTTTACTTACCCTTCGGTGTAAATTCAGGGATCAGAGTTCACAGCAGCCATCTTCGGGGTCTGTGTCTTCTTCCGGCTCTTTGGCAATTTTGACGCATGCTCAGTGGACTGGGAAATTGCTCCAACTGTGCATGCGCCTCCACGCCAGTCTCATTGTCAGATTACTGAAGACCCGGAAGATGGCTGCTGTGAACTCTTGATACCTGGATCTGCACCGAGGGGTAAGTAAAAGTTAGGGGCATTTGCCCAGGGTAGCAGCTAGGCTGGGGGGGGGGGGGCTGAGGGTCTATGTGGGGTAGGGGTTTTTTTTAATAAGGGGTTTGTTTCTCCTTTAAGGCTCCCCCATGTTGAACATAGGAGACTTACATGGATCACTTAGAAAGGTAAGAGTTCGAGGATGCTACAAGGAAACATGCATTAAAAGGGGATATCAGTACAGGTATGAGACCTGAAACAGAACGCACAGGACCTGGGGTTTTTCGGATAACATATTCCATCATTTGGATCTTCATACCTTAAATCTAATAGAAAATCATGTAAACATCAAATAAACCCAATAGACTGGTTTTGCTTCCAATATGGATTAATGATTTCTTAGTTTGGATCAAGGTTATTTTTACAGAGAAAAGGGAAATTTTAACAAAATTTGGATAAAACTGAGCCTATAGGAGACAGCCTTTCTGTAATTTGGAGCCTTCTTGATAATGGGTTTCCAGATAATGGTTCCTATACATGTATAGTCAAATGAAGATAAAATAAAGAGTATAAAGGTAGCCATACACAGGCCCCACAGGAGGACCTGTCTTCTTACTGATAATTGGCAGGATAGCAGGTAGGTTCAAAAATCCTTTCGGGCCGACCCACATAGGTGTGTCAATGCAGCCCTTAACAGATTGGCCTCAGCAGACACACTGTACAATCTTAATTGAATCAACTGACTTGTACCAAATCAGGCAGAGATCTGCACATTAAGAGAGAAGAGATCACTTGCACCTTCATACAAGGTTGCCTCTGTAAGCAATAATAGGGATAATATACCGTATAGACTCGAGTATAAGCCGAGTTTTACAGCATCCAAAATGTGCTGAAAAAGTCTACCTCAGCTTATACTCGAGTCAGCGGGCAGTAGCTGAGATTGCAGTCACTTTTAATCATTCCTATACCAACAGTTCACTTGGGGAGAGACTGCAATATCACACACAGCGCCCTCTGTTGGTTATATGAAAGAATAACAGTGACTGCAATATCACACAGCGCCATCTGTTGGTTATATGAAAGAATAAGTGACTGCAATATCACACAGCACCCTCTGCTGGTTATATGAAAGAATAACAGTGCGCCCTCTGTTGGTTATATGAAAGAACAGACTGCAATGTCACACAGCGCCATCTGTTGGTTATATGAAAGAATAACAGTGCACCCTC
This sequence comes from Xenopus laevis, assembly GCF_017654675.1. Lineage (NCBI taxonomy): Eukaryota > Metazoa > Chordata > Amphibia > Anura > Pipidae > Xenopus > Xenopus laevis. Next base: position 98,226,116 of record NC_054381.1, on the reverse strand, counting down.
TGTTGGCTATATGAAAGATTAACAGTGAATGCAATATCACACAGCGCCCTCTGTTGGATATATGAAAGAATAACAGTGACTGCAATATCACACAGCCCCCTCTGTTGGTTATATGAATGAATAACAGTGCCTGCAATATCACACAGCGCCATCTGTTGGTTATACGAAAGAATAACAGTGACTGCAATATCACACAGCGCCCTCTGTTGGTTATATGAAAGAATAACGGTGACTGCACTATCACACAGCCCCCTCTGTTGGTTATATGAATGAATAACAGTGACTGCAATATCACACAGCGCCATCTGTTGGTTATATGAAAGAATAACAGTGACTGCAATATCACACAGCGCCCTCTGTTGGTTATATGAAAGAATAACGGTGACTGCAATATCACACAGCGCCCTCTGTTGTTATATGAAAGAATAACAGTGACTGCAATATCACACAGCGCCCTCTGTTGGTTATATGAAAGAATAACAGTGACTGCAATATCACACAGCGCCCTCTGTTATATGAAAGAATAACAGTGACTGCAATATCACACAGCGCCCTCTGTTGGTTATATGAAGGATTAACAGTGATGGCAATATCACACAGCACCCTCTGCACATGGTAGTGGGACAGTGGGACAATGCACACAGTAATCCGTTTGGCAATTCTCTGTCACCATCAACTTTGCAAAGAAGTCCGGTTGATCGCTGGGGGGGGGGGGTCGCTTTGGCGGAATGTGCGCTGCTGGGAGACGGGGCTGTAGTTGTGTCTAGGCTTATACTTATTAGGTACCTGGGCTTATACGCGGGTCGGCTTATACTCGAGTATATACGGTAATAGGGATTGTAATAACAGATTATAAGTGTGAAGAAAATGACGCAAGACCAGGCGATTCAGGATTCTAGAGGTTATCAGAAATAGGGAAGTAGGATGGTAATTAGTGAAAGAAGAGTCTTAATAGGCCTGTATGAATCAAGAAGGAAAAATCCAGAAGCGAAGAACAGAATCTGTGCGCATTTGAGAGATCCAGAGAAGGGGAAAAAAAATAAAAAATACAGCACATGCACTTTGCATATGGAGAGAATAAGAGGATAAGAGAAGCCTAGATACTTCAGACTATGAAATGACTTCTATAAGGACTCTTACACTTGAGCTTCTTGGGCCTCCGAACTGCTTCAGATGCAGGTTTGAGCGCACCTAAAAGCAGCAGCTGATTCCATTATTTTCAGCCTGTTTGTACTCGTGCATTCAGAAATGTATTTTATTGCACATTTGCAACTCACCAAAATCGAAAAGGTGTTTAAAAAAATTATATTGATTTTTACACTCTCAGTAAGCATTTGTAAGCACCTATGTGTGAGAGTCCTAAAAGAGCCTACATTCAAGTGATGGTCTGCTCAAACCTTCGGTCCACAAGCATCAAAATCCTACAGAGAACACCTTTATGCTGGTAATAACATGTTCCAAGAATATTTGCCTTTTACAAGTGATCCACTATTCCAAAAAAGCTTGAATATTCCTCCGAGGACTGCAAGGGAGTGCTACGGGCAACATGCATCAGTGAAAGAAATAAGCAAAAAGGAGATGCATGCTCAAGTTAAATTACGGCTTCAAGAATGGAAAGTCTCTACACAAAAAGTGTGGATATGCATACACTATTTACTCATTGTGTGCCCTCTTACACATCTGGGTAAAGAAGAATCAGCAGACAAATGTTGCTAGAAAGCACAACCTGCTAATCAGTTCTATTAAGACTAGTTGGTAGAATAAATCTGCACTACATGTAAGCAGTTTTAATCTCGATGTAAAAATTGCAAATATTGTGAAATCCAGAAATATAAACTGAAAAATTGCTTAGAAGCGCACCCAAAAATTTACAAGAATTTATTTTGAGGGTTTAGATGCCACACTGGGCTGTTTCCAAGCCTGTGTATAATACAGGACAACAAACAGCCCCCCCTCCAGTTCATATCTGATGTCTTATGAAGCTCATGGAACAGACAGCGTGGATTTAGGCACAGAAATCCATACTTGCATGTTTTGGTGCCGAATTCCCCTCGCGTCTGTACCCAAGCCAACAGTGTGGGTCCAGGTGCAGACACAGAAGGCAGCAGATATGTGGACTGCAGAGGTGTAGTTTCTCATCCTGCGTTCTGGATAGAAGCAGTACATAAGGTAGTTTGCTTGTTAATTTTCATCATCAGACCTATAGACTGAAATTCTTAAAAGAGGCTGATAAGATATTAAGTCAATTAAGTAAACAAGTTGATCACAAAGCTTCTCTTTTGTATCTAGCATATCAAATGAACTAACAATCACAGGATGGCCCTGTCACACCTTCTCCCACCTTAAAGGGATACTGTCATGGGAAAAATCAAAATGAATCGGTTAATAGTGCTGCTCCAGCAGAATTCTGCACTGAAATCCATTTCTCAAAAGAGCACAGATTTTTTTTATATTCAATTTTGAAATCTGACATGGGGCTAGACATTTTGTCAATTTCCCAGCTGCCCCAAGTCATGTGACTTGTGCTCTGATAAACTTCAATCACTTTTTACTGCAAGTTGGAGTGATATCACCCCCTCCCTTTCCCCCCCCCAGCAGCCAAACAAAAGAACAATGGGAAGGTAACCAGATAGCAGCTCCCTAACAGAAGATAACAGCTGCTTGGTAGATATAAGAACAGCACTCAATAGTAAAAACCCATGTCCCACTGAAACACATTCAGTTACATTGAGATGGAAAAACAGCAGCCTGACAGAAAGCATTTCTCTCCTAAAGTGCAGGCACAAGTCACATGACCAGGGGCTGCTGGGAAATTGACAAAATGTCTAGCCCCATGTCAGATTTCAAAATTGAAAATAAAAAGTTCTGTTTGCTCTTTTGAGAAATGGATTTCAGTGCAGAATTCTGCTGGAGCAGCACTTTTAACTGGTTCATTTTGAAAAAAAAAATTTTTTCCCCAAGACAGTATCCCATTAATGTTGCACACAAGCCAAGGTGAATGAACCCCAATAATAAAGTGATTTTCCCATCCCAAGCTAAAGTCCATTTATACCTAGAAAAAAATTTAAAAAAATAAACAATGTTGATACATGCATACTGTGGACATGTGAGGGGCCCAGGATAAATGTGGGCACACATAGAACACAGTTTGATTGTTTAAAGGAAATAGAAATAACTTGTTTTGAGTTATCAAGGTTTCAGTCTGTGGAATTAGGTATATGTAAAGAAAACTATACTTATATCAGGAAGAGTAACTTTTCTACACAAGCCCAACTGAATGAGCTTGTGTAAACAAAATAAATAAAAAAAAGGGGGGGTGGAGGGGGTAGTTTCCTCTTAAACAAAGGGCTTGCATACATTTACTCAGTCATCAACTAAAGAATAATAGCGCAGAAACAAAACAAGATGGACGCAGCCCTATAGTGTAAGAAAGTTAAATGAGATCGAAAGTAAGCAGTCGCACAAAGCATCCTTAACAGACAACGCATTCACCAAGAAAGTATGATAAATGGGTACCTCACCAAGGAAGTCAATTTTAACTTTCATACATTCTATCAGATAGGTCTGTTTATAGAAATTCTGATTGGACAAATCAACGAGGATACAACTGATGGAGTTCCTTGGGTGGTAGGACGTGTTCGCGCATATCTGAAGATCATGCAGTAATGCATGGGACACAAGAACAGTTGCATCTCTCCAGAGAACTTTCCCCACTAGTGGACCACAACACTGTGGATTTTTGCTGTAACTAGTCAGTGCGGGCTCGGTGTAGGTGATCTCCTCTGACCTTTTATAGATTGGCGTTCTTAACAAGAGCAAATTGTGGCAGCCCCCAGCAGCATTAGATCATAGCATAATTGTCACAAGATATGCTAGCTAAAAAAAAAAAAAAAAATAGTACACGAGCTTCACTTGAAGATGCCACCTACTTCATACCCACAATCACACTACAAAAATAATTTATCTGTATGGCCTGTGACAGTTTAACCACAGTTCAGTATTTAGAAACTTCATTAGCCAAGCTGGCTATTTTAGATATGGTCCAATTGTTCACAGATTCACCTTTATTGTAAAAGTAAATTCCCGACCTGTTGGTCTTGCCAGGTAGTTATATTTTGCACCCATACAAAATATTCTGGATATTCAGTTTTACAGCAGTACATGTGGATAAATGCTCACTAGCCAATTTAATAATCTAGAAAAATCATTTGATTTTTCAAGTAATCTCGTGTTCCACTAAGAATGTTTTACATACCTTTTACAGGTCTAATAACTGGGTGCTTATTACTTTGACAAAATCAGGATCTGTCAGTGTTGCCTTACATTTCTGTTTCACAAGAAATGATAAATTTGTTCCAATTCACTAAATGTATTTTATACTATGGTTTTGGCATTATAAGTGGAATGGGGTGCAGGGTTAAAATATGTATATATCCACGAACACCAAAGAACCGGCATACCCATGTAGAAATAATTCCCTTTTTATTACATCAGTCGTTTCGGTCCTCGTTGGGAGCTTTTGGGACTATGATATAATAAAAAAGTGAATTATTTGTACATGGGTGTGCCGGTTCTTTGATGTTTGTGGAATATATATATATATATATATATATATATATATATATATATATATATATATATATATATATATATATATATATATATTTCCAACCTGAAAAGAACTGCACTCACAGGACGGTTTTTATTCCGACGTTTCGGCTCCTAAACTCGAGCCTATATACACATATACATACATACATACAAACATATACCATCCATCCAGAGGTGCCATTACACAGAACATGGACAATATTCCTTTACAAACCAGTTTGCGGAAAGAAAATACAATACACTCTTTTTCAAGTTGGCTTTCAGTATAGTGAAATGGGTGCCATCAGCAAAAGAACAAAACAAAGGCTATATGCTGACTGATGAACCTCCCCGGATTCAGAAACTTTGTATATGTGAACAGAGGACACCAAAAATAATCAACCCTGAATTAGAGAAGGCATAAGAGAAAAAAAAACCCCATAACCCTCAAAACTTGATTTTTGAATTTTTTTCCATATTCATTATAAACAAGTACAATTAAATATTTGCCTAATACACAATGATTTGCAAATATTACAAAGTATCCAGAAAGCAGCTGTAAAGCAAGGGAAATAATCTGCCAGGCGAGTAAACTTCAAGTCACTGGCACTTCCCAAATCCTTGATTGTGATATAGAATGCAGACAGGCTTAATACTAATTAAATTGCTGCCTATACTACACAGGCACTTATAAAAGATGTTTTCCAGAAGCCGAGGTTGAATGTGAAAGGCTGGAGGGCAGCCAGTTGTTCTCTTTGCCCTATCAACGTAAAGCGGCAATTTTAATTGGCTAATGAGTCACACACAGTGAATGAGGACACCAGGGGAACCCGGTTGAGCACGTAAAACTGGTGAGCAGTTGGAAGCGTGACAGGCGCTGCTATTATGGCGATATTAAAGAGTAATCAGTAGAAAGATGGAGCATCAGGTAGGAACGTGGCCTGGAAAGAGCCGAGCCAGAAGGAAGCATGTCGAGCCGCAGCTAGTGTGGAACGGCACGACTCCTCACTATACACCAACTTGCTACACCCCCGGGAAAGGTGGACTCGCTCAGAATTGCGGGCCACCTCTAAGAAAGTGAAGTTCTCTGGTAGAATCGCTGCCTCTAGCAAGGAATCACTATGGGGATAAGCTCACGTGTCCCGGCCACCCCTTCACAAACCTGCTGCTGCTGCCGGCTCTTGCTGTACGGAGTCCTGCCGGAACTCAAGTGATATCTCCTACTGCGTATTTTGCCCCCGGTTCCTGGACCACCAGGGCCTCCTCCTCCGGCTGCCGCCATTTGGTTGTTCAGCAGGACCCTGTTCGGGTCACTCTTGGCCCGAGGTCCTCTCCCGCCTGCGCCCTCACTAATACAACTGCGGAGCAAGAACTCCCGACAGGCACCGCTCAGTTGCACAGCGCTATACCGAGCCTAAAGCAGTCCCTGTGGAAGAGGGAAAACACGCACGGGTTAGCTTCCGTTGCCCCCGGAACAGCTGCGCGCGCGCGTTTTCAGGCCTCTTCTCCTCGCTATCCGCCTGCCCTCCGTTTCCACTGCGCTAGCGCGCGTAACTCGCAACGCAATGACGTACGGTCGCGCGCGCTGCTTGCTGGGAAGTATAGTTCTAAGCAAATATGGGGAGGTGATTTGCCGGCATTGCTGTCTGGAATTTTAAGGCTCCCGCTTCTTTTTTTGGTCTAATCACGTGGCAGGAAAATGAGCTCGTATCGTGAATAGTCAGTAGTTAACTCTGGCCTGATATATTAATAGAAGCGCGGGCACTGCTGGTAAAGATGCGCTGGCCGCATGGAGCTGTATGTGAATAAAATAAAGGCCTCTGTTTGAGAAGACACATTTGTCACGTGGATGGAAAGGCCATTTTAAAACGTTCTATCTCAGAACCGGCCGTCAAAAGCGGGACCACAGCGATAGATTGTTATTTTAGTCAATGACCAGTGTGTATAGGCTCGTCTCCAAAAATATACGGACAATAACAATTGAAAATGTTCTACAGCCTTGATGGCTAAATGACAGATGGGCTCAGTTGGTTGAACCCTGGTCCATAGTTTACCAAGTGTGAGAGCTATCAAAAATAGAAACAGTAGTGAAAATAGTTTAAAAATGAGAAAATCTTTTATAAGGACATTAACAGCCTAACTAGTGTTGCCACCTTTTCTAGAAAGAAATACTGGCCTTCCTATATATTTATATTTTTTCCCTATTCATAACATTGGGATCAACCATCATTTTTACTGGCCAGGCTTGTAAAATACCAGCCAGGTGGCAACCCTAATCCCTAGGCATTTTGTGCCTAACAAGGGCACTTACTCAGGTTAATGGTCACATTAACTGCTGCGTTTTGAAAAAAACATGTTTTCCCATGACAATATCACTTTAAATATGCAATAAAGTAATTGTGCACGTTTCCTGTTGAATCTGATAATAAATAGCTAATGAGTTGTTTAGAGTAACTAATACTAGTGCAAACTGTGTGATTTATTACATTACCTAAGTAAATATCTGTTTCTGACTATGTTTGTGACTCCATGGCTACAGCTAAACATGTAGGGGCACATTTACTTTGCTCGAGTGAAGGAATAGAATAAAAAAAACTTCGAATTTCAATTGTTTTTTTTTTTTTTTTGCTACTTCGACCATTGAATTGGCTACTTCGACTACGACTTCGAATAGAACGATTCGAACTAAAAATCGTTTGAATATTCGACCATTCGATAGTCGAAGTACTGTCTCTTTAAAAAAAACTTCGACCCCCTACTTCGCCACCTAAAACCTACCAAACCTCAATGTTAGCCTATAGGGAAGGTCCCCATAGACTTTCTAAGGTTTTTTTTGGTCGTGGAAAAATCGTTCGATCGATTGATTAAAATCCTTCGAATCGTTCGATTTTTCGTTCGATTGAACTAATTGCGGTAAATCCTTCGACTTTGATATTCGAAGTCGAAGGATTTACATTCGGCAGTCGAATATCGAGGGTTAATTATCCCTCGATATTCGACCATATGTAAATCTGCCCCGTAATGTTGAATGAAACCAGAAGGCTGAAGCTGGCCAAACACAGATATAAGCTGCTAGCAGGGCGCCTCCAGATGTAATCCAGCAGTTTATTGGCCTACCTGGCTAATATTTGGACTAAAAAATCCATCAGACAATGTCCTCGCTCAATGGGCCTCTGTAAGCTATTGCTGGCACCCGGGAAAATGATCGTATCAGCATATGGATGGCCAGAACTGCAAATAAGCATCTCTCAGTGTGTATGCCTGACTTCATCAGCCCCCGTAGTTTGAGGAAGAAGCAAGTTACCTGTACATTTATTAGGTCTGTGGTGCAGGGCACCTACTTCCCTTCTCTAAAACCAGCCTCGTAAATGCCAGTATGTCTGTATGTGCACTATGTTCCTGTCTGTAAGTGCACATGTAATGCATCTGAATGCCCATGTGATTCTGTATATGTTTGAGTATGTAAGTAGTATTGCATTGTACCATGTCTGCCATAGTTCAGAAATAATTCAGCAATAGAAAAGACTCGCGTTTTTGAATCCTGGACTTCCCTTCTGAACATACTTTCTGCCAAGACAGGTGCCTCCTGAACTGGTCTCCAATTGCACTCCACACAAAATACAATCAATCAGTAAATAATTTAAAAAAAACCTTATTACCAGACTTTTAAAAGCAGCAAACAGGCATCATCTTTTAGACACAACATGTGTATTATGATATAAGTAGTCACCGGATGCATTTCATGCCTCTGAGGAAGTGCCAGAACGAGGCATGAAACGCGTCAGGTGACTACTTATGTCATAACACATTAGGGCAAATTTACTAAGGTTCGAGTGAATTTTCGAAGTACAAAAAGTTCGAAATTCAAAGTAATTTTTTGGATACTTCGACCATCGAATAGGATACCACGACTTCAAATTTACCTCAAATCGAAGTAAAAATCGTTTGAATATTCGACCATTCGATAGTCGAAGTACCGTCTCTTTAAAAAAACATCAACTTCAATACTTCGCCAACTTAAACCTGCTGAAGTGCTATGTTAGCCTATGGGGACCTGCCAGAGCAATTTTCCAAGTTTTTGGGTATCGAATGAAAATCGTACCATCTTACTATAAAATCGTTCAAATCGTACGATTCGGAGTACGATCGTACTACCATAGGAATATGATCGTACGATGAATAAAATCCTTTGCATTCGAATGTCGGAGGATTCTATTCGATGGTCGAATTTCGAAGTATTTTCCACTTCGAAATTCGACCCTTGATAAATCTGCCCCATAGTGTGTCGATAAGATGATTGCTGTTTGCCGCTTTTAAAAGTCTGGTAATAGAGTTTTTTTTGAAGTTTTTACAGATACAAGATGCCTTGTTAAAAATCAAATTATAAGTATAGTTCAGAAATAAACAAAAAAAAGTTTTTGTCTGGTAACTTCCTGCTTGGGGGGGGGGATGGGTCATATCTGTTGCTTTTGAATCTGAGCTAAATGCTGAGGATCAATTGCAAACTCACTGAACAGATATGTACCAGGTGCCCCCCCCCCTTCAAGTCACTGATTAACTCGGCTTAATCTCTAACTCAGAGTTAGAGAGCTGAAAAGCAGGAAGTAGTGTTCTGGCTATTATATTAGATATCCAGTCACTCCAGCATTTATACATTTAATTTTTGGATAACTGAGTTGTCAATCATATATTGCCAGCCTGGCCTCTATGCCTGAGGCATGGGGGGCACTCAAGTACTTTCACTTTCCATTCTAAACTTACTAGATGTAACTGCACAGTATATAATTGTTTAGCCTGGGCATGGGCATCAAGTCCCCAATTCTGGCACATACACAATATTTTGGGGTGATAAAACACTTGTCTTAAAGGGATACTGTCATGGGAATCTTTTTCTCTCTAAATGCATCAGTTAATAGTGCTGTCCCAGCAGAATTCTGCACTGAAATCGATTTCTCAAAAGAGCAAAAACATTTTTTTACAATATCGATTTTTGCAGCTTAGTTAAGATCAGGTACAACGTTTTGTTTTATTATTACAGAGAAAGGGGAAATAATTGTTAAAAATTTGAATTATTTGCTTACAATGGACTCTATTGGAGATGGCTAACAGGGTTTCCAGATAAGGGATTCCCATACCTGTACTTTGGCTTTTATATGTCTGTGTTTGATGGGTTTCATACTTGCCAATATATTAAAGCACAAGCTAATCACAAGGCTAAGTGCACTATACTGGCCATAATATCTTTTAAAATGAAACATATAATACATATTTATATATTTTTTTAACTTTGGGCCATTTTTTTTAGCAAAATGACAGACTTTTTTTGACTACTGCGGTTTACCCTGGAACCTTAACTTCTGCATTTCTCAGCAACTGTATTTTGGAAACAATGCAGTTTGTGATAGAGTAGTTTTCTGTTTCCCTACTGCTAGAATGGGAAGCCGATGCCTGTGGTATGAAGGGTTTTTAATTATTATGTATATGCCTTAAAGATATAGAATGTTCAAGATACAGTGTTTCAAGTCTCGATTTATTGTTAAAAATTGAAATTATCACAATATGATGCTTGTCTTAGTAAAGGTGAACAAAAGTAATAAGGGAGAATGCAGTTCAGCAATATTTGTGAATCTAGTTGAATTGAATAAGCTGAAAAATTCTCCAAAAACCCTTACATTTTTTTTATTTGTGGTTTTTGTATTTCAAATATTTTATTCAAGTTTTACAATAAAACACATGGAATTGAAATTACAGCTTATTAAGATGCAGTCTCAAGAACATCTATTATAAATGACACAACTAGTCCTTTATAAATAGGGACGTAGCAAAAGAAAATTATACAATATTTTGCCATTGGAGAAATATTATATTTGGGAGAATGCTGAGCATATAGCTTGATAATTGACTCTCAAGACCAAGGAAGAATTTTATTTAGAGATGATATAGAAAATTAGTAATATCTGGAAACAGAACGTCAATTACAGTATAATGAAGTATTGAATAGCTCAGTTTGATGATTTATGGGAAGAATAGTAGGTTTGAAAGTAACATTTTTTTTACTGATATAAATAATTATATAGTGGCTAATCCACAATCCAAAATGGATCTCAATTATCTCTTTTAGCCAATTTTATAGGGTAAGGGAAGAGACACACATGGAGATTCGGGGAGATTTTCACCTGGTTGACAAATCACCTCTTCTTCAGGTGACTAATCTCCCCAAACTGCCTTCCCGCTGGCTAGAATCTAAATTGCCGGTGGGATCGCATGCGGAGTGCTTCATTTTCCGAAATTGCCTCACGAGGAAACTTTGGGCGTCTTTGGAAAATTGAAGTGCTCTGAGTGCCATCCCACTGGCGATTTAGATTCTAGCCGGCGGAAAGGGATTGCGGGGAGATTAGTCGCCCGAAGAAGAGGCGATTTGTCACTGGGGGGCTAAACTCCCCGAATCTCCACGTGTGTCTCTGCCCTAAAGAATAACAGCAACAAACAAGAAAGTTTTCATATGCAGGCAAGAACAATGGGTGATTTATTTAAAGAAAGAGGATATTATAGCCAAAGTATTACGCATTTGTCATATTTGGATATATGGATAGAAAGAAACAGGTAAAGAATCACAATTATTTATCATGAGTATAATTTATGTGATAATGATATCAAAGGATATTTAATATTGTAATGTACAAAGAGAGAAAATACACAAGTGAAAGAGCAGATAAAACGGCTTCTCATGTAAATATGGAGTGAAAAATAAAAATAAATCATACTAATATTAGTCCTAAAGAATATGAAATTGAGGGCTATACCAGATATGTTACTAATGTACTATAATTGTTAGACTGTCCCTGTGAGCTTTAGTATGTGGGCAAAACTAATAAGAAAACATAAGGGAAGGATTTAGAACAGTTCTGTTTTCCAGAGAATTTGTACCCCCCCCTATTGAAAGAGGGACTGCATGTCCCAGAATCCATCACTTCACAATGGAACAAGCTGAGGGAGGGTTCAATGACTCTGTTATGCTGAGAATGGTGGGGAAATGGGCCACGCGAGTCAGAGACAATCTACCATGGTCACCTCTCAATCTCAGGAATAAGAAAAGATATAAAAGAGACAATGCTTTAATAATGTCCTCAGATAAAACAGAATGCAATGCAGTTTATTTATTAAATGAACTATGGGAAGATTATGTTTTATAATGGTAGCTAAATAGCACTTTTGAGCAGAGAATAGACAATAAACAGTTCATCAGAACATAGTCTGTTCACAGGTTCTTGCCAGGTACTTTTTTGGCAAGCCACAATACCAAAAATAAATCCTGCTTGTCTGAGCACTACCTTGTACTTCTGGTATTATTTCCTCACTATACAAAGGCCCCTTAAAAGGGGACTAATCCACAACTCTGCTCTTAACGTGGTATGTGGTTCCAGTTGCGGAATTTCCAGCAATATTTGATACATGCCCTAAAGAATTGTGTGAGGGAACTGACGGATTTCTGCCATGATGCTCCTCATGGCTCCTTTTATTTCCTGGAAGATGCAATAAGAGTATGATGTCATGGAACTATAATTTTCCTGCAAAACATGAGTATTGTCAATAGATTCTAAAAGCAGTATTTTTTTTTTGGACTATTTTTTTTTAACAAACATTTTTTTCCCATATGGTTTTATAAATCTTTGTGTTGCATGAACTGGTTCTTTTTGCTTATGAGTTGATTGTATTTGCACGGTGTCACTACAGATTAGAAATATATCATTTTATCAGAAATCTTTTCTAGGGTTGCCACCTTTTCTGTAAAAAAATACTGGCCTTCCTATATATTTATCTTTTTTCCCTATTGACAACATTGGGATCAGCCTTCATTGTTACCGTGAAACATCAAAAGAGGCTGGCACACGCCTGGACCCACAAAATTGTAAAGCCGGAGTCAGATTTGTAAAAGGTTAAAAAGTTTACATTTTATTCCCATAATTAAGAACCAAGGCCTTGCACGTTTTGTGTCTATCAGGGACACTTAGGGGCACATTTACATATGGTCGAATATCGAGGGTTAATTAACCCTCGATATCCGACTGCCGAATGTAAATCCTTAGACATTTTCGAATATCGAAGTCGAAGGATTTACCGCAGTTTTGTTAGATCGAACAAAAAATCCTTCGAATCGTAGGATTCAAAGGATTTTAATCCTTCGATCTAACGATTTTTCTACGACCAAAAAAACATAGGAAAGCCTATGGGGACCTTCCCCATAGGCTAACATTGCACCTCGGTAAGTTTTAAGTGGCGAAGTAGGGGGTCTAAGTTTTTTTTAAAGAGACAGTACTTCGACTATCGAATGGTCGAATATTCGAACGATTTTTAGTTCGAATCGAAGTCGTAGTAGAAGGTCGAAGTAGCCAAAAAAAACATTCGAAATTCAAAGTTTTTTTTATTCTATTCCTTCACTCAAGCAAAGTAAATGTGCCCCCAAGTCATAGGTGTGTCCCTGGTAGAAACGAAATGTGTCAGGCCTTGGTTCTTAATTATGGAGAATAAAATTTAAACTTTTAAACCTCTTTTGAGGTTTCTTGATGTCTACTCCCTTTGCTGAAGGTCTGGGGAGTGTGTATAGCTGTAAGCTCATTCAAAGTATTTAAAACACTGCATATACTGGTTACATATTTGTATAGTTTGTAGAATTTTTACTGGCCAGGCCGGTAAAATACCAGCCAGGCGGCAACCCTTATCTTTACATACAATACGTATTTATGTAATAAAATATGTTACCTAATACATTGAGCACTTTAAGAAGTTTATATTTTGAATTGTTTATAGATTATAAATAGACTTGTATAAAGTATTAGACACTCAGAAGCACATTTATCAATATTCGAAATTCGAATATTCGATTATTTATTATAAAAAAACGAATATCTTTATAGAGTTGAAAACTCAAATCTAATCCGATAAAAAGTGAATGTCAGGAAGGCTGCAAACCTCTCCCATTGACTTATACAGCAATTCAGCAGGTTTTAGGTGACAAAGTCAAATTTGAAATCTTAAAGTGCCAGAGTATGATAAATCTCAAAAAATGCAATTTTATAAAAAACTTAAATCAAGTTTGGATAATTCCCTAGTCGAATTTGACAGCTTTGACCATAGAAAAATGAATTTTCAATTCGACCCTTAATAAATCTGCCGCTTACTAAATACTTTGTGGGTTTGCAAGATATCATCTTGAAGAGGTCTCCTGGAACTTGTTTCAGGCCCTGATTGTGCCAATTATTGGTGTTTTCTTTTTCAACAATATTTTTATTGTTTCACAAACAAATGCAAAGTGTACATATCAAAATTTTGACAGGTTATCAAAAGCAGTGCAACAGTCGAAAGCGGACACAAGTAAAATATCAGTGCACATTGTTACAACGTAAGATGTCAACAGTGAATAGACAAAATAAAATCGTTGCAAATTATTATGAGACCACGTGAGTCTGTTATGTTGCATTGGTTATCAACTTTAATCTTTACACAACTATGAAACAGTGAAATCAAAGAGCCACCTATTTATTAGATTGCATGGGAAAGACTGATAAATTGCGAAATAAGTCACAGGAATATCAATATATCTCAAAAATAGAATAGAGTGATAGTAGGAAAATCAAATGGAAAGGAGCTGATAAACGTTGGGATCACTGCGTCTGTACTCCAACCAGGGCTGCCAAATCCTTAGGAATTTATCATGGGTGTTGTTGAGAAAACTAGCTAATTTTTCATTCACCATAATCCAATCCATTTAATTATTGGTGCTTTCTGTATGAAGACCCTTGCTTCCTGTGTATGCAAGCACATAGGGCCCAACTGCAGGTGATGTTTATGCACAGTGGTGCCCCATGTAAACTATTTATAGTAATGTTTTGGTGGACACAGAAATAAATGGTCACTGACATGTTTACAGCTACTGCCATCCAGCAGTTAGAGCACTGCCATCTAGTGTCCAAAAACAACAAAACATGTAGACCCTTACAGCAAAACAGTGCCTATTATCAATAAAAGCTTTGCCTTTGTTTGTAAAGTGGTCTGTCTGGAACATTTTTGTTTTAAGCTGTTACTGGTTCTGTCATATATATAGATTAATTGATTTCCATACATAACCTGTTTGAGGAGCACCTCATAAGATACACACAGTACTGTCACATAATTTGTAATAACTAACACATTCATACAGCAGGGGGTCTTTATGCATTAACTTACTGATGTGATTTGCATTAAAGTGAGTTATTCATCAGACGCCAGGGAAATGTTGCACAAAATAACTTACTTTTATGGGATTACTGTTTCTACTTATTGATCTTCCTGCATATCACTAACACAGCTGAACAGTAAATCAACATGTAGCATTTACTAATTGGTTTCTATGTGTTATGTGATGTGGGCCAACTTGCATCCTCCCCATCATCTTAGTAGCAAGGCCATGAAGGGTGAGAGGTTGGTGAATGCTGCCATGATAGTAACTTGGAAATTGAAATTACGGTAAGTAGAAATAATTTCTATCTTTCCCCGAGTCACCAAGGCAGGAAATCACCAACATAGGACATACCAAAGCTAGGAAGGACAGGACAACATATGCTGCATAATGTTACTTTATTCAACACAAATTAGTGACCACAGACAGGAAAAAAGTGACCAATGACCATAAAGGAGAATTCAACCCTAAAGTAAAAAAAAACCCTGGGGGGGAGGAAGGAGGGGGTCTATGTAGGGTGGGGGGTAGGATTTTTCTAACTTTAGGGTTTAGTTCTCCTTTAAAGGGGTAGGGATTAGCCATGCTGGTGATTTGCTGCCATGGTGACTTTAATTAAAGTTTTTCTCTCCACACTACTGGGCATCAGGTAACGGAGAGAAGAAAGAAGAGGATCACTCCAGGGTGCTCGCTTAGAAGAACCCCAGGGCAGTGCAGTTTTTTGCTAACAGAAGCACTGGCCTGGGGTATCAGGTAAGTGAATAAAATCTATAGGGGTCCCTAACTTTTGGTACCCCCCCAGTGATTTCATTTTTACCTCTCCTTTAAATAACTGGTCTAAAGGAGCAGTACTACCCACATGTGCAATGAATAGTGCTTGTGCTGAACATATGTTTTGCCAATTGTTTTTATTACAAAAGTAATTTGGTCCTTGGTCCAATTAAATAGCCACTATACAATCATTCCCCCCATACCTTTTTTAGTTAGTATTTTGTTAGTAAGGGTCCTTTAGGCTAGGGCCAGATGATGTTGGATCTTGGCCTGTGTTTCTCCATAGGACAAGAATCCAATGCCCCGCTGCTCTTGCGCTACGCTCTGCCTGCACCCGGAAGCATTGTTTCTGCTCAGGTGCAGGCAGACAGAGCCGATTTTAGTGCCGAAATATGACATTTTGCATTTCATGTAGAAATCTGCCCGCAGTTAGAAGGGCAAGGGGGGGCAAAAGGGCAGCTGATCATCTGCTTTGCAAAGGGTTGATTCCCCTACGTATTTATTAGGTCAAACAAAAGGTTCACAGCATTTCACGGGCTGGTCCCTTCGTCAGGTGACCTGACCTGACAAAGGGGCCAGCCCCCGAAACGTTGTGAACCTTTTGTTTGACGTAATAAACACGTAGGGAGATCACCCCTTTGCAAAGCTATTGCCAGTACTTCGTTCCTATACTCGTAAGCCGTATCCCCCAAGGACTGAGCACCTAGCAACAGCTATTAAGGAGGGCCAAGGTGTGCAGGCGAGTTTGGTCTTACAGCTGATCATCTGGCCTTAGTCTTTTAAGGCAGAGACACAGGTGGAGTATCAGGGAAATGTAGTTGCCTGGCGACAAATCGCCTCTTCTTTGGGCAACTAATCTGCCCGAAGTGCCTTCACGCCAGCGGTGACTTCGGAAAATGAAGCGCTCCAAGTGCCATCCTGACGCCGATTTAGATTCTAGCTGGCGGGTAGGCAATTCAAGGAGATTAGTCGCCCGAAGAAGAAGCGATTTGTCGCCGGGCGATTAATCTCCCAGAATTTCCACGTGTTTCTTTGCCCTTACAGTGTTTAATCTGATTATCTACCTTATCTATCTTCCTGACAGGTACAAGAACTTGTATGTTTTTCAAGCATATTAAGAACAATATAGCTGGTTCTTTTAGAAACCATCTGAAGTTGGATCTAGAAGATAACATGTAACATCCAAGGGTAAGAGTCTTAGAAAAACAGATAATGGAACAATTACCACTCAAAATATTGGTCCATCATTACTGTTAAGTGTAGCCCAAGTTACACACCCCATGCAGATTTTAAGTGCCTTACCTCTTGCACGCTGATGCGAGAACAGGCTGTTTCTTTGCTTGCAAATAGACAAAGGTGGAGGAAAAGTGAGCCTTTGTGTACATACAGAGGGATTTGGTGCAAAGATGTATCCTGTTGGTACCTGTGTAAATTCCTGTGTGATTCCTCTGGCTCTGATCCTTATGCACAAGGAACACAGACACACAAAGAAAACTCACTAACATATGTGAACTGTAAAGGATAGTAAAGCTGGGAAAAAAGTGGTAATGGGAGTTGGGCTATTTGTTTACTAAAGATACATAGGCAGTTTGAAAGTGACAGTCTGCTGCTTCTTTGTAGCAAAGTATATTAGACTTTATGTTTACATTCAGGTCAATCAGGAATCAAATTTTAAATAATTTAAATCTTTAAATCTAACCATTACAAATTTTAATCATCGGGACCGGAGCAATGGGGATTGGCGCACAGGAAATTTAAAACATTATTGTATCTCCTGCAGATCCCCAGTATTTTTGCACCAATGTGGGTGTGATTGGGCAGCATGCCGCCCCCTAAAATCCTGCCTCCCTAGGCCTTGGTGGTCTTTCCACAAATCCAGGCCTGCATATACATAAAGTATATTGTGAGTGGGTCCCTAAGCTCAGTAAGTGACAGCAGCACAGAGCATGTGCAGTGAATCAGCAGAAAAGAAGATGGGGAGCTACTGGGGCATCTTTGGAGACACAGATCTTTACTGCTAAAGGACTGTGGTTGCCTTGGGCTGGTAGAGAAGCCCAAAACATAATGTACCACATTTCTAACCCATTTCTTTAGTTAAGCTCTAGTTCTCCTTTAAAGGAAAAACAAAACACATGAAAGGATGATGTGGGTACTCAGAATACAGGGTTAGTGATTTGGCTGGGTAACGAGCAGTGTGCAGTTGGGTAAAAGGCAGGTAGCAGTACCTGCAAATAATGACAGTGTAGGGCTGGGTATTGGGAAGGTAACAAAGCATTCTGTGAAAACTAACATCAGGCAAATGCAGGTGCTGTCAACTTTATTGATTGTTGCGTTTTTTTCCTAATCATTTTAATTTTGTTTTTTAAATATTGACCATTTGAACGCTCACCAAATTTAGTATGTGGTTCGGGTTCAATTGACCGAACCTGTCGCTTACTTAACTTAAATACAATCTTGAAGATCAGGGTCACTCACCGTTCTCTGTTGGAGGTCCGGGTGCTGCGCCCCAAACCCGTAGCTTGGGGAGAACACGTGGACGCACTCCAGGAACCCCTCGGACGTTGCTCCCTTTGTACAAAGATTAACTAGTGCTGTTACTTTTCTGTGAAACGCAGGCTGTTTAATATACTTTAGCATTTCCTTATCATTCTTGTTGTTACATGTTATCATGTGTTTCCTGTGGATGTTATTAATATTTCTAACAGTTACATTTTTGTTCTTACTTGTTTCTTTTAAAACGTTACATTTCTTTTTCACTTAAGGGCAAGGCCAGTCGTGGGTTTTTTAAGTTGCATTTTTAAAAAAGCTCAGTCGGGCGTTAATATGCATAAACTGCACAACCACTGAAACTAATGGAAAACGCACTATGGCAATTCTCACTGGGCGCTCGCAAGCTGAAATACGCCACGGGACGCCAGTATTGGCGTTTTTTAGCAGAAACGCCAATACGTCAAACAACCAAATCGATAGACTCTATGGGATCTGCAAGTTTGAAACCACACATTTCGTGCGTATTTTAAATATGGTGTCCAAATTCTAACAACAAAATCTAAATAACACATCTACGGTTTTACGGCCGGTGAAGTAATTACGTTGCATATTGACAATCTTTCCTGCTCTATTTTGCATGTAAATAGTTTTTCTATTACTAAATAGCTTTTCTATTTCCAGCCAGCGGAATAACGAGAACAATGAAAACGCATGTTGGGAAAAGAAACCTACTTGCTGAAAAACGCATGTTGACGGTCGCGTGTGGTTTCAGTGGCGTATTTAAGCTGATGGAGCTTTTTAAAAATCGAAACCTAAAGCTGCCGTGTCTGGCCTTGCCCTTATTCTGAGCTCTCTTGTTCTCAGTTATTAATGAAGTTTTTTCTCTTTTCAATTGTATTATTGTCTCTCTTTTATTGTACTGTAATACTTTTTCTATTGAATTTAAATATGAAATATTTTGCTTTATATTTAATATATAAAACAAAATATTTAATATTTAAATTCAATAGAAACAACCCTTACAGGGGTTCCTGGAGTGCGTGTCCAAAGTGGAGTAACAAAGCATTCTGCTCTTCTAAAAGAAGCTCCTCTCTTCCCAACCCCATTTTGGAGAGGCGGGTATAAAGTCCTTGCGGGTGCAGGTAGTGTGATGTGCAGGTAGCAGATGAGGATCCAGTACATCATATCTCATACAGAACGCTGGAGATTGAACGTAGATGGATAATCAATGTATCATCCACCTCAGATTCAGCTTGTCAGCATACTGGGAGCTTATCTGGTGGGTCCCCCAGTTGCCTATTTGAGATAATTAAACACATGAACCAACACAAAGAAAAAAGACAATAGAAGTGCACAGTTTGTATTCTACACACAAGGAAAATAACAGTATTGTTGGGTATAAATTACAAATTTGTACAGCAAAACTCTACAGTAAGAAAACAAGGAAATGAAGAGAGAAGAGCAGCTTTTCATTAGGGTCCTGTAAACCAAACTCTTTCAGTGCTGAGCTGCCAAGTGGATAATGATACATCAAGCCATTTGTGATCAGCTTGTTACCAGGCATCTGGAGGAATAACAGTAGTGGGAGAACATAGTCCTAAATGTTCTTAACTGAGAGAAAGCCCATTTTTGTTTTGATAGTGGTCAAATTCCTATTTCATCAATAAAAAATCATAAAATGAATTTACAAATAAACCTATTAGTTGGTAGTGCAAATGCATGTAATTTCAGTCTTGCAGTACTAGTCTACTAAGCGCTCGAGTCTGACAGTTTTTCTTTTGTTTTCATCAAATGCAAGTTTTGCCTATGCGTTTTTTATGTGCATGGAATACCCTATAGGCTGAAACTCTGCCACTGGATTATAAAGGCCCAGCCAGGGTAACTACTGATCAAATCCCAAGTACAGACCTGTATTGCTCTTATTGGGGGTTCAGTGCAGGATTTTTTGATCTTGATATAAGTTGCTTTTCTTGAACAGACTACTGAAAGTAAGGAAAGATGCGGCTTCATGGGGGCAACGGAGTGAATCTCATGGAAACAGACAAACTAATAAATCAAGCTGGACTGTTGCATCTGGTAAAACAAAGCAGCCAGACAAGATGCCAGATGTAGATTGCAGGGTTATGGCAGCAGTAGAAACTTGTGTATCTCATAAGATTGACAGTCCATCATGGGCAAAGTATTTTAAAAGGCACAAGTAACATAGTTATGGTAAATATGACCCAGTGGAGAAAAAAACCCATCATTTTTAAAAACAAAAATTTTGTCTACCTTATTATATGATAAGTTTGTATACACTTCAACTCATTTTACCTTGCTGCTCCATAGAAAGACATTTCCTGTTATTCTGTATGCAAACAACCCCATCATCATCATCATCATACATATTTCCATCTTAATAAAACCGCTTCACCTTAAACATGAAGGCATTTCTGTGTGGTCTTAATAATGGAAAACTGAATAACTATTCAGTTTCATAACGGCACCACTAAACTCATAACAACATTGGCTTCCTTATTTAACATTACCATCACTTTGGTGTTAAAATACACAGATATGATTTCTTCTTGCAGATGCCTTCTCTCTTATCTCCAGTGTTCCGCAGAGAGGCATGCAGTTTTTTTCCCCATGTGTTCTTTCTGTGGGTTACACACAGCACAAGCAAAATCCCAGCCGCTAGGTCAGTTTAACCCCTGGATATATAAAAATATATCTTGGAATATAGCAGGAATTAAATTGTGGTACTACTATTAACATGTCAGTATTAATTACTCTAGAGCAGATTGCTTTGCCAGTCAGTTCAGTAGGTGCAAACAGTCACATTAGTTGCCACAATGTGTTGACCTTCTTGCATTGTCACTAGCCCCTACACATGACAAATCTTGGCCTGACTATTCTATAAAAAGCTCTCATTATTAATGTGAATTGAAGTGGACACAATGTACAATTAACCTGTAGCTTCAGTTACTCAGAAAATATCACTACAAAATGAAATAATGCATAACAAAAGCACGTCACATGTTTACACCACTACAGTATGTAAGCATTATAAAAGCTTTTTATATCTACTTAAATGGTTTTTAAAAAAATGTTTTAAACAAGAATCCTGTATAAGTGGCAAATGAAAAGGTCTATGGCTTCATGGTTGTCAGACTTTTTGGTGCATCAGCCAGTCCGCCATAGTTAGAATATCTAGGGCAACAAATAAGTGTTTGCCCTAAATCTCACAACAGAAGACCTTTCAGTTAAGAGCAATTCTCCCAAAATGTTGTTCTATTTAGCCTTAAAGGGATACTGTCATGGGAAAACATGTTTTTTTCAAAACACATCAGTTAATAGTGCTCTTCTAGCAGAATTCTGCACTAAAATCCATTTCTCAAAAGAGCAAACAGATTTTTTTATATTTAATTTTGAAATCTGACATGGGGTTAGACATATTGTCAGTTTTCCAGTTGCCCCAGTCATGTGACTTGTGCAAGAACTTCAGGCTGGAACTACTTTCTGGCAGGCTGTTATTTCTCCTACTTAATGTAACTGAATCAGTCTCAGTGGGACTTGGCTTTTACTATTGATTCCTGTTCTTATATCTACCAGGGAGCTGTTATCTTGCGTTAGGGATCTGCTATCTGGTTCCCACTGTTTTATTGTTTGGCTGCTGGGGGGGAAAGGGAGGGGGTGATATCGCTCCAACTTGCAGTACAGCATCAAAGAGTGACTAAAGATTATCAGAGCACAAGTCACACGACTGGGGGCAGCTGGGAAACTGACAATATGTCTAGCCCCATGTCAGATTTCAAAATCTGAGCCCCTCCTGCAAGTGCTCCAGTTAACCGATGACACTAAAAATTGGCTGAAGAAACTGGTTAGTAGTGTGTATTATTTCTATGTATTGTCTGCAAACCCCAGATGTTAAGAGTGCTCTTCTATTCCTAAATTAAAGGGGAACATGATATGCTTTTCAACAATAATCCTTCTAACAGGACAAAAACAGAAACATTAAAGGCAGCATGGTGCGACTATAACTAACAAAGCCCACGGAACTACCTTTCTTAGCAGAATGCACGGAACAATGCTATCAGGCAACATTTCTTTGCAACACAGGTTCTTTCTTTGGTAGATAAATAACATACTGCAACTTTTCATTTGTACAGATATGCATATATGGTTTATTTTTCTTTTCTGAATAAAATAGTCTTTTTTCCCTCTGATTAAAATAGAACTCCCAAGGCATCATATAAGAATACACCAGTACCTGCCCTCTATCTACATTTTCACTCTCAGTCGTGCTTTTAGTGTGCAGCAACAACCTGCCTACAAGGCAGACACAATTCATGTAGAGACCACATTAAAAACAGTTAGAACATTGTCTTTGACTCTATCCAGTAAATGTTTCAGAGCAACAAATTAAAACTGTACAGCTGTACATAATGTTGTTGATTGGTTCCCACACGAGATTTGTGCAGTAAGTGCAAATAATGCTTCTTAGTTAATCCAGGATTTGCGGATCTCTTGTTTTCTAGAGAATGCAGATGCCGCCTGATCCCCTGACAGGTAGGCTGCTGTCACTCCCAGCTTGGCAGCTGAAGAGTCTCGAAGCACAGCACTCTTCCTCTTGTCTATGTTCAGTGATGTCTGAGCCCGTGAAGTGCTGCTGTTGCTCCTCTGTGATGAGTCAAGTGATTTGGTAAGCCGACTGGGACGGACAAACACGCCGTACTTGGGTTTGCAGCGGAAATACTCCTTGCCTTTTACTGTCCCGTCATGTTTGCCTTAAAAGCAGAATAAAACAAATTTAAGTGGACATAAAAAGCTGCACAATAAAAGTCCTTTTCAAATCAAACATGAAACCTAAATTATTTTTTTTATTTAAGCATTCATAGCCTTAGGCATAAAGGCTGGGGCAGGCAATTACTTTCACTTTCCATTCAGCACTTCCTAGATGTCACTGCTCTCCCCAAATTCCCCCAGTTCTCTTAACCATTTAATTGAGTAACCAGTGCGTGAGGGTGGACAAACAAGATTCTGAGATGATACAAGGCTTGTCTAATAACAGTGTCCACAAAATGGCTCCTACCTGCTTGCTATAATTATGAATTTCCAGACTGAAGGAAACAAAATTCAAATAATGGTTACAGTGTAATTAAAGTTCATTTTGCTTGACTAACATGATAAAATAGGATTTAGAATTATTTTTTTGGGTGATGGCTCCCCTTTAAAAAAGAAATCAACCCTACAATTATTTTTATTGGTTGTAACTTGCTATATAGCAACATATAACTGCACAGTAGTCTCAAAGTGATTTATAGATAGTGTAATACTTTGTCTTACATATAGAGCATACCATACAGTGAAAAATAATTACATTTCTCTTCTTCTTTAGTGGTAAGCAATCGTCATTTAGTGATGTGACTCATGCCGTCAAAGTGGCACCCAGAGACTCAAAATTCAGGCCCAATCTAATTATTACATTTGCTCTGTCTTTAACAGGTTCACACACTGTTAAGAGATTATATACAATCAAACCCCAAACTTGCATTTCTAAATTTTATTTTTACCGTCCCACCAATTTCAATGTATTTCTATGGGTGCACGGCCATAGACTTCACCTAAAGGCTGTAATTGAGTTTGTGTGTTAAAGGCATTCACAGTAACAAGAGTGTGTTAGTGTGGGGTGTAAGTTTGTTAATATGTGTGTAAGGGAGTGTCACTATGATGATGTGTGTGGTAGGAGATGAAACCTTTAATGAAACACAGTACACGTTTCCCTGATTTCTAATTTTTTTTAGAAGTTACACTGTAAAATGGTGGTTCTGCTGTTATTTATGCTATATAGAATAACCAAAAGAAAAAAATTCAAATCGGTACTCAGCTACTGGTTTGTTGCCAGTGGACACATATTAACTTTCCCCTAAGCATTTAGTCATGACGATGTGCTCACAGAGTTGTGCTCAGTGGCGTAACTACAGAGGAAGCAGACCCTGCGGCTGCAGGGGGGCCCAGGAAGCATAGGGGCCCCACAAGGCCCTAATTAATTAAATATTCAATAAATATTGGTAAAACAGGCCAACCTCTAGACATTTTGGGGACCTTAAAAATAATTTGCTGTGGGGCCCAGTAATTTCTAGTTACGCCACTGGTTGTGCTCATGGGCAAAAGTAACCAGTAGAAGGTGTAAAAGTCAGATGTCGTCCCTACCATGAAAGACTTGATTTTTTCCCCACCCACATGTGAAATATTCTAGAATTGACTACAAAAGCACTGCGTATCTTGACAGCGCTATATAAATAAATGATGATGATATTCATAGACAAAAATCTACTCCAACATTTGACCCATTCCACCATAGGTCTAAGAACCTGGTCAGACCATGACCCAGTCACAAGCACACTCTCAATCCTCTACCTCGTAGTGTAAAATCAATGAATCGCTGCTTTGCAATAAAACAGTTTCACGACAATATGCACAAGCCCTGCAAGAATAAATTAACTGAAGAAGTTTCAGTCACAACTTTATGGTGTGCTCACAAATTAGTAATCCAAGGCCACCTAATTATACATGCATCTATCCTTAAAAAACAGAGAACAAACCATGCAGAATGTAATGAAACAACTCCAAGACTTGGAAGTAAAGAATAAGACATATCCAACTAATGCAATGACCAAACTCATTGCAGAAACTAGAAGCAGAATTCATGAATCAGAACTAATAAAAATAGACTATTATCTTCATAAACTACATTATAATAGATACACAAAGGGGAACAAGGCTTCTAAACAACTAGCCAATATGCTGTGGCAGAAACAAGCCAATCAAGTAGTTGATCATATTTTAGATACAGATGGAACACAAAAAACAAATCCGAAAGCTAGAGCGAATTCCTTTGCAAATTACTACTCCTCTTTATACAATTTAAAACTGGATCCCACAACTCCTCAACCTCCAAACCAAAACATAAAAGAATCTCTCGCAAAAGTGAACCTGCCACAGATATCCACAGGACAATTAAATTTACTCAACATTTCCATTACAGACCAAGAAGTGAACAAAGCACTCCACACAACCCCAATTGGGATTGCTCCAGGCCCAGATGCCTAACATCAACTCCTGGATTGCTACGGAGCGCTGATCAAAGTATGTCACGGAGTTCGGCATCTTTAGTAACAACTAGGCTTCTTTCAGAAGCACATTCAGATTACATTACAACGGTGGGTGTGTAAATTGAACGCTTTTCGTGCCTGCAATCTAGGCACTTCATCAGAGATGGCCTGACAACCCAATATTATAAAGAATTCCTAATTTCGCAGTTATCATCCTTATTCAATTACATTCTCCAACAAGGTGAATTCCCAGAAGAAATGCTAAAAGCTACAATTACCATTATACTGAAACACGGAAAGCACAAAATCAATGCCCAAATTATCGGCCAATATCAGTTTTAAATGGGGACTTAAAACTGTACACCAAAATACTTTCTAGCAGACTTAAAGAAATAAATACTACCAGAGATAATTCACCAAGATCAAACAGCGTTTGCTAAAGGGAAACAAGATACAGATAACACAAGGAAAACTATATGGACTCCGAGGAAACATTTTCCATGCCATAATGGCACTTTCCACAAAACATTCTGTCCAAGTAACCAACATGGGCTTCCTGTCGGACCCATTTCACATAACGGCTACAGATAAGGTTGCCCATTATCCCCTCTGATCTTTAATCGAATCCTGAAGCCATTGGCAAAAACAATCCGAGACTCCCAAGCAGTGTCAGGTATTAAAGTTGGCAACTAGGAATTCAAGATGGAGCTCTTTGCTGACAAAATTCTCTTATCTCTTTCTAATCCGGATTTATCACTTCCTGCAATGTTCCAAATACTTTCAGAATTTAGTCAAATTTCTTACTACAAATTGAATATAGCTAAGTATTGCCACTAGAATTATAGACAGCCCAATTAACAGACTTACAATAGACTTTCCCATTTCAATGGAAGCAACATTCAATTACCTGAATTAGGGAAATTACCCATGGAAACCTATAAAATAAATTATCCAAAAACCCTTTTCAGAAATCCAAGATCATTTCAGGAAATGGAGCCCCCTCCATATTTTCATGGATGGAAGTTCAAAAATCCTTTAAAACTTTCACAACAGCAAATTATTAATGAAAAGCACTAAAGAAGGCGGATTTGGAATTCCCAACATAGAAAACTACTACAAAGCCGCATTCATAGATCAACTGAAAATGTGGAAGCTTCCAACAAATCACAAACATTGACTATACATAGAACAACAAGTTATTTTCCACTACAACAACTTATGCGGACTGACAAGCTATTGGTACCAGAAAAACTTCACTTTATGCATGATACAACAGCATTGCAAATCTGGAACAAAACAAAAAACCAAAAAAGAAATTCATATATTCCCAGCTAAAGGTACTCCTACCAAGGTCCTCGAAACAATGATTCCAGGATTCAAAATCACAAACTGTGAAAGGAGTGAGTTGACAACCATAGCGAAACTACTCAATCAGAACATCTTAAAATCCTTTAAGGAGCTTCAAAAACAATACCAACTGCCAAAAGAAGACATATACAAATATTTCCAAATATGCCACCTTTTACTCCCATACTTGAAAAACATGCACAGTACTTCAACACATGTTCCCAGCATTGCCTGCAAACAAGAAGCAATCAAGCAGAAGGAACATTGTTCCATATATGGTGGGTATGCCGAGCACTAGCTTGTTTCTGGAATGAGGTATCACAACTCCTAAAACAAGTCACGGGATTTACTTCTAGCCTAACTCCACCTTTGGCTTTACTCAACCTTGGACTCCAGTACTATCCCCACCAACTTCGAAAAATAGCCTTTCATATACTCACCTTGGCTAGGCTCTTAATTGCCAGGAGGTGGAAATCATACCAAGCAGCAACTAAACAACTGACAATCTAACAGATAAAAACCTAGTCTATGAGAAAACATTACTCCTACACTCACCACCCTCCAGCTCACAGAGATATTCCCATCAAGCATGGAAAATTTGGAAACTACAATCCTCTAACCGGCCAAACACATAATCATTCCGAAATAATGACAACAAATAACCAATATAAACAGATAATACGACAGTAGGAGGTTGACAACAAAGATCTTCAAGAGGAAAGAACTATTATATTATATTCAAGAGGAAAGAACTATTATACCCGACAACTACCTCTAAATTTACCCTTCCTTTTCTATTTTCTTCTCTTTTCTTTCTTTGGCTTTCTGTTTAAATCGCATTGTTGACTACAATGTTGTTTAATTATATATTGGAAAATCAAAAGTCAGATGCGGTATAAGGAATATAGTTCAAGCTGGGAGAAAGAGTTTGTGGGTGAAGGTTTATTAGAGGATAGTTGAAGGAGACTTCCTTGTGGAGCAGAAAATAGATCTGTTTCAGGCCATATTGAGGGGAGGGAGCTGAATTTAGTAAAACTGAAGAAGGTTAACTGTAGGACGGCAAAGAGAATATGAGTGGAGAAAGAGCAGCACCATTAAAAAAAAATAGTGGTCTCCGATACAAATAAGCCAGCTTCAGAACATGTCAAAATCCAAGCAAGGGAGATCAGGAAGTACAGGACACTTCATTATAAATTTCTACGGTTAAAACAGTTTTGAGAACCTTAAAGGGATACTGTCATAGGAAAACATGTTTTTTTCAAAACGCATCAGTTAATAGTGCTGCTCCAGCAGAATTCTGCACTGAAATCCATTTTTCAAAAGAGCAAACAGATTTTGTTATATTAAATTTTGAAATCTGACATGGGGCTAGACATTTTGTCAATTTCCCAGCTGCCCCAAATCATGTGACTTTTGTTCTGATAAACTTCAATCACTCTTTACTGCTGTACTGCAAGTTGGAGTGATATCACCCCCTCCCGTCCCCCCCCAGCAGCCAAACAAAAGAACAATGGGAAGGTAACCAGATAACAGCTCCCTAACACAAGATAACAGCTGTCTGGTAGATCTAAGAACAGCACTCAATAGTAAAAACCCATGTCCCACTGAGACACATTCACTTACATTGAGAAGGAAAAATAGCAGCCTGCCAGAAAGCATTTCTCTCCTAAAGTGCAGGCACAAGTCACATGACATGGCGCAGCTGGGAAATTGACAAAATGTCTAGCCCCATGTCAGATTTCAAAATTGAATATAAGAAAATCTGTTTGCTCTTTTGAGAAATGGATTTCAGGCAGAATTCTGCTGGAGCAGCACTATTATTCATTTTGAAAAAAATTTTTTTTTCCCATGACAGTATCCCTTTAAACTTGCCCTGATGCACTGGGTTAACCTCTGCAATAAGGCAGAAACTTTAATAAAATTTAAAAAATTCAAGGTTTGTTCTGTGCAGGCCTCAACTGGCAGTCTGTGAATTCTGGCAAATGCTAGAGGGGCTGCTGTAAGTTGCCATAGAAAGTCCATATTTAGTGGGCTTTTGTTCTTTCCTATGGGAATTATAAACTACATGCTCCATAATTACTGCTAAATGTCATCACTTAGAACCGGTGCTTGGTGTTGTCACAGGATTTACTAAAATATTTTTATTATAATTATAATGCAGATAATAATATATTATACACTATGTAATAAAATCTGAGGATAGTAGAAGTCACCAAGGAGTTCCATGATCATTATAAATGCATGAGACTGAGGTCATGGAACTCCTCGGTGACTTCTTCTATCCTCATATTTTATTACATTGAGTATAATATATTATTATTAATTGTATTATAATTATAATACCCCTTTCAGTGAGTCATGTGACATGTGACATTACAAAGCACTGATTCTAAGTCATCACTTTTTAGCATTTATTTTGGAGCATGTAGTTTATCATTTCCATAAAAAAGAACAAAACCCTTATACTTATCCAGCAGCAAGTAGAAGCTATTAATATTCCTATGGAATATATTTACATTTTCATGGTTTTATTTCATAGGGTGAGCATATACTGTATGTTAATTTCTGAAATAATGTTTGAATACCAGAAAACAGACCAATAAAATGTTTTTTTTCCTACCTAGCTGAGCATGAAGCTCAATTCCAACCCACACACCACGTGAAAAATCGACAGTGCCAATGTACCGAACTGTCCCAGTTTTGTTCTCCCCAATGCATACTTGATCACTGAGTGCGAGACACAGTGAGTTCTGAGAAGGATTATCTTCACAGTCAGAAAGATGTAAATGATTTTTTTCAAGGGAACTATCTTCAGAAGAATGAGCGGAACATTTGCTAAATAAGGCAGCATCACCCTGGCAGTTTGAGTCATTATCATCCTCTGTTAGCAAGTGTCGGCTAGGGAGGTGGGGTAGTGAGTTGCAGTCAGCTCTATCTTTGTCTCCATTGGTAAATAAATCCAGGGAGTGCTCATGTTGCTCAAAATCTTTGCCATCTTCAGCCCCCATGAACTCTGTGAATGAATGATCTTCTAATATAGGACAGGTGTGTTCCACAGCAACTTCACTGGGCAGAAAATTTACAGTGCTTACTTTAGGTTTGTAGGTTGGGGAGTCCACAGAAGAGCACGATACACTTCTGAACAGGAGAGCAGCAGCTTTTTCAGTAGTGCAATGTGGCACTTTATCAAAGGCACTTTTTTCTGTGAGGTTTGCTAGGCTGTTTGCAGTGTCTGTAGAAATCCTACCGTTTAATCCTTTGTGAGAGTAAGATGTATGATCCTTTGCAGAATGGTGAAGCAAAACATCTCGGCTTTCAAAATCCCCAGTATGGCCAACTAAATGATCCATGCTGTCACTGGAGGGAACCACTATGTCAGAAAGTGTAGCGTTAGATGCGCTGTGAGAAAAGTAGCCGCTAGTAATACTGCTGGTGGTGGGACTCCGAGAAATCTCTTTCTCCAGAGGCCGGGAGCAAATAAAATCTGCTTTTGAGTGGATCCAGTCCTTGTTGTCCAGACTAGCATTGTAAACACTGAAATCAGCAAATTCCTCTGGGACATAAGGCTGGAAAGTTTGAAAATTACTGGAGTGGATTCCTTTTTTACTGCTCCCGTTAAATTCATTGTCCTCTTCCTCCGACTCCTTTAAACAAAACAGAGACAGTAATGACTTTAGAAGTTGATCTGTAATGAATATGCTTATACACCTTTTTTCAGGGAGTATATTATGAGCTGTGTACATTTCTTTACCACATTAATATCTCAAGCTAATTAAATCTATTGTAGCATTTTGCTTTAAGAATTTGTATTAATTTAGGGGGCATACAGGACTGGTATTTTATATTATTGTCAGGCTTCCTGCAAAGGGATGTTCAGCATCTGCTCAACCAAATTTTACGCCGGACTAAAGAATCCCAGAATAATGTTACACATTTTGAAGCTTAAGGCATGCTAGGAGCTGTAATCCATAATCTGGGAGCAGTAATATAGTTAACTCAACTTTTTCTGTTACCAGTAATATAGTCTGCCTTGATTTGGAACAGTTCCGGTATCTTCAA
Organism: Xenopus laevis; assembly: GCF_017654675.1. Classification (NCBI taxonomy): domain Eukaryota; kingdom Metazoa; phylum Chordata; class Amphibia; order Anura; family Pipidae; genus Xenopus; species Xenopus laevis. The sequence goes on along the minus strand of NC_054381.1, from coordinate 98,195,549 downwards.
AGAAGCCTGACAGTCATAAAACCACTGAACTGGTCATTACAACATTCTTATCTATTTGTCAAAAAAAAAGTTTAAAACTATAGGATAAATTATGTCTATAGGGTATTTAAAAATGATAATTCACTGCATGCATAAAGAGAAGAAATAGTAATTCTGTCCAACAAGCTACTGAAATAAAATATCTCTGTGCATCAATCTGCCTAGTTTCAATATTTCCTTTTTTTGGACGGTGCTGAAACTATGGTCAAGATCCAGCACTTACTGTGACTAACTGAAACAACCCCTGTAAACCTGGGTTAGGTTCTAAGCAGCAACCCTTTTTAATGTGTTGTATGCTAGTATTATTAAATAAATCAATCAACAAGGAGCATTCAGGGCCGGAACTAGGGGTAGGAAGAAGAGGCAACTGCCTAGGACGCAATAATAGAGGGGCGCTGGGCAGTTACCTCTGAAATTGTCCTGCCTACCCCTAGCCAGGTTCACACCCCTTATTCAACTCCCTCCTGTCACCTTATCCTCCCTTCTGTCCCGTTCTCCTCCCCGCCCCTCAGTCTCGCTCCCCTCCACCGATCTCTCCCTTTTCGATCGCATACACGAGGGGTCGCAGTGGCCGGACTGGTTGCCTTGGGTGCCCGGTTGGCCTGGCCTGGCCCGGCCCTGGGAGCATTTACTATTTTTCCTCTTGAGTTTTCAATACTGAAAAGATAAATGTATCCTTTAGGTACTGAAAATTCAAGAGAAAAAATACAGCAAGTACAGCTGATTGGACTTATTACTATATCTATAGTAATATGACCAGTCAACTGTACTTGCTGTATTTTTTTAACTTGAATTTTTAGTACCTAAAGGATAAATGTATCCTTTCAGTATTGAAATTTCAAGATGAAAAAAATACAGCAAATCTAGTTTATTTAACTTATTGCTATTGATATACCATGACCTGGATCAATTAGAACCATCACAGACATTTACCATATACTTACACCTTATTAACCAATGACATTATTGCTTTTATTAGATCTGGTGCAAACGTTGCCCCTTTTACTACATTACACCTACTAATTACATGTGGCAGGGAATTATATCTGACATACAAGTTTAGGTTGTGCCATGTGCACCATTTGCTGGTCCAGGATTGTGATTCACTCATGCTGCCGGGTGGAGATATCCCAGTAAAATGGAAAGTACAGAAAGTGTGAGGAGGAAGAACAGATGGCCTGGAGAAAGAATTTATGCAGCATCTAATATTCAGTAATACAGAACTGGCAGTTACAGTACTTGCTGAACACAACGACAAAAGGCAAAACGCAGACTTACAATGATATCTTCATGAGTGTTATTGTTTTCTACTGGCATGCAGATGTCATTAGGTCCTGACGGCACAGCAGTGCCAGTGCTAACTGTCTGGGATGAAGGCATGCTCTGCAAAGGTTGAGACACATCACAGCAAGCAAACGTGAACACAAACATTAAGGTGACATGTTAAAACCGTGCAAGTGAAAGAACATAAACACACACAATAAATGTGACACATGCAAACCTAGAGGTGTCTAAACAAGCAATTAATAAGACTCGCCTGCAACATGTTGGTGAGAAGAATTCATTCTTATAATGATTTACTTACATACTTATAAAGGACAAGTGATACTATGGGGTTGTGTGCCTGGCTGTGCGTGGATAGCCCCTTCCAGTGATATGACCCTACTACATTCACACCAGAGCAGCTAAACCATGACAACACATGCTGTGAATACTAAAGATATCAAAGTGGACTGTGCTGCAGAAATGAGGAATGACACAAGACACATGTTCTGGGGGTGGGTAATAAAGAAATTAACTGCTTGATATTCTCCCAAATTCTACTATATACATAAAAAATGTTAACTTGATAATAATAAAAACGTCTTGCATGTGAATGTTGCAGAATGTACCTTCCATTTAGAGCCACTATGTTCACTGGGCTCAACATTACAGCAGCTGCCTGTTCCCACAAGTTCAGGGATTTCACAGACAATGCAAGATAGCTGCAGTAAGAAGAGATATCTCTCCATCTTGCTCAAATAAAGAAAGAAAAAAAAAATCCCTGTTTTTCCATTTACCTACAAAATGGTCTCGAAAAGGAAACTTACCTTGACATTTAAACAAACCAGTATTATGCACAGGAGGGTAATTGTGCCGACACTAGAGACACGTTGCCAAAGATTATTCTGTTTCAGTAAAACTGTCTCTTTATTAGAAGCAGAGAGATGGCAGCTTCACATATTAAAATGGCATTCTGCATGTAGTATTTTATATAAATTAATGATGAATGTGCAAAGAAAAGCTCCGCACTGGGGCCACATGATGTATGGAGACAAGATTCTGTACCTCTTGACTGAGGAGAGGCTGGCTTTCAACAGGAACCTTTCTTTTGTGCTCCTCTCTGACAGGCATCAACGGCTTGAAGAATTTTGGTGGTTGATGAGAGAATGTTTTGAATGGGCTTAAAGCATGTGCACTGTCTAGTACACTGCCTAGAAAACAAAAACCTCATGTCACTTATAACACTTATAGTTAAACATAATTGGTCTGTTATTTGCACTTTCTTCTCTTTTTTTGTAAATGCCGTGTTCTTTATCCGGAACCCATTATCCAGAAAGCTCTGAATTATGGTAAGGCCATTATAACCAAATAATAATTTTTACAAATGATTTCCTTTTTCTCTGCAATAATCAAACAGTACCTTCTACTTGATGGTAACTAAGCTGCATAAATCCAAATTGGTAGCAAAACTATCCTATTGGGTTTAATTCATTTTAAAATGAATTAAGGTATGGAGATCCTAATACAGAGACATCTCTTATCAAGACAAACCCAGGTCCCAAGTATTCTGGATAATACATCCTATACCTGTACCTGTATTTTTCACCCTGCACCTTGGAATTTACACCTTGTGCCCTGAATATCTTATTCTATACACTAGAGACTCCACACATCTTGGGAAGTGTACATTCACTACGGGTGAAATGTTCATTAGCACAGAAAACTGTGATTACACACACTAAACTTTAGTGGACCATGTGCATTACTTATTTTGACTGTTATTTTATTATTATATTGTACGATTATTGGTTGTTTTCACGGTAACAAAAAGGGGGGGGGGTCTCCTCCTCCTAGAAGGGTCTTTTGGTTTTAATGTATTTTTTACTATTATGTGTTGGCATGGTTGACAAATAAACATTTTATGCATATTCAGTACTATCGGCTTATGATATCACTTGGCTTCCTGGGGGACGAGTCCTATGGTATGTTTTATTTTTTTTATTTATAATACAAATTTATAATTACCGACACCCTGGGATCATAGCCATCCATACAATGCTAATTATTGCTTGTTTTATTTCATTTATATTTAATATGCCCTGAATATCTGCCATGCTCCGGTGTTCGGAAGTGTTGTTTACAGGAGAAGCAGGTGGTCTGAAGCACATGGCCCTCCCCAGGCAAAACCCTAGCTAGCTCTTAATTTAGAGCAGAAATGCCAGCGAGGCAATGCAAGGTGCTAGGAAGCCCTGTATTTACTGTCTATTGCAAGTGCTATCCACAGGGCACCCTTCTGCCTGTTACTACTGCACTTATACAATGCTACACTTTGATTCCTTTCATCCACCCCATGTAAAAAAATCCTTACCAAAATCGCAATTTAAACTGATTAAGCGTATGTATGGATAGGATCCAGCAATGTGTATATAAAAGGAAGATTGTACCAACAGTTTATGTAAAATGTTTCTATATCTTGAACTTGCAATAGTGTGTATACAATGTAGTTAAGGATATTCAGCTGTGTTTAATTATGATGTTGCAGCCAATAGATGGCGCTGTGTAGAACAGTATAAAATGTGTAACCATTTGTGCACTCAGTAGCTTGAGGAAAGGCTAATGGATGCCTGAAACGTTGCTGTACTTTGTCTGAATAAAGCCCTTACAATAAAGGCTTTTTAAGAAATTCCTGCTGGGTGCTGTCTATTTATGCAAATTACTACTGCACTTTGCACTACATGTAAGTGCTTTGTGAATGAGGCTCTAAAGGCTGTTATATTTACTAACCCTTCATAAATGACTTTTTTTTTTAAAACTGAGAATTCTATAATAACTTATAATACAGGAAGAATGCTTGAACAAGTAGACAATATATCAGATGTTGAAAAACATGTTTTGCCAAACATGTTTTGAAACTGGCATAAATTTGAAAATAAACATATATTTTTCAGAAAACAAAATTTTGTAGTTCTCTATGTTGTACTATTTGCAGTTAATATAGGGGTTAAATGTTTTGCATATCATGCCATTCTCTCTTTATTTACATTTTACAAGTATTCCAACTTTTTTGGAAATTGTGTTGCATATTAGTAATGTTCTCACTACAGTACTCTAGTTACAAACGCATTACTGGGAATTCCGCGCTTCCACAGATTTTCAGATTAGATATTGCAAATTTCTGTTTTGATATATATATATCTTAGTTTGGGGTTGGTTTCTTACAAGCAATACATAACTGGATTTTTCTTTTGTAAAATAATGCCTGTATGGTTATAATGGCCTAATAGACACAAGTACACTTATATTATTGTACAGTAGCACTGATGAAAAGTTTCTAAAGTTTCTATATTAAAAAGAGATAGATGTTGCATTCAAATGAACAAAAGCAAAGGATCAAGATAAATCACATTTTAATCCTGCACTAATAAAAAAGATTTGTCTGTTACTGTCTTCCATTTCCTTTCCTACTACTGCCTCTATCCAATCATCTGTAACTCAAAAATACCAGCAGCTCAGGCTCAAATGACTGGCAGTGGAGTCTTCCTATTACAACATGATGGGAGGGAACTGCTGCGGATTGACAGAATTTTTATGAAGTTAATTATATGCTATAAAATCTTTACAGCCTTGCCTGGATTGTTACCTCCCTTACTCCTGTGTTGCAATACTGCATAGAAGTTGCTTTGATTGCTTTTTACACAGAATCACAAACACTTTACTTAAACAATGTTGAGGTTCACACAATTCTGTGTAAGGAGTGATCAAGGTCGGCAACTTGTAAGCAGCACTAAAAGATGTAATTCCGACCTGGTCATCAAATGTCTACATTTTCCTTAGCATAGACAAACCAGTGAGGGAGTGATAAAATGGCGTTCCACAGGCTATAAAATGTTATATTAATAAAAAGAAGCATATTAAAAGATAAGAAGCATGCTGCAATATATTAGTTATTTTCTCTATTAGTTACATAATACATCTTGCAAATGACAGCTATATCTTTTCTACAGAATCTAGTGGTGCTTATTATACACAATTTGGCCCATATAACAAATCACTGATAAACCCTTCTCAATTCCACTGCTTTTCTATTACCTATGTTAATGCAATATATACACACATATATATTTACTTATTTAAGATAACATCCTCAGGAGCCTACAGAACTAGTCTATTGTCGGACACTGCATACAATTAAAATAACAGAATATACTTTCATTTTACTGTTTCTTTTCATTTAACTCCTTTCTTCAATTGTAACTAGGCTTTTAGTAGCTCAGTGAACAGATTTTTAGGGTTATTACTAACAGGCATGTGTCTCAGTTAGGGTCTCACCTCCACTGCTGTCCTTCCTTCTGGGTGAATCACTAACTTGGCTGCTGTAGAATGGTATGTCTTTATAGCTGGAAGAGTATTCTGACACATCATATTGGCTATCCAACCAGCTCTACAAAGTAATTGAAAACATAATTTTCACAGTACAGCAGGTTACTTTAAATCTAACCAACCAGTAAACACGTAAATATTTTTCAGAATAAAAGTAGCTGAAAAGTAGGCGACCACTATAAAATAATAGCATGCTCAGTGTAATGTTGTACAACTCAATTAAATTAATTAAACAGCCAGCGTGACAAATCATGTTTAAGTGTTTGTTCACAATAAATAAGGTGGGACTATACGCAAATTATATATTATTCCAGAATGACACATCCCAATCCCTTGACTGAGCCCTTTTGTTATGAATGACAGGACAATATTCAAGATTCTGTATAAACTGGACCACATCTAGCATTTCCTGCAGAAGTGGCCACCAAGAGCTTAGATCCGTAGTGAATTACCCACTTCTTATAGTCATTAATTGTGCAAGATACCCAAACTTACCTGTGACAATTGCTGGTAGATTCAACCTGGTGAATATGGGCCTACTACCCAAAATGTTATATGTGATCATGAACTCCCCTATATTCACTCCACAACTACTGTTTAGAACCCTCAGTTCACATGTCCTAACTCTGATCTGGAAGGGGGACGAGACCAGACTCCCTACCCCTGTTGGGGGTTCGGCCTTTCCCAACTTCCACTTTTAATATCTCTCTTCGCAAATTATGCAAATTTCACACTGGTTTCATGTACATAGTTAGAGCAGTGCAGAGCCAATGGGGGTTTGTATGGTGCATACCCACAAAAGATATAAGTATATCACCTGCTTGAAGGTTTACAAGATACCTAGCTCCTCAGCCAGCTAAAACACTTATGATCCAGGCACTCCATATTTGGGATAAAGCAAGGAAATAAAGTTATCGTACCTGGATTTGTCCTGCATGTTAACTCTTCTTCTGATTCTATTGGGGTATTAACGCAGGATATCCCGCAGGACAACCAGCAAAAAAAGCACTTTTTACGGTGAGCTGCAGATTATCTTTTTATCATGGATACCACTTGTCTCAGATACCACTGTGACTACACCCCTACTTCTATCAACTTCTTTGGACCTGCCCTGTCTTTGTCAATAATTAGGAAAACATAACTAAATTCATAAACAATATAAAAGGCTTCCCCCTTTTCCCAAAGTGTGCCTACTGCCTGTTATACAGGGTCTTTACCCAAATGAAGTTTTTCACTATTTCAGTCTTAACTTATACCTTTGGAAAAGAGAACGATCTGGTATCCATGCATCTTAATATTATTGGTTTATATACCTAGGGTTGCAATAGAGGAAGCTGTCTAGGCCTCTAGGGAATATGTTACATTTTGTGATTTATTTTTTCTGAAGGAATAAATGTGGAATTAGAATTGGAAAAGAATAGTGAGAGTAGGACACTGTTCAAGCAACTGTTCGAGCCTGTTGAAGATTTCTTATCACCATTAAGATTTATGGACTTAACAAGGAGCAAACTTATTACAATGTGTAATATTACACATTTGTGCACACCTAGAGAGAGAATTATCAAAATGTTTAAATTCCAATTGATTTTTGGTGATTGATTATTATTATTTTGTCATTTTAATAGGAGATACCAAACTGGATCGGAATCCTAATTTACACTAGGGTAAAACACTTTTACTGTAGACTTGTCAAATGACTTTTAGATTTCAGATTTAGCTAAGCATAATACCAAACCAAATCCTGAATTTGGTGCATTTCTGTACTTTTTCCTATTTCACGGGTAATGATGCACAGAGTGTTTTGTGCTTGTTTTGGCGTTTCTGAATGATCCCCACCAAGGTATGCCATAATTAAGTGTATTTCCCCATGTGTTATTAGCCTAAAAGCATTTTGTGTTTTGCTCAACCTCTACTTAGCATTATTTAATCCTTTCAACACATCTCTTTGATTTTATTCATGTATACTACAGTGGAGTAAATGTAAACAATGGAGACTTCGCAACATTCAACTACAGAAGATTTAATATCTCGCCATAAAAGAAACCTTCATCTACTTTACCTTGTCATCTTCATCGCCAGCAATTAGGTCAAGACGGCTAGAAGAGGTCTGCAATAAATAAATAAATGGATAAGTATATAAAAACAAAATTACACCAGTGAAATACAAAAACTACAGAAACATACTACCAATAAATATGCTTCACATTCCACATCCTTAGCTTCAGCTACATGCAAGCTATGCCCCCTGTTGTATACAAACTGGATGCTATCTTAGCATAGCAGTAATATATTGTGTAAAGGGAGATCCATAAAGCAAAAACATATCTCACATTGTGCATGTTGGGTGTGCTGAGGCTTCTTCGGATGTGCTTCGTTTTGCTTGACAGAGCTTCTTTAACAGTGACAGCCTATGTTATGGAGGGAGAATCATTTCGGTTAGCAAGCCTACAAGATACAGACTGCCAAGGAGCTTTATTATAAAGATACCCAATTATAACATATAACAAGGTTTTCAAATAAATAGCAAAATAAATGTTTTACTGTAAAGGGTATCTAGTGCTTGAACCGACTGGTTGCTATTTGTTATGTTCTTACAAATGGCACACGACCATGGTTTTCTCCATAAAAACTCTTGGGGCTTAAATAACCCTGTATGCAGTTGTACATACACAAGTTAAGTAATACTAACAGTTCCACAAAGAATAGCTGATTTTATTTTAAAAACCAGAAGTGTCTTGCCACCTGCTTTTAATAGCAGTAGCCCAGCATAATTTGGAAATGCACAGCTTGGACAGCTCTTACACATATTACTGTATCTGGAGTCCACAGAAGAGTTAAGTAAGATAACTAAAGGGTCCCGTTGGGAGCAGATGCATATTGATTTTTTTTGCATTAAATTAAATTATCTATGTTTTGTGAAATTGCCAGGACAAATGGCATACAATGAGTTTTCAAGTATTTTGCCCATTTTGTTCTTTCTGAATTGAAGATGTGCTATCAATATGCGCCCACTCTCTCCATTTTTTTCCTGTGGGGAATGTATGAAAACAGCAATATAATACACAAACATGTGCCTGCATTTGCAAAAGCAAGATACAGTGGCCCTCGTCATAATGTGCACCTTTCAGAACATCCTAACACCTTCTTTACAGTAATCATTTCAAGGATATCAGTTTGTAGCACTAGTGTTGGCACTTGCCAACATATTCCATTCAAGTCAAATAGGCTTGAAATTTTAATATCTCATTATAAGCAATTTAGCTCTGGGTAGTTTGTAATGAATACAGGAATATACCAATTATATTGTTACCTACCTGCCTGAGCCGCTCAAGGCTCAGTATATTTTCCACCTGCAATACTCCCCGTGTGTATTTCTCAATGTAGGACTCTCCATCAGCAGTGCCCTCATTTTCACTTCTTGCTGCCATCAAAGCCAGTGTTTCACGGTCTTCTATCTCCTCGGTGGCCTTTTGGGATCAGTGTCATGGTTAGAATATTTTATTTTATTTTAATAATATTGACATGTATATACTTCTTGACTAAAATGACGATGACTGAAATCACTTTTCATTAGCTATAATAATAACAGTAAATATATTATTGTTGGAATGCTGTAACACACACAATACCAAGAATGGAGCAGATTTTCACAGCATTAGTACTATAGCTGTTTGGTGAGTGACCTGCGTAGTTCATTAATAACAGAAGGCATTGTGAAAAGTGCAAAAACAAAAAATAGCCGATTGTGGCTTGTTACAAATATGCAGCTGATTTTGCAGAAATGTTTACTTTTTCTGGCATAAATTTAAACAAGTTTATTTTAAAATGTTTAAACAACTTTATAAACATGGCCCCTACTTTATGCAATACCCAGACCAGTCTTAACTGCATGTTGCCTTGTTAGGAGTCACTACGTACATCAGAAAACCAGAATGAACCAAAAAAGAGCTACCTTTGGGATGTTGGACACAATCTCATAGCTTACGCCACAGGAATACAGAACATTTTTTGTTGATATTCTTCTTTTTAAGCTTTGTGTAAAACTCTGAAAAAAAAGTTTCAAATATCAGTTCCAAATAAGTAAATAAAATAACATAAGTATTGTCATGCAAGATAACAATATACAGTAATAGGAGGTGTAACTAAAACAGGAAAAAAAAAGGAGTAGACTAGTAGTTTACAGAGCATCTTTTCAAAGGTTCTGACTCCAACAAGACTAAATAAAATCAAAACCATACTACCAAAGATGATCTACCAAAAGTATGGAGCGGATGGCTGGGGGATGACCAGACCACATTTCCATCACCCAATGTCCCCAGTACTGGAACCCACTGAACTAGGGCTAACTAATAATTCACACTGGCCAACCCACCACCAGGAAAAGTGTTTGTTTCTGTGCTTAATTAATAACTTGGTTGTTACATTCTCTAACTTGAGTAAGCTAGTATACACTTTGTGACACCTAAAGAGAGTCCATCTTCCCTCCTAACTTTCTCTCCGATTTCTTCCTCCTCTATCCCTCTCACTATCTCTTCTCTCTCTTCCCTCGGAATCCTTTCCTAGACTCTCTATTTCTATTCTTGTTCTATGTATTTGTTGGTTGAAAAAAAAAAAAAGCAATAAAGAAAATCTTTAAAAAAACAGATGATCTACTAGCTAAGTGGCAAATGAGATTCAATGTTGATAAATGTAAAGTCATGCACCTGGGATGTAAAAATATCCAAGCCACTTATACCCTTAATGGGACTGCACTAGGCAAATCCATAATGGAAAAAGAACTTGGAGTCCTTGTAGATGATAAACTTGGTTGTAGCAAGCAATGCCAGCCAGTGGCATCAAGGGAAAATAAGGTCTTGAGCTGTATTAAAAGGGGCATTGATGAAGGTGTCATTCTTCCACTGTCTCCATCTCAAATAGACATTATTGTATTAGAGAGGGTACAGAGAAGGGCAACTCAGCTGGTAAAATGTATGGAAAATCTTAGCTATGAGGAAAGACTGGCCAAATTATGGATGTTCACGCTGGAGAAGAGGCGTTTAAGGAGTGATATGATAACTAGGTTGTTCTTCTAAACTGTGTTACTATAATTTTGGTTATGGCTAATAAAAAGTAGTTTTTATTTTCTCTCTTCATTTTCCCCTAACTTTTTACCTTACTGAAAAGGTAGTTATTTGGGCATTTCAGCTTCTTTTACTATAAGTTCCTCATTTAGCTTCTTTAGAATTTAAAGTTTATACTTTCTTTAACGTTATCAACAAAATAAAAAAGTAAATTATACTAAAAAACATGTCCTGTTTTACCACCTACAGACATGCAGTAACGGGAGAGTAATCAATTTTAGGCCACCATGTTTGTTTGCTGATATGAACACTCTAAATCAGTGCTGTTCAACTGGCGGCCTTCATCTGGCTCGTGACCCCCCACAAGAAAGTCTGCCTGCTATGACCTTTTATCTTTGTGTAAAATTCAAAAGGTATCGGTACTAAGGTTAACTGGCCCCTGCATTGTTTACACCTCTTATTCCGACAGTACGGTTTTCACTTGTAATCCCCCTGCATTGTTCACACCTGTAACACTTCTATTGTTCACACCCCTAAAGCCCTGTTCACCACTCAGACCCAGTCTGAAAGTGCCCACATTATTCATTTGTTCGCACTCATACACACTCTTGTAGGGGCACCATCATTGTGTCACTGTATGTAGCACAGTATGAACTGTTCATGTAAGGTCCTGATAGGTTTCCCTGTCTCCTGCTGTATTCTGCCTTTCCTATGCTCCCTGTGTGTGACATACTCTGCCTGCCCTATGCTACCTGGGACATGAGCATGGTAGGGGTTGTTCTGAGTGTTTATTAACATTTGGAAATTGTTGTTAGGCGTCCCCAAGGTGTTTAATCATGTGCTGGGGGTTGCTGTGCTATCCACAGGGGAGGATTAGGCATATGGATTCAAGGGCATGTCTTAATATGATGTAATAAACTTGTTTCACATATGAGATATGAGTGAGTGATGAGTGATATCCCTGCAGTGAGCACCAACCGTTTGTTTTGTTGGTGTGCCATTACCATTAATGTGGACATGGTGTATATTAAATTTGGCTGCGTATGGTATGTATTGTGTTATCATGGGTGTGATCTAATGTTAGTGTGGTTTAACAACATTGCCTTCTATTAACAGCCTTTCACCACGTAGGCAAGAAAAATTCCGGCCCTCAGTACCACAGAAGTTGGACAACACTGCTCTAAATAAATAAATACCTGCTTATTATATACATTCACTGCAATCCTTTTACGCAAAACCAGCTCCAGTGCAGCAGGATGGCTCAGCTGCACTGTGACCTTCACAATCAGATAAATCCGCTCATTCGGAGGTGTCACCCTGTTCAAATGCACAGAGTCGTGGATGGCAGAATCCCAGGAGGCTGTGGCTGAAACCTGCGGAATCAAAAAAAAAAGCACATAAAAGCAAGCAGTCAGGACACTGCACCTTAAATGTTATTGGTATTGCACAAATGAAGACAGAAAGGCATTATGCTTAATTTGAGTAAGCTTGTTAGGATGGAAAAACAATTAATGAATGCATAGCAATTAAACATAATGAATGGGATTAAAACCTCATAGTTTACCTGTACAGGTAAAGAATCCTTTAGCCAGAAACCCACTATTTAGAAAGTTCAGAATTAAATGAGCTTTCTGAATATAGACTCCATTATAATAAATTATTCCAATTTTTAATTTTCTTTTAACATTTCAAATGTCCTTTTTCTCTGTAATAATAAAACAGTACATTGTACTTGATTCCAATGAAGATATAATTAATCCTTATTGGAGGCAAAATCTTATTGAGTTTAAATAATATTTAAATTATTTTTTAGTAGACTTAAGGTACGGTTAACTAAATTACAGCTAGATAAGTATTCACAGAATTATGAACATAGAAATTCAGATTTATTGTTGTTACCTCTTCATCGCTATGCTTTATGATTGGTAGGTAGAAAAACTGGCTTCCATGCTCCTTTGGTAGTATTGAATTGACTCCCGTGGTGTGAGAACCTACAAGCTGTTCATTGGCACTAAGGTCATCAGCTAGCCAGGCCAAAAATAAAGGAAAAACAACAGCATTGTTAGGTGTTATCAAAAATTGCCTTCATTTCGCTATAGTTTTAGGAATTTTAACACTTTGGTCATATTGTCTTTACAGCATCACTAGTCTACAATGTTTAGCAACTTACTCAAAGTCACTTAAATCAAACCCAAGTATTATTATTAACATGAATTTTTAGAGCACCAACATAAGTATCCCGGAATCTATCTACTGATCTTAATTACTAAGCTATTCTTTCCAATTTTCATAGATATCTAGAATAAGTAAAATTTTTGTGTAAGTTACATAAATTGTATAAGTTTAGGGGGCCCAATGATCTTGCTATAGGGCCCAATAATTAGTAAATAGTGTAGTAGTAGTAGTAGTAGTGTAGGGGTCAGTGTAATTTAACTTAATTTCTTTTAAATTAATTGGTGCTCAGTGGAGTTTGCCTCTACTGTCCTGTTAAGCTTCTCTGCACTGTCATTGCTTAATACACAAGTTACATAAGCTTCTAGATAAATTAAGTTAAGCTCCAAGGCAAGTCAGGGCAGTTTTTGTAGAAGTGGTGTAAATTGTGCAATTTTGAATGCATAAATTAAGTAAATTTTTAACTTTATAAGTAGCTGATCTAACTTGCATAATTTTCGTGCTTTGACGTGGCAAGTGAGCTTACATATTTTGGCCAAAATGTGGAAGAAACATCTCAAAGTTTTGTAAAATGTATCTAAAGGGATTCCTAGTAGCTGAGTTTGAGCGATGGGCATTTCTCTCCCTTTAGACTGTGCAAATAATGGCTGTATAACATTTTTAGCAACTTCACAGTGTAGATTAGTCCTAACGCTGTAAAAAATAGCAACTGGTCACCGCTACAGCGAGGGTTAGACCGAGTGCTCGTGATTTCTCTTTGTTTTGCGTATTGGGATTTAATCTTAAAAGATGGAAATCATGCCTTTATATATAATTCAGCCCATTCAGAAATATAAAGGCAAAACTTACCTAAAAAGATCTTTATTATGTAGGCAGTACTAAAATTATTATTAATTATTACCAGAAAGTTTTATTTATATATTCTGGTAAGCTTTGCCCCACTACTTCCTTATCCTGAAAGAAGAAAAAGAAAAGTGGTAACCCCCCACACTCTCTAACACTTCCTAATTGTTTGTAGTCACCGATAACAAATGTGTGCCGATTAATATCTTTCAACAGTTGAGAACTAAATTAATTCTGTGTTGTCATCTGCATAGTTTATTAATGATTTTAATTGATTGTAATAATTATATAATAAAATTCATTAAAATAAAGTTCCAATGCTGGTATTGTTTATGTTCTATAGCTATAGCAATTATCAATTGCTTTAATAATCACCTTCCAGTAACGAATCAATTCATTAATGATTAAAAACAACCACTAAAAAGATAAGATAAGGTGCTAGTGCTTTTCTGGATGCAGCTTTAAACTGCTAATGAATAATAAGTTCAAAATACATCATTAAATTACTCAGATTAAAGTGCTTTTGCTTATCCAAGTGCAGCCTTAGGTTGTCAGTGATTCAAAGTTCATAGAAATTTGTTAAAAAATGCTAGTGCTAATTAGTGTTTTGAAAGAAAGATGAGTTCATAATAGATTTTTAAGTTTCAAAAAAAACCATAACCGTCATTTAAGAAATGAGAGTAGGAAAATGAAAATAGAGAAGAGGTGGAGAAGTTCCAAGAAACTGCTATCAAGATATTTTCTAGGCCCTGGGACTCCACACGGGGAGAAAGTAGGACGCTGAAGACTGTCGTCTTAGTGATTACCTTACGATCTGTTGGTAATAACTAAGCTTCCCTGAAAAACCACAAATCATTCAGTGTCATAGAGTAACAAGAGATCTGGAGATACCAATAGAATATTTCAGACTGAGGATCGTTAAATAAAATCAAAGAACCAGGTTCTAAGTGAAATTCTAAAACCAAAACAAACAGAGACTATGCCAATGCGTTTCGCTTAATGCTTTGTCGAGGCAAAAATTAGGATTACTTCCTAATCCTAGCAACACTAGAGGAAATGCCAACTTCAGTTTTTAAGACTCCTGATCATTTTACTACCAAGACCACTTGCTGTTTAAATAATTCGTTTTTTGATATTGTATACAATAGAAATAAAACAAATCCCCAAGCCCTTTTAACAGAAGCTGTTAGCAGAAACATTATTTATATATAGCAGGGAAATTCAACTGAAGTCGGTCAGATTTTGTAGAACATCTGATGACCAAGCAAGGGTTGCTTAAGTTGCACACCTCATACACATAGTTTAAGTTTTCACGTAAAGATGTCGAAGGGGAACTCCACAAAAACACAACTTAAGCTTTTTGAAAAGTAAACATAATTTCAAGCAATTAATCAATTAGCAGGCCCGGATTTGTAGAAAGGCCACCTAGGCCCAGGCCTAGGACGGCAGGATTTTAGGGGAGCAGCATGCTGCCCAAACACACCCACATTGGTTCAAAAACACTGGGGATGTGCTGGAAAAATCCTGGAGGGGACAGGGGCGATGAACGGTAGTGGGCCTAGGGGCGCCCACTATGTAAATCCGGCCATGTCAATTAGAATATATGCAGTCTTTTCATGATTTTTAATGGTATGGAACAGTTCCCTAAGCCTAGCCCCCTGCTCTCCTGCTGATCTGTCTAACTACTTTGCTGAGCTGGTGGACTACTGCTACTTTGTATCAACAGCCAGCTGTCCTTAGCCTGCATCCTCCAAACCCCACAATTCCCTGCACACGTGATTTCAATAAGGAAAGGAACATCATGGTGCAATGCATTGTGGGTTATGTAGTTCCTGCATGCTGTCTGTAAGCTGTGAAGAAGTTGTTACAATTTGTAACATCAGTGTTTTAGTCCCTCCTTCTCTGCCAGGATTTCAAATGATGCAGAAAGAGAAGAACTGTTAACCAGCTGAATTGCAGCATAGAAAA
This sequence comes from Xenopus laevis, assembly GCF_017654675.1. Lineage (NCBI taxonomy): Eukaryota > Metazoa > Chordata > Amphibia > Anura > Pipidae > Xenopus > Xenopus laevis. The sequence goes on along the minus strand of NC_054381.1, from coordinate 98,179,824 downwards.
TGGCATTTATTCACAGGTAACTGTTATGGGTATATTAGGGGTTTCTGTTATGTGGGCCTCTTTATCAAATTTTGGTTTGGAAGCCAGAGTTCCCCTTTAAATAATGATTCTCTGTTGAACAGTTATTACCCCCCTGTGCATTAACTTACCATTAAGATCTAGGAAAAGGACTGGAATGTGTGTCTCCATGCCAGCTGGAGGGGTCCTGCAAAAATGTTCAGAGTTGTTCCATAACATACATATTGAACAAAATAATGTGTAGATAATATCTTTGTTAAATGAAAGAAAACCGCATGCATTAAAACATTCAGTATTGGTTTATTGTATATGCAAATGTACACAGCCTTAGTTGTTGTGCCCTAACATTGATTAGTAACCATGCCTGTGAATGTTTTGTATACAGGGATGAAGAATGACAGTTTTTTATAACACCTCTGTAGATTATTCCCTAATCCTATATACTGATTAAGTAGAGCCCACATGCTAATGCCCAGGTAAGATGACTGGACAATGCCACTAAAAGTGCATTGATATGTGTGCTTTCTAGAAGCAGAACAGTAATTATGAGCAACAGAATTGCTATCTCCCTATAAAAACAATATTCATATATTTCCTGTTCTTTAAAGTATGCAAAGTTTTAAAACAATTATAACTCATATGAAAGATTATGTATCATTATAGTACAACATACTCCATCTTAATGTGTAGTAAACAAGACACTACACAACATAATGTGTGTAAAAAAAACCCCTCCACATACCAGTTTGCAGGCGCCCCTGGGATGCCACTTCCTGGTGCTGGTACAAGTACTGCGTTCCTTTCTTCAGTCAGCCCCACCCACTGTTCCACCAGCCTTGCTTCCCGCTCAATATCATCCTCAGTTTTCTCTACAAAAGGGAGGCAACAGATGAACCGCACATACAAAATGCAAGCAATGAATGGAAAGTGTGTAGAGAGAAGCTGCTTTGAGGACTGTAAAATGGACTGACTTTAAAAGAAAATATAATTCCAATAAACTTTCCAAGATACATATGTTAAATATTTTCAGTACTTTGTAAACTGCTACTAAAAACAGTATCTGTATGGCTATCTATATGCTCTGCATTATTGGCCATTACTCCACGAATTTGATGTAACATGCTTTACCTAATTGATAATGTGAACTGATATACTTACAATGAGGTGGAACCAGGGTGATATGGGGCAATTAAGACTGAAACAATGTGATATATACAAATAATAGTATTAGGAAATAAAACCTGACCTAGACTACATGGTAGTGACTGCTAGGTAAAATTTGTCTGAATTGGGTATCCTAATATATTAACTGTAAAAATGTTGAGTTGTAATAGAGTATAGGCAGAAAAACAATGTTAATATGACCAAATTGAGGAAAATGTCTATGTTGCCTTAAAAGTAGATGTGAGGTGGCAACATGTGATTGGTTTTAATGTTTGGGAAGGGATCTCCTGGGGTATAAATTTTGTGACCAAACGGAACAACAGTAATGCCTATGAATAAGTGCCTGTGGGCACGAAACGCGTAAGGCGGAGCATCAATTGGTCTGTATGCCTACTTTTTAAATATTTATGCTGAATAAAGAGTAAATATTTTAACTTTGAGAGAATGTTTTGGAATATATTTTTTTTTGGACTTGACTTATGTGCCCTTTTGAGCTGGGGGCTCTATTCCAGCGTTTTTGGCCCTTTTTTGACAGGCCTTTATAGATTGCAGCAGTTGACTAATAATTTTAGGGGCACATTATATCAGTTGATGACCCTGGAAGTGACCCACCAAACTTTGCTTCACTCACACTGTGCCTCCTGGTAAATCATGGGCACCTAATGACAATCCATCACTGTTCCTTGTACGGACTCCTGAAGCCTTGTTGCAAACCAGTTAAAGATGACGAGCAGACCTTCAAGAGAACTGACTCCTGTTTTAAGAGTCAAATCCAAAGAAAAATTCTGCTGTCATCTGCAACTGCATTTCTAAATATACACTGATACTGTAAATATCAATGTATTACGAAAAGTTGCTTAAAATTTTCTTTCATTATGCAAAAAAACAGTTTTTGGTTAACAATCTTTGAGTTATTTGTGCGTAAAAAAATATGGCTCCATGCATCTCTATACATTTTACCTTGTTTGTTGATAATTTTCTGTATCTGTTCATCCAAGTATTCCTTCCTCTTTATCAGCGTATCAGACCACCTTTCACGGACACAGTTTAAATCCTCCTCCTGGTGATCGAAACAAAATAAAAAATATATCAAATTTGTGCTTGATGCATTGCCACCTGCCACCCGAATGTGCCAGAGGAAACGAGTTATGCCATTAAACAGTTTTCTGCTACACTTAAGGCAACAAATATTATGTACTGTCCACTTCACAAAAGAACAATGACCCAAAAAAAGACTTCTACATTCCAGACATCAGTCCATATGGTCTTAAACGTGTCATACAGTATAACTAATTCACTAATGGTAAATACAAATACAGAACATCTGATAATATATTTGTTTCTAAAGGACTGCTGTTAAACTAGAAAACATAGCAGAAAACAGTTTAATGGCAAATGTTTGGAATTTTGCCCAGGCTTCTGCATTTCCTGCAGATGTCCAAAAGACAGGTTAATGCTCATACACCATTAGTACTGCGTATACTGCCCTCCAAAGTGCCATGGATGAAATGTAGCCATAAATAACTTTCCCATGCAAATTAACCCATTCATGCACCATGCGGTGGGTCAGTAAGTGTTTGGTTTGTGTAGGCAAAAAGGGCACAAAGCACAAAGATACAGTAAAAGTTAGTGCACTGTGATTTCAACACATTTATATTTTGTATTATTGTTCTAAAACCATTTATCCATTTATCAAATGGTGAAATTTCAAAGTCAATGACTAATTGCTGAAGCTATAGAAACCCTACCTAAATATTCATGCTTTAAAAGGAAAGGTGAATAATAAAAATAAATGCGTATCTCTGAGAAGAAATCATTTAGGTTATGTTGTTTCACCTGCCCTTGCACCACAACATATTATTACGATGTGCTGTGCTCGGTGACAGTTATGTGAGGACAATACAGTCTGACATGATGCTCAAGTGAGATGTGTATTTAACTCTTACCCAGTTCTGTTAGCCTTACCCCCCCCCCTTTGTTCCTAATACTTTGTCCAAGTTCCCCTTTATTTCCCACCCTTCTCTTGCCCATTCTGGCATAGAGCAGAACTTGGTCCCATGCCACAGGATTGACAGTTACAGTAGCAGCAGCAGCCATAATACCTGGTAACTATCCATATCACCACCAACATCATCATTTTTCTGGTAGGAAAAAATAAACTTTGTAAAAAGGACATGCATTCATCTTTCAGTGGAGAACAAAGCAAAGGACAGGGATAACAAATCAGGCACAAAATAGAAAGTTATAGGACATACATAACCAGAATAAAAAAACAGAATGAACAGAAATATACAAACATGTATTAGGGGAACATGAGTACACTATAAGCACAGAGCTATTTTTAAAAATATACATAAAGTTGCTCCTACAACACAATAAATATGTTGTATTAATAACAGTATGATTTGCATAATGTATTGCTTGTGAATAAGCCAAAATACACAAACTAGAAGAACAGATTTCAGGAATGGCGTGTCCCCGAAACGTTGCACCTTCCGCACTTTTGAATTAAAGCAAGGGTTTCCCTGTAAGCAAGCCTTGTGTGCCGGTATCTTTGTTTCTTGAGGAATATATATCAGCCACATGACTAGTTGTGAACTATAAACAATTATAGAGTAAAACCCAATGTCTGCACAGATCTTGTTACCCATGGCAACCAATATCAAGGCATGCAACCTCTGTATAAGCATTCTGTATGACTCATTTTCATTATCTACAGCCTCATCCTTTGTTCTGATTTATTTATTCTATTTTATTATGCAGTTCTTGTAAAACTTTTATACAAAAGCACAAGGAAGGGTTATTTCTCACTGCTTTTCCAGTCTAATTTCCACTTTCCAACTCTCGTCTTTTACTTTTTTGTTCAACATGTATATGTGTGTGTGTTGTCTATAAAGTATGTCTTAGAGTACCAGAACTGCAGCCTATACCCTGTAATAGCTTTGCATCAAGTAAACAGAAGTAATCTGGCCAGTGAATTGAAAGTTCTCAGTTATTTCATTATAAACCAAACATTCTAATGGCTACACTGTAGTTTTGAAACTCCATATCTAATTCATTACCTGATAACTGTCCAATCCCCTCTGAAGCTTTGTTGACCTAGCAGTGATGCAGCCCACAGAGACTGAAAGGATTGCTTCAACCATGAGAGGTAAAGTTCCAGAGTTCTGCATCGGCTTCACAGTCACTTGAATTCTTCGAGAATGGCCCTAACCAACAACAAAAGTGTTAAGCAAAGAGATTAAATTAAAAAATATATATATAGGAATCAGGGCCGGAACTAGGGGTAGTACCTCAGAAGCAGCCTACCCCTAGTCTGCCACTGAAAGAGGTTAAGCAGATGCCGCTCTCTGACATGCTGACACAGGCCTGTCCGCCTGGGCATCCTCGGTTGCACCCGGTCGGCATTACCCAGCACTGATAGGCATAATATTGTCACTTTATGGAAATCTTGGCTCACCTGCCTCAGCTGAAAGACCCCACCAGTGCTCACATCTTTAGCCTGCTGCAGCTCTACAGATGTATATTCCCCATTTTCATTTAGCTCATAGATAGAAATCCACATTTCTATACGACGGGTAACTTCACTCCATCTGAAAAATAAAACTTCTTTTTAAAAAAACAAATAATATTTTAATGAATTTTAAACAAGTTTTGGCTATGCTGGGCATGGACAGTCATGCAAAACAGATGGGTTGAGCAACAATCCTCACAAACAGTGTTTTGCATATACATAGAGAATTTATTTAACATACACATTTCCTTGCACATTTCCAACTAAGATCATTTCCAACTAAGTGAATGTGGAGACTGGAGGTAAAACTACTGAACCCATGCTCTTAGTACTATCAGAATCGATGCGTAGAAATTGGTGATACCAGAGATGGGAAGCACGAGGTTTAATCTTGATACTGTGATACCTACTGGAGTTTGGTTAAAAATCTTTTTATATAAAAATGGAAAGATTCACTTCTTCTACCTCCTGCTCAATGGATCTAGGAGGTTATGCAACCTGTGTATGATGGAGAGCCTAATATATAAAGCGAGAGGTAGCAGTAAAAAAAAAAAATTAAAGCAATACTGACATGTTCCTATATAAATCATAGGAACATGCCCGTATCAAAGAAGTGCTGCACACTAAATATACCGATCCAAAGTCCCCCCCCATAGCAACCCCCAGCCCCCAAACCTCAGTGAAACCGACCCTCCAACACTGCTAGTAGGTCACGTGACTGCAACTACTGCACAAAATCTGTTAGCAGTGTCTGAGGGTTGGCTTCACGGAGGTTTGTGGGCGACTTTGTGGGGGGGGCCTTTGGATGGAAATATTCAGTGTTTGGCACCTCTTTATACAGACACGTTATATAATTTTTATAGGAACGTGTCAGTATCGCTTTAAATGAACCCAATAGGCTGGTTTTGTTTCCAATAAATTCCAATTCATTATACAAGGTACTGTTTTATTATCACAGAGACAAATGAAATCATTTTTAAAAATTTGGATAATATATTATAAAATGGAGCCTATGGGAAAATATCCTTTCCGTAATTCGGAGCTTTCTGGATAAGGTATTTCCTGGTAACGGATCCCATATTTGTGTATATATATATATATATATATATATATATATATATATATATATATATATATATATATATATATATATATATATATATATATATATATTTTCACTCTGAAAGATCCGCACTTACAGGGCTTAAAATTTATAAAAGTATTTTATTGCAGAACTAAAGACGGACGTCTTGGCCAAACCCAAGGCCTTTCTCTTTGTGTTTGGCGAAAAACGTCAGTCTTTAGTTCTGCAATAAAATATTTTTTTCAATTTTAAGCCCTGAGTGCGGATCTTTTGGAGTGAATTTGATGATTCTGCACCCAGGCATAATAATGGCTTTTGTTGAGAGTGCCGGTAATATAGTGGAATGTATTGTATATATGTAACAACTATTTTGTTACCTTTTTTTAAAAAAAAAAAAAAATTAAATATTGATTTGAAATTCAAATGTGTAGGTACAATAGAAAAAAACACAAACCTGTCCCGTAATGTTCTACATTTGGCATGTAGAGAATCAATCTCCCACAGAGACCTTCCATTTCCAGCGCATCTGTGACCCCACACTTCTATTGCTAGTGCTCCCTCAGAAATGAACTCTAAAAATTCTTCTGTGATATGCACCACATAATCCTAAAACAGAAAGAATGTGTTCAGTGTGTTAGGGTTTAAAGCAACTACTGCAATCAGCTTTGGACACCACATGTGTGAAGAGGACAAAAAAACAGAGCTGACCAGCTGCTCTCTCCAATACAGAGGTAAGGAGTCTGAGTTAAGGTGCCCATACATGGAGAGATCCGCTCGTTTGGTGATGTCGCCAAACGAGCGGATTTCCCTCCGATATGCCCACCTTGAGGTGGGCAATATCGGCTGATCCGATCGTGGGCCCTAGGGCCCAATGATCGGATCCTAACGATGCCCAAACGGGTGGTCGGATCGCGGGACCGCATCAGCGAATAGATGCGGCCGTGATCCGACGGGATTTTCTGTCCCATCCGATCGAGATCTGTCCGACTTTCAGCCAGATCTCGATCGGTGAAGCCCGTCGTGGGGCCCCATACACGGTCCAATAAGCTGCCGACACGGTCTGTCGGCAGCTTTTATCGGCCCGTGTATGGCCACCTTTACAAACATAGGTGCTATGTTATGCCATGTCGCATACAAAGCAAACTGCGGATTGGTTGTTATCCTTTGCAATCTAGCGCCTATGTTAGTAAATGAGCCCTAAGATGCTGCTGAGGTGAGTGCAAACAATGCAGATATAGTCAATGGCACCAATATGTTCTAAAGTACCTGTTGTTGCTAGCTTATTTCAACATTCAATATGCAGATGATGTATTTACTAGCCATGTGACCTATAAAGCAGCTTATGGAAGAGATGAAAAAAAATATACATTTCATAAATGTCCGTGAACTCAGTAGATATTATCCATGCCTTCAAAGTTTTTATCATCTTGAACCTTGTTAAGCATTTAAGTGCCACTGCACATGCTTAAGAGTGCTCAGGCTGCAGTTGGCAAGCTAAGGGATTGTTGGACAAAATCAGAGCACTTGAGGCTAATTATTAATTTAGTTTCTATATGGAGATTTAAAGGGGTTGTTAAACTTTAGATTAACCTTTAGAATGATGTAGATAAAAAGATTCTGAGAAAATTTGCATTTGGTTTTAATTTTTTATTATTTGTGTTTTTTGAGTTATCTAGCTTTTTATTCAGCAGCTCTCCAGTTTGCAATTTCAGCAATTTGGTTGCTAGGGTCCAAATTATCCTAGCAACCATGCTTTTATTTGAATAAGAAACTGGAATATGAATAGAGGAGGCCTGGATAGAAAAATGAGTAATAACAAGTAGCAATAACAATACATTTGTAGCCTTACAGAGCATTTGTTTTTTTTAGAAGGGATCAGTGACCCCCATTTGGGAAGTTGGAAAGATTCAGAAGAAGAATGCAAATAATTCAAAACTATATTGGAGAAAAAATGAAGACCAACTGAAAAGTTGCTTAGAATTGGTACTTCTATAACTAGACTAAACCTTAACTTAAAGGTGAACCACCCCTTTAATGTAAATCTGAATTAATTACAAATTTATACACTATACATTGTTGGTTCTTAAGATCAGCCAGTGACAGCAGCTGAGAACATGTGCTGCAAATCAGCAGAAGAGAAGATGGAGAGATGTCGGGAACATCTCCAGAAGCACAGATCTTCACTGCTAAAGGACTGAAATAGCTCAGGGCTGATATAGAACCCAAAACAATGTGTAGCATTTTTGTTTAGCTTTAGTTCTCTTTTAAGGTTTGAAGCCTGTAAGAACTTTATGAAATCTTACTTTAACATGAGCAAATTGAACTGTAAACTGCACATCTTTACTCCGAGGGGAAGGCGTGTCAGGATTGACCATGGGTGGTGCAACCGTAGGCTCAGGCTGGTCCCAGAATGTGTACTGGCAGAAGACAAAGTTGGACAGATTCAAGGGAAGGCCAGTTGCTTCTTTTATTCTTACCTAGAGAAAAAGAATAGTGTTATAACAAATAGAAATGTTGTTTAATGCTAATGCTAAATGAGTATACACAAGAACACAGAACGCTTTATGATAATGGCAACAACTCAAGGGATTCAAGTGCTGGTAAGGCCAGGGAGTTTAAGGACCACACACACATTTATATATATATAATTAGATGCATCTGGATTAAGACTGTTTGACATTTATTTTAGCTCAGTACATCAGTACTCTGAGACAGGCTTTTTCCATATACAATACAAATACAGCATTTTTGTAATTCAGTCAACATTTACAAGTAATTTAAAAGGGTTTAGTGCAGGGAAGAAGTTGATGGATTAATGTCTTCTTCAGTCTTAACAGATATGTGTTTTTTACCAGCATGCACCCCAGGTGGTCTTAAATAGATGAACCTTTTGTAAGTGCGGAACATACAATAAGAAGGGTTTGCTATCATTTTTGCTTTCCAAAAAATACACAATAGATTATTTATTATGTTATTAATTATTGCCCTATCACTAAATACACAGGGTTTTTATAGAGATTATACATCATTTACAAAAGTGGGACTTACAGTCTATGGTCCCTAACCCATATACAAACAGCATGAATGTGACAGGAGCAAAGTAACCTGCTTGTATATTTTCGGAGTATGGGAGGGAAAAAGGAGTAACCAGTGCACAGATACGGGGAGAACAAACTCCTTGCAGATAGTGTCCATGCTGTAATTGAATTCAGGACCCCATCACAGCAAAAGGCAAAAGAATTACTCCACCGTGTAGATGTGCAATAGGTTAAAATGACAACTTATATTTGCAAAACATGATAGCAAAAACACATGAACTTACTCTATATTACATTATTAATTAGAGACCTCCAATCTACAGTCGTGTGGGTTAAAGGAAAACTATACCCCCCAAAAAATGTAGGTCTCTATAAAAAGATATTGCATAAACCTCAAAAGGGCTTCGATATGTGTGACCCACAAAGAAACAAATTATAAGATTTTAATGCATTGGTATTTGACGCCGGCCAAGCTCCACTCATTGTACCCGTCAGTGTCCTCAGAGTGTTGGAGGCAATGTGGTGACGTGGGGACTCTCTACCATGTTTTTTGGACGTGTCCTCTCCTGGCACATTATTGGCAGGAGGTGCAGGACATGTTGGCTTCGCTGTTTGGGACTGATGTACAGCGACACCCACTCCCTTTTCTACTCGGGTCTCCACTCCTAGGGCTTAAGAAGCATAACCAAAGGCTAGCCACTTTGATTTTAACGGCTTCTAGACGGGTCATAGCTCGCAACTGGAAGAAGCCACAGCCCCCCACAGTAACTGAGTTGAAAACAGCTATCCAGGACATACGAAGAATGGAATATATGGCTGCCTTACACACTTCTCGTTTACCGAGTTACGAGAAAGTTTGGTCTCCTTGGGTCACTTTACACCCCCCGACACCATGCTAATTTACTCCCAGACTGGGATCCTCATATTTCCTTAATTTCCCCCGAGCTCGGACAGTTTTGATGCTTTAGTGTTGTTTCTTTTTTACCTTTCTTTCTTTTCTTTTCCCTCCCTACCCTCACCCTTCTTCTGCCTGCTCTTTTTGTTCCCTTTTTTCTTTCTGTTTACATTTATGAAACGCTGATATTGTAAGCAATAAATCGGAAGGGCTTTCCCTTCATTGGGTATAGGTAAACCTAGGAAGCATATGACTTCTCTTTTCTATTGTGGATGCCATGCTCTTCCCCTTCTTTCATTTTTTTGTACAATGCGTAATATGTGCTGATCTGAGGTTTGTGATAACATTGTGCAGATTTTGTAAAGACGTGAATGTAAACTTTATGTTAAATAAAGAGTTAAAAAAAAAAAAAAAAGATATTGCATAAAACAGCTCATATGTAAAATCCTGCTTCATGTAAATAAACAATTTTCATAATAATATACTTTTCAAGTAGTATGTGCCATTGGGTAATCATAAATAGAAAATTGCCATTTTAAAAAATAAGTGCCGCCCCCTGGGATTGTAGGATTCACTGTACTCACAAACATACCAACAAACCATACATGTTAGGTCACATGAGCCAATTAACAGACAGAGTTGTGTCTTTTGCTTCCACACTTCTTCCTGTTACAGTTAGAGTTGTAGTATTTCTGGTCAGGTGATCTCTGAGGCAGCACACAGACCATCACGAAATGGTGGCTCAAGGCAAGAGATGTAAAAGGGCAATATTTACTTAAATATATATTAAAGTTTGGTAAGATTCTTTAATATGCCACTTAATATGATATGAACTATCTGTTGCTTAAGTGTTCATTTTGGTGGTATAGTTTTCCTTTAAATGAGTTTCTGTATTAGTCCTATTTTAATGATGTATTCAATGCTTCCAGGAAAATAGAAATAAAAACACACCACCAAAACGATTGGAGGGTATTGTCAACATTTTAAGTACTCACTCTGCAGGTCAGTTTTTTTGCCCTATGGATGATTTCCCCACTATTGTCAATTATTTCAAAGCTCCCACTTTCACTGGAGTTCTCGGAGGAATCGTCCCCTACTAAACACTCAGGCACCACGCCTGTTACACGCATCACCTCTACATGAAGTCGACCAGCAACCTAAAGAGAGGACAGGTAAGTTATTAGCTATGTAATTATGTGCCTGTTTACACTATTTGACAAGAATGGCTTCCCCTATGGCTATAAAGGATATATATATATATATATATATATATAGATATATATATATATATCTATATATATATATATATGTCTATATATATGTATATGTATAAACATATACAAAAAATAAACATATTTTAGACTGCTTAACTGTTAATATAGCACATATAGGCATGTGTCCTTTATTAGATCTTGCTAATTGGTTGCTCAGTGACCTATGTCAGTACTGCTGAGAGAGTGACTGGACATTTATGTTCATGCATCTGTCTGAATATCCTACAGAAATGGTTTGCCCAGCTAACCTTACAAGATAGGATGGGAGCAATATAAACAGTATATAAAATTCTAGCTGGGTGTGTCTTGGGCATGAAGCAGAGGGGGCTCAGCAAAAATTTCAAAAAGCACTAAAATAAATTTAGTTGGGGATAGGAAATGATACAGTTATCAAAGGCACAGGGCAAATTTTGGCCATACACAAATTTCAACTTTGTGGTCAAACTCTTTATATAATAGCACTGCTATATTAACATCTCTATTTTTAAAGTGATTTCGTTTAATTCGATTTTTAGGGTTACAGGCAACCAAACAGACAGCAATTTCTGTTTGCAGCTAGACTTAAGCAATGACAAGATTCAAGTAACATGCTTGGGTTCTTACCTCCCCCTGTTGGCTGATGATAGGCACAGCATACTGCAGCTTTACATCATAAAACAGACACTCTAGAAACACATTTGCCACTCCAATTAGGTTGTGATTTTCTTGAGCTTCATAAAATGGGTCACCTTTCTTAAAAGAAACCCTTTTGTTCTGGAAGATAAAAAAAAAAATCAAGTTTCTATAAACTGCATCAACTTGTCTGAAACAGGTTGCTGTACACCTAACAGTGCAACTTTGCTTATAGACTCCCAAGTTCTCCTTGTTATCTTCAAGCTATGCGTCCATTAAAAATATGACATAAATATCAGGGGCAGGGATGAGGTAGTCAAAAAGGATGATGCCAAATAAAATCGCGTAAACACATATAAAATGTATCATGGATATTATGGATTTAAGATGGTCAAATATGGCCCAATTTGGGTTAATCTGACCATTTGACCCCATAGACATTTGGACTCATCAGGTCTTTATGCAGCCAGCTCATTAACTGGTCTAGCACAAATTTTAGTTTGGTTTGGGCTGTTCCCACTCCCATCTCAATGATTAAATCATCCATCATGATTAATATGGTTAGATTTCTTTACCTCTTGAGGCTTTTCTTTCCATTCCTGATATGCATCTCTCATGTCGATAAGTTTGTTCTCCAGTTTCTCAATTGTCCATATTTGGGTTCCTTTGCATCTTTTCCGCACCTGAATGGCTGGTTCACTCACTATTGCCCCTCTCTAGAGAAAGAAGAAAAATAATTATTTTTTAAATAGAAATTCATCAGAAGTGTAGAGACGCACTTTAGATATAATACTTTAATAAATCAGCACCAAACATTTCCATAGCCCCTTAGGCCTACATTTGAAATTTTGTTCCCAGAGGGATTTTAAGTCCCTCTGCCTTCCAGAGAATCTGTGTACCACCCATTATAGAAAGTAGAGGGACTCATCACTTTCCAATGGCAATAGAGGGACTGCATGAAACTTTTTGCGTGCTCTGCAAGCAAAAATAAACAATCACAGTTATCTTTTAATCTGTGGAATCAGGTCAAGTTATTCTACTACAAATTACCATACTAAACAGGGAGCCATAATTAAGTGTTAAGCATTGAAGTAGTAAGTTGTCAATTGGGTGACAGCATGAGAATCCTAGCAGTTTCAGGCTCATTGCACACAAGTCTACGCTGTCACATAAACACAGATAGAGAAAAAAGCCAATCTGGCATTTGATAAGTCAGTCAGCACACACAGCAGATTTTGGCACAGAAAAGCTATAATATGCATAGGCAGTGGCAGTGAACTGGCTTTTATTGACGCCAGTGGACAAAAATCCCAATTTGCCATTAGCCTAAGGACAATGGCACAAGCAGTGATCTATCGCTCATGGGAAATCACATATGGCCAGAAAATAGAGGTAGTAGCAGTATGTCTTCCCAATTAAAACCAGGGAGAATTATATTCTATATATTATAATATATTATAGGTTTTCTTCTGACTTCCAGTGGATGAAAACAAACATTGTTCAGGCTGAACTAGAAACTTATTAAGATTGGTCAGTACCCTCATAAAGACTGGAAAAGTGACTACAGCACTGACTCTAGCACCACTATATGGGCTGTCAGCCAATGGCTCTTGTTAACAGACAGTCCAGGAAGGCATTACCTTACGGTTAGCACTCAGGTTGATTGCTGGGATTTGCAGAGTCACTTGGTAATCTGTGCACTTGTTCATTTCTTCTGCCAGGAAGTTGGCTTCTCTCACCAAGGCATTGGCTTTGACAATCTGCTCTCTAAGTTTAGAAAGACTCTGTCTGAATAGCTCATCCCTGGGCAAAGAAAACAAATCAGAAGCATTTTAAATACATGGTTTAATCACTGATGGGGAACAGGCTTCCTTTAAACTTTCGGTGGTATTGTCATGCAAGCCAAAAACTCAACAATAAACTGCTTAATTATCATCCTTTGTCTATCTGTTATAATAATAATTTTTCATCTTTCAATTCTTTTTTTTTTTTCGTTTTTGTAATTTGAGAAAAGCAAAATGGTTCAGATCCACTCTGAATTATCAGTAATGCCTCACATGCTTACCTTTCCTCAGCCCACATGTTCATTTTCTGCTGGGCAGTTTGGGAGCTGTAGGAGAGGTGCTCTGTGCTGTGCTGGTGGTGCCTGTCTGGAGAGAGTTGCTGCCGCAGTTGTTCTAATTCTCGTTCGTACATAAGCCTCTGTTCCTCCAGGGCATTCCTCTTCTCCTCCAAGTACTGCTTCTCAAGAACCTGCACAACATTGTGGACAGGATCTGCAGGAAGAAATGTTCAATATATAAATAGTCCCCAGTGCACAATTGAGGCTGAGTCTGCACATGTACAGAACATGCTTGCTTACACAGGCTGACTAAGGGAACTTACAAAAACACTTGTGTTTCAGTGCACCTACATACATCAGACCCACTGTGTAATATTTTAAATGTGTTTACCAGGCTCCCCTTCTGTCAAAGTGCAAAGCTGGAGTTGGGAGTACATTGCAGGGGTGCATAAAAGCTACAAAAAGCCCTAAACACATTATAAAAATGCTTCTATGAGCTTGAATGTAATTAATGCAGTCTAATACGATGTTTTAAAGCAGTCTAATATGATGACGCCATTTCAACTGTAGTTGTCAAGCATATTAATACAACAGCAAAAATGGATCTGAAAAAGTCACCCCATGCATTGCCAAAAGGCAAAGGAATCCTACAAATATAATAAACCATCTTTCAAAGCACATACAACATATACTGCAGCAGCAATTAGAAAGATGAGAACAAACTGAGAAAATCCAACAATTGTCATTTTGCGTTTTAAAACAAACATTGAAGTAATACCAAAAATCTTGCCTTCATTGTACCTTGAGATGGTGCACAGAGATGGAGCATTTGTAATTCCTTTTTTTTTTTGGTACAATGCCTACCTAAGCTACCTTGTTGTTTCAGTGCTTTAAATCCACACTTACATTACCTTGGCCTTATATCATAAAAATCCAATAAGGTGTAGTGAATTGCCAATAAGGCGTGTGAACTCAAATCAATTTCTCATATAACCTAATATTTTCTAACCCTGACTGACAGCAAGAGTTTTTGATAACTGATTTATGCTATTTGGCATCATAAAGTGTACCTTGTTTATTTTATTTAGATTTGCGGGGCTGGGTGGCTTTTAGAGGAAAATATTTAGCAAGCAGCACCTCCTTGATACAGACACATTCCTATGATTTTTATAGGAACGTGTCAGTATCGCTCTTCTGCTGATCTTTCTGACTACTTTGCTGAGCTGGCTGACTACTGTTACTTTGTATCAACAGCCATCTGTCCTTAGACTACATCCTGCAAACTCCACAATTCCCTGCACACGTGATTTCAATAAGGAATGGAACATCACAGTGCAATGCATTGTGGGTTATGTAGTTCCTGCATGCTGTCTGTAAGCTGTGGAGAAGTAGTAACATCAGTGTTTAGTCCCTCCTTCCCTGCCAGGATTTCAAACAATGCAGAAAGAGAACTGTTAAACAGCTGGATTTCAGCATAGAAAATTACATTTATTCATACTTTATGAAGAAACAGGTAACTGTGATGGATATATTAGGGGTTTCTGTGTTATGTGGGCCTTTTTATCAAATTTCGGTTTGGAAGCTGGAGTTCCCCTTTAAAGACAAATACTGTACATGTGTATTAATATTCACACACTCATGCAGCAGTGGCGTTTTGTCATTCTAACTAAAGTTACACTCTCCCCCTCTCTGGATTTTAGTCTTATTATTTGTTATTATTGGATTGTTTTGCCACTGAAGTCATGGGACAGTTGAGTGCTTTGATGAAGTTAATCCTGGCCATAGCCGTTTCGCCACAACAGAAGCCAATAAATTCCATGCAAGAGCCACTCAATACGGGACCTTTATTCCAGATGTGGTGTAAATACTGGAGAACTTCAAGCCATTGAACAGGAGAAAATATCCTGAAGAAAAACACCCACATGGAAACTGTCCAAGAATGCTCCATTACACGCTGTGCACCCCATACTCCTACTTGCATCGTAGGTGAGTTGGTCAGACTCAGGCACCTATCTATATGTGAGCATGAAATTATGTGACATGACATTAGCATATACTTTGCAGTCTATTAATATAATGAAGAAAAGACAAGATCAACTATTTTTTTTTTTTTTGGCATCCAAGTATTGGCTGTGACAATATCTAGCACAATGTTAATAATAAAACAATATAGTAGCGGAGCCTTACATTTCTTTAAAACAAATATGACCAACTGTCAGTAATTAGCAACCCCTGTCATCACACCTAAAAAAATATATTTTCATACTACAGGTTAAAATGTCAACATTATTTTCAATAGAGTCTTCTCGAATTTAAGATTACATTACAACATTATTATTTTTCCAAGTTAATCATTCACTTACCATTGCTGTTCAGTGCTTTCATTATGACTTCCATTTGTGCAAACTCATAGTTGTAGTCTGGTTCAGATGATGCCTCACTTGCAGCATCCAGATCCGTTTCACTACAACCTGATTCCTTCTCAAACTCTTTCAGCCAATCTCTCCTTTTCCTCTTTGGAAGATTAAGTCTACAAATATTGAATGAGTATTAAATAAAAGTGACATATTATCATCCATGTTTCCCTTTCTGTGTTGCCTTCATGATTTACTGCCTTGGGTACCAATTTGAATATCTCTCCACTGATACTGTATCTTAATACCCTGGCTTGTATGATGCATGCCATTGACTACCCTTTATGCAGTTTCCCTCCCCTCCCTTGCCTGTTTGAAAATTAAACACTTTAAAAAAAATATATATTACCATGCGGCTGAAGGTATGAGATGGAAGTAGTTACCTAAAGAAGTGGTTATTTCCCCATAGAATTCTGTCCCCATGCCACAGCAGAGTTTGTGCACAAACCAGGGTGCCATTTACACAAGTACTGCAAAAAATAAAAAAAAATAAAAAAAAAGTTATAGTTAAATCATGTTTATAATATAACTAAGATACTGTACTGATCAAAACTATGAAAAAAATTTGTGAACTGAAAGTCTGTCAAAGTTACTTAAAGGGATACTGTCATGTGGAAAAAAAAAAGTTTTCAAAATGAATCAGTTAATAGTGCTGCTCTAGCAGAATTCTGCACTGAAATCCATTTCTCAAAAGAGCAAACAGATTTTTTTATATTCAATTTTGAAATCTGACATGGGGCTAGAAATATTGTCAGTTTCCCAGCTGCCCCAAGTCATGGGACTTGTGCTCTGATAAACTTCAATCACTCTTTACTGCCGTACTGCAAGTTGGAGTGATATCACCCCACCCCCTCCCTTCCCCCCCCCAGCAGCCAAACAAAAGAACAATGGGAAGGTAACCAGATAACAGCTCCCTAACACAAGATAACAGCTGCCTGGTAGATCTAAGAACAACACTCAATAGCAAAACCCATGTCTCACTCAGACACATTTAGTTACATTGAGAAGGAAAAACAGCAGCCTGCCAGAAAGCATTTCTCTCCTAAAGTGCAGGCACAAGTCACATGACCAGGGGCAGCTGGGAAATTGACAAAATGTCTAGCCCCATGTCAGATTTCAAAATTGAATATAAAAAATCTGTTTGCTCTTTTGAGAAATGGATTTCAGTGCAGAATTCTGCTGGAGTAGCACTATTAACTGATGCGTTTTGAAAAAAACATGTTTTCCGATGACAGTATCCCTTTAAAGAGACACACACAAAATGGATTACTTTTTACACAATGTCCCAGACACTAAACCCAAGCCATAAAATGAATTGTAAATAGCTCCCGAAGATATAGTTGCCTGGCTAGTAAGAATTGTATTTGGTGCCAATGTTAACAACATGAAATGATGAAAACTAGGAAGGCTGCAATTTTTTCCAGAAAACAGCAATAGTATGTAGGAGAGCTCACCATTGCCTCTGTGCCAAGATTCCTACCTGTCCTCCCTACCAATGGCAGACCCTTCTGCAGTAACACTATAAAGCTCTAACAGTGCCATAAACAGTATTCCATGGAGTCATTGTCTTAACTAGGGAGGCCTGACATGACAATGGCACAATTGTATTTTTTATTATGATCTGTCAATAGGGTTGCTACCTTTAAGAGGAATACTGTGTAAAAAATAAGAATGTACCAGTGCATTATACTCTTCAAATATACAGTAGAAGGAATGTGTTTTAAAAAGTTGTGTTTCAGGCTGACTTGTTTAAATTTTTTCCTGCTCGCTCCTTTCCCAGGCTGTGCAGCGGAGCCACCACCTAATGTTCTTCAGAGAGGACTGTTAAAACTTGACCACCCCCATTTGAAACACAGGCAGGGACCCTAGCAGCTCTATGGAGAGCATTAACAAAGCAGCCATATTTAAAGATAATAATTTTTATGAGAAACGAGCTCCATATAGTATTCATTATTGCCAACAAGACTAAGGGATTTTCAGTTATGTTATGTCTCCTTTAAATAAAATAATATATTCTGGGATGTACTGGGGGCAGGTCCAGACTGAGAATTAAAATAGGCCCTGGCATTTCAGGTACACAGAGGCCCAAACAGCCCCCACAAGCCCACTAAATACTGACTATCTATGGGACCTTATAGCAGCCCCTCTGGCATTTGCCAGAACCCACAAATTGCCAGTCCGGGCCTGACTGGGGGGGGGGTGAGTTTGGTTGAAGACATAAACAGCTACTTGCCAAGGCAGTAGAACTTGTGGTCTAACCAATGGACCACCCCTAAAAATTGTTTTTCCAAAGAAATTGTTGCTTGCACTAACCGACTATAAGAATAGCATTTTATTAACAGTGCATGGAGCTATTATTAACATGTTATATTAACAAAACAAAATACAGAGAATGGTAGAAAACAATATTATAGTTACAGTGCATATAACAATAACACAATTATTTCCTCATAATGCAAACAATAGTAGAGGTAAATATAGACAACGTCATGGATGTATCAGTGGTGCAACAAATATAGGTTTTCACAGAGTATTGTGTATCAATTATTTTGCTCTTGGAAAGCTGTGCAAAATGTGCTGTGTCCCAAAACCCCATTGTTATCAAGCATTTTTTAAACATCTGTTCTACAAGTTTTATAACCTCTACTACTACAGCCATAAGGTTATACCAAGTAGCACTTACTGTTTACAAGGTTCTAATTCAGAACTAAGTTCACATCCAGTATGACAGGCAGTGGGAAATAGGATATTCTTCACCTTATTTACTTGTATAAATTGGCCAGAGAAATCTACAGAACATTAAAAGATAAAATGGCCATAGTATTTGTTGCCCCTTGCCATCCACCACAAGCAACCTACCAAGCATGGGGGGAAGGGCAGGGTGAATGAGGTTGTGACATATCCCCCCATTTGGTTGCAGAACAAAGCTCGGTGCAATAACATTATGCCTTTCAACGGTTAGCATACAGTATATTTTAATAAAAACAAGAATAGCCCAGTTATATGTACAGTAAATCCATTGTTATGAACATATTATATTATAACATAACAGATTATGGAACATTAAATTAAATGGAAAATATAACCACTTATTTATTTGAGGTCATTCAGTTGGAATTTGTAAAAAAAAATAAAAAAAAATAAAAAAAAATAAATCACTCCCACACTTTGTTCCATTGTAAAATGATGGATGATTGGCTTGAAGTGTCCCGGCATAGGTTTTCTGGAAAACAGAAGGATTTTCAAGTTCCAAAATCATCTCTTCACAAAGGAACAGGGTAAGGAAGCAGTTAAATGACTCAGAGACTCAATCATGGTTTGTAAATCTGAGGAATCAGGTATTTATTTATACATATGTATAAATAGTGTTTACATACCTTTTCTACATAAGACCAATGGAATGAGCTCATGTCAGAAAAGTCGAGAGTTCCTACTGAAATTGAGGATTTCTGAGCTAACAAAGTTTCCACCCTATGTTTGCATTATGACCTACACGTTTGCAGTTGCTCAGTCTTATGTGCATGTACAAAAATAAATGTTGCACTAACAAACTATTAACAAAGAAGGCAGAAACTGCAGACTTCCTAGTGGAGTTGGTGCTATTAACCTGGAATAAAGTGGCAGCAGTAGCTGATAATTTTCCTTCACAATATATTCTATCTTCAGTTTTGCTATATTTCCAAGATTACTGTATGTAAATCCCCTGATTTACCCTGCACAAGTGTGAGATAGAAATGAGATAATAACCAGCATTTTATGCAGCCAAAATAATGCTGTAGCCCTCCCAAATTCTTTTTACTTCCTCCACCTCCCATGTTCCCTATTCATTTCTCCCATGTGTGTCAGTCTTTCCATCTGCCAGCCAACTCCTCCTCTAGCCCTGCTGTCTGGCTCACACCCTCCTGGCACAGGACAGTACCAGCTCTGGGCTATTGTGCTGGCTCTCGTGTCAGACATGCTATTGCAAGACTGCCTTTGTGACACGCTCAGCTAGGAAAGATGTCTCACACTGCTTTGTTCAGGGGATTTATTAATCCTTCTACAGCTGAATAACATGCCACCCCTGCTTCCTATAACCTTTTAATTATATACATCAATAACAGCACACTATAATACAAGCAACTGCAAACCTTATTCAACATTCCAACAATATTTAGAGGGCAGAGCAGACACAGATAAACCTATAAAAAAAGAAATAACATTAACTAAAATAGGTGGATGCATCTAAAAGCTTGCCGTCCCACATGCATTAGTAGGAAAAAGCCTTTAGCAGAAATTCCAGAATGTACAGACAGAACTAACCATAGTACATAGTAAGCCAATAACCTTAGAGGTCCCAAGTAGTTACATCTGGACCCTTAGATGCAGTGAACATAAGGAAAAGAAGACAATACACGGGAGAAGAGCTATACGCCAATCATAACGTACAACAGGGATCACGAGCCTTTGTGGGAGAATAGATGGGGTGAAAAGTAGAATCTGTGGAATTTTCACCAGAAGAAGTGTATAGTTGGAGAGACACACAACAAAATCATTTTCGGAGTCCAATTTCCTAAGCCTTCAGCAGCTACTTGATATTTCAAACATATACAATTTTGGGCATCAGTCGGGAGCTCCAAAAGGCCCTGTATACTCCTGGTCTCCTCTAGGAGCCACAGAGCCTGATGTTTCTGTTGTTACCCTGTTTCCTCTAAGCTGTAGGCTTGTGCACGTGACTATGACTATGACTGTGCACACAACATATTTTTGAGTGTTCAAGGTTCTTGTCTGCACTTACTTCCCTGCATACACAGGACCATTTTTGCATTTGGTAAAAGAAATTAGAGGTTAACAATGCAGATTCCTTAAAAAAATCAAAGCTGTCCCTTATAATTACAGAGTCAGCTTAGCTAATAAGAACATATCTTTTAACCCATAGCTAAAGAAAGTACAGCCTTCCACATGAGGCATACTGCCTTGCATTTCATTTAATCGAGACAGATATGTTCTTTTTTTCTAAATTGGCTACTGCCTAAAGGTACAGGCCCAGACACATATTGTTAATAGAGAAATTCCTGACAATTACTAATTGTCTTTGTTGTATTAAATGATAATAATAGGGATTGGCTTTATAGAGGGATGCTTAAAGCACAGTAAAAGGCACTCCCCAGCAAATGAGAGAATAACATGACAGATATTGCTAATTAACAACTAACTTGGAAATCTGTAACAAACACTCCATCCTATGAACAACACAATGTTTTGACAGTTCTTTTAAAGCAAATGAAAAAAAAACAGGCAGGTAAAAAACCTACCGTGCATTTTCCTTCGGAATGAGATAAGTCTCCCCATCCGAGGCCACATCAATCACGCAGTGCTCTGGCTGTATTCCAATACCAAAGAGCTGAATATCCTGAGAAGTGTCAGCACCTATTCTATTGTGACCCTGTAGTAAAAGGATACAGAAAATCTCTGAACTTCATAAATTATGTTTTCATTTATTTTACTACTTAATGTGATCTGTCATATTACTGAAAACTTCACAAAAATCCCTGACACAAAGGAGCTTACAAAACAATTTCTTAACTACAGGTTCCCATACACTACTGTTAGGGTCATCCAGAAAAATATACCTTTTTATATTTATCTCTCTTTCTCAATCTCTCTCTCTCTCTCTCACTCTCTCTCTATCTATCAACATGATATGTGAACAGTGTTCTCTGTACGAGAAGCCATGTCACCATCCCAAAACTCTAAGCAGAGATTTGGAATCAGATTTATGTGAGGAATTTTAAAGGTCAATCACAGCATATAGCTTCCTGGAGGAAGGCCCTCTTGTTAGCATGCTACACTGAGACTAGAGTTAACTGTGGTTTCTTTCAATGGCACCAGAGGGAATTAAGTCATTTTCATATTAATAAATAATTCTAAATATTTTTAAAATTATATTTATCATATTTGAAAGCAATATATTTAAAATGTATTAATTAAACATGGTCACTAATAGCAATATATAAATTCAGAGGCCTACTAAGCTTTAAGGAAGACGAGTCAGAGAACAGATAATATACTGTACACACAGTAATTTGGTTGTACATAGCAAGGGTTTATAAAAAATTACGCCAAGTCAAATCATTCCTTTACTGAAAGCATTTCAATTGTGTGGTACTAGGAATTACAAGCACTGACAACTGGGGTTCTAGGTTTTGCATTGTCAAGCACAATATAAAAAGAGATTGTAGACCTGCTCCTGACAAAAGCCTCCACTGCTCTATATACTCTAAAATCAGAAGGAATCATAAAAAGTGTCCAATGAGAGAAATTAGGGGGAAAAAAAAAACATTGTCCCCAATGTGTAAGCAGAGCACAAAACAAATCTAAAAACCAATGCATATATGATATGAAAAAAATCACACCTTTAAATAATAAACCAGAAGTTCATTGAGCGCTGGATCAGCATTCAGGTTCACCAGGTAACATTTGTCATCTCCAACTTTAATTCCAGAAGATTCCAGAGAGATTCCCATGCTTTCCAGCTGCTTCTGCCTTTCCTGTGGACAGCAACAGTGAATTAGCCATTAACCAAAAATATAAATATGAATAGATACATCAAATCAAATATGGCACAGATAACAATACAGGAAAAGCTGACCACAAATATTCGAAGCAGACTAGCTATTTAGTATTAGTAGCCAAATATTAGGCTCCCCCAGTGATTTTAATCGCTTAGAAGAGAGCCCAGGCCAGTGCTCCTGTTTTCTGAAAACCATGCCCGGATTTGCGGTGAGGCCTCAAAGACCCGGGCCTAGGGCAACATAAATGAATAATCGGTATGCCATCCAGCCGCACGGGTAGTCCGCTTCATTCTGGAGCTGGGCACTTAGTGCTCCGGTATGGAATGGATGCTCGCCATCCTGTAGGAGTGAGGGGGATGCCAGAGGAAGCTGGCCTCCAGGTGCCCTTGGGGGGAGATCCGGCCCTGCTGAAAACTGCACCAGTCTGGATACCACTAAAGGAGCACCATGATGCAATCTTCTGCTTCTTGGATATTCAATGAAGTCCCAATCCGGGGTGCGCAAGAAGAGCAGAGTGAAAAGTTGTCTTTTTGCATATAAGTTCAGCTTTTCATTGTACTGTGTATGCCAACTTGGACTGGTTTGTACACATGATACCGGAAGAACAACAAGATGACGACAACTGTTGTGTGGGGTTCCTACAGTAGTTCATGAGACCTGTGCAATTATCAAAGAGGAGCACTCACCCATGGTCTCAGATAAGCGATTGCAATCAATGGGGGATGCCAATATGGCATCCCCAGTCATTATATATTTCCTTCTCCTTTAAAGGAGAACTAAACCCCCTTAAGGCAAAAGTCCCCACTGGCCCCCCTCCCTGTCTCCCCCCTGCACAATACCCCTTAATTATGTCCCCTCTAGAAATAGCGACCGCACATGCAGAGTCAGTGCAGTGGAGTTCACGGGCGCCATCTTCTGGCACTTCCGTATTCTTCGGGTCCATTCTCACGGACAGGAAGATTCCTCCAACTGCGTATGCGTCAATACTGCACTTACATTACAAAGAATACTGAAGCACCGAAAATGGTGCCCGTCAGCTCTGTTCCTCTGAATCTGCATGTGCGATCACTATTTTGAGATGGGACAGAAATCAGGGGTAAGACTGTGCAGGGGGGGCAGTGGGGACTTTTGCCTAAAGAGGAAATATATAATATATATAATACAGGAAAATTTGAAAATAATACCTTAATATCACAATATTGTTCTTGTATTTTATAACCTCAAAAAGGAGACTTTTTCCCCACAATAAACAAGCTCCTCAGCCAAATAAAAAGATGTTAGAGCAGCATCTGTGACTAATGTAGCATTGTTGGGAAAATCATAGATGGAAAGTATATCCCAGAATCCTTTATGAGGCAGTACAGAGGGCTGTGACAATGAGGGTCTTCTCAGCTGTGAGGGGTTAATTAGCCTCACCTGTAGTTAAAAGCCATGGCTCAATAGTCACTACTCTCTGCCCCTGGTTTGGGGGGGAAAAAAGCAACTAAAGTTGTGTAGGGGAATTCAGTTGCACTGGACGCAACCGGGTGCTGTTTGGCACAAGGATTGTCGCTGGACAGTTGAGGAAAATTATTCACAAGGAGGCAAGTTCACTGGTAGCAAAGACTGGCTACAAGCTGCTGCCCAAAAAGGCTTGGGGTGAGCTGCCCCTGCTTCAGATAGAATGCAGATGGCATCTCCTAAGGACTGTGAGTGAAATTTTCCTTTGCTTATTGGATTTATCTTGCCCAAGTGGGGATGTTTTTCTTCATCAGCAAGGCTGTTACCATTTTCTTTATTGAGACCTCAGATGTTATGAACTTTCATGCCTTGTTTAAGCTGCTGGGTTAAATAAATTCACACACAAAGTTCAGTTTGAAACACGTTGTACCTGTCTCTTATCTGAGTGATAGGAACTGCTACTACCTAAAGAACGATTCCCCCACACCAAGCACTGGGTCGCACAGGATAAATGGGAATTCAAGGAAAAGGTTTGAAAGCTCATATACAGAGTATACTGTTGCCTAAACTGATATACAGAGAATGGAATTAAATAAAACAGTAAATAACACCTGTGCTATTGTTTCAGTTTTCCTCAGCTTTTCTTCCCAAGTGATTGTTAGCTCTCGAATTAGCTTTTCAGATTCCTCTAATTTTTCTTTCAGCTCAGGGGCTTTCATAGACTAAGGAGTAAAAAAAGGAACAAATATCAATCAAAGTAATCTAAGAAACATTAATTCATTTCTACAAATCTGCAACTATTAAATAACAAAACAGGCAAAAACTTTACTAGTACAGAAATAGAATCTATTAGCCAAAATGCTTGGGACCTGACATTTGCAGGATAAGAAGTAATTCCATAATTTGGATATTAAATTGACTAAAGAAAAGTATTTGAAAGCTGAAAAAGACCAATGATTGTTTTTACACAATATGGATTATGCAGCTTAGTTGGGATCAAGCATACAGTACTACAGCTATTTCTTATCTGGAAACCTGTTATACAAAAAGCTCCAAATTACAGGAAGGCCACCTCCCACAGAGTCCATTTTAGACATATAATTGTAATACTTAAAAATAATTAAAAATATTTTTTTAATGATTTTTTTCACTGTAATAATAAAATAGTACCTTGTATTTAGTCCCAACTAAACACAATAAACAACCCTTTTTGGTTTATTTAATGTTGCTTAAATTATCCAAATCACAGAAAAGTTCCTTATACAGAACACCCCACATCCCAAGCATTATAGATAGATACTAGATCCGATACTTGTATTTCATTATTGCAGAAAATAATAACGTAATTATTTTATTAAAGAGAACGTAATGGGAAATACAGAAATGATGAAACAAACATAAAATAATAATTTGGAGTTTCGTGGATATCAGGTTTCCAGATAAGCAATTCCATACATTTACTGATAAAAATAGGGTTAACATTGAGAGACCATAATTTTCCCTTATTGAACAAAAATGGCAGCATATTATTATCCTTCATCTTCAAAACCGTAGACAAGTCCTTCTGTTGGTAGAGGGCACTTGCTAAAGGGCACTCTGTCCGCATGTTGTGCATGTAATAAATACTTAATGGGTTCATGTGCGTCCTTGTGTCTGCTTCCATATATTCTCCTTTATTAAAGTCCTTATGATTGCTTTACTAAACAACTAACAAAAACATTCAATGCATATAACATAAATAAAACTGCCCTTGTATTCATGTGCGGGTCCTGTTAACACCAAGGACAAAACATAAACACATTATAGAAAATCATTTTTTCACACCTGGTTGAGAAATGTTGAGCATAAACATGTATCTGCCCCTCCCTCTCTCTCTTTTTATGGAGGATACTGTATTAACCCAAAACCAAAAATGATGGATTTGGTGTATTTCTAATTTAAGGTCACCTTGATGTTTAGTGTGAATGCACCAAATCCTGGATCCTGTTCAGTATTTGGCAAAATTCAAGGAATTTGAACCCTCTATGAATGGGGAAAAAATTGCATATGCACGTTGGGCGTGCATCTGGTATATTGGCCTGCACACCTGCTGTCCCAGCACAGAAGAAGGGTCCAGATTATCTTTGGTATTTGGCCAAATCTATACCCCTGGATTGGCCCAAACCCCCCAAAAGCAGCAGGTGCATCCCTAGAAATGTTCATATAAATTAAACTAGTAATAATTTTTAAAGGGGTTGCTCACCTTTCAAACTCTTTTTTTGAGTTCAGTTATTTTCAGATTGTTCACCAGAAATATAGACGTTTTACAATTGATTTGCATGTTTTATTTTCAACTGTTTTTCCCAATTGAAGTTTTATGTTCCTGTCTCTGGTGTCTCAAGTCTCTAGGCGCTGATTCTGAACTGTTACAATTTGCTACATAGTTGATATCTCAGCAAACTTTGGAACATTAGCAACTACTGTATAAATTATAACAGCTGCTTTTAATGAAACTCAGGGATTCTGTGCAGCAGGGCCAAAGATAACAAATGTATCAACTAATGTATTATTTACAGGGCCGGAACTAGGGGTAGGCAGAAGACGCAGCTGCCTAGGGCGTAACAATTGGGGGGGCGCTGGGCAGCTGCCTCTTCTGCCTACCCCTAGACCAGACTCACCTGCTCACCAGACACAACTTGCCGATCTAAAACGGCAGCAGCACTGCACATGCATGTAAGCGTGTGACGTCACCGAGTATGTGCATAGGCGCGTAACGTCACTGAGTATGCGCATAAGGGTGTGACGTAACTGCGCTTGCGACAGGGGTAGTTGGGGCGAGCTTGGCAGCGGAGTCGCCTAGGGCGCACGGCTTGCCTGGCCCGCCTCTGATTATTTAGAACAGTTTTGCAGAGTCAGATTGCTGAAATTGCATACTGGAATGCTCCTGAATAAAAATAAAAACCATAAATAATAAAAAATGAAAACCAATAACAAATTTTATCAGAATGTCATTATCTGCATCATATTAAAAAGTTAAAAAAGTTAATCACCTTTAAGGTGAACAACCCCTTTAAAGTTCAATATTAGAAAAACGGTCTCAGTCTGCATAATAATTTACTCCACTTCCAACAAAAAATATAACAGTGGTATGTCTTTCATTTCCCAGGAACATCTGAGTACTGGGCTGTTTTCTGAACAAAGATTTAGTGAAGCCGTATTCAGTTGTATGAAATTAAATCAAATGTGAAAAACTGGCTGTGCTGTAATGTTGCTAATTTGAATGCATGTGTAAGGAAAATCAAGGATTGGCTCAAAGTATGACTTTCATAACCATTATATGGACTGGTCCAATCAAAGTTATTCCACAACTGGTTTTGGACTGTACACAGCACATCACTGGACTGTTTTGTTACTGGATACGTTATGTGCTACTGACTGTTTGTTCAGTTTACTTTGTTACAAGGAAAAAGACTGTTTTTCAGTTGAGGGAAAAGGACACAAGTGCCCTGCAAACAATTCCTTGTACTGTACACTGCCCTGCAACCTGATGAAGGAACTATTATGGATGTACCTGTCACAGTCGGGACTGATTTAGCAATATCTGGATGGGTAAATGGTAACGAAATGAACTTGTGTGCAGCTTTTTCACAGAAACTCACTTTCCTGAAGTGGAAATTGTATGTACAAGTAAAGGTGGCCATACACGGGCCGATAAAAGCTGCCGACAGACCGTGTCGGCAGCTTATTGGCCCGTGTATGGGGCCCCGCGACGGGCTTCACCGATCGAGATCTGGCCGAAAGTCGGCCAGATCTCGATCGGATGGGACAGAAAATCCCGTCGGATCGCGGCCGCATCTATTCGTTGATGCGGTCCCGCGATCCGACCGCCCGTTTGGGCATCGTTAGGATCCGATCGTTGGGCCCTAGGGCCCACGATCGGATCAGCCCGATATTGCCCACCTCAAGGTGGGCATATCGGAGGGAGATCCGCTCGTTTGGCGACATCGCCAAACGAGCGGATCTCTCCATGTATGGCCACCTTAAGGGGGGGAGTGTCAAGTAAATCTTCATCTCAAGTGTCACAGCAGATATCTGGATTAGTTGTATGTTATAACTTTGAGCAACCCGTACTGATACTTTCTCCATCTACCATAAAGGAAGCAGTGACATGGGAGGACTTCATTTTATTGTTTACAGATAGATCTGCCACTATTATTGCTGCCAGACAAGGACACGTCTGGACAACAGCTGCTTTCCAACCTACAGCCCATCCAATTGGAGTGGGTGGATCTAGCCAATATGCTGAATTAATGGCAGTAGTTTCTGTACTGGAGGAAACACAAGGCTTGTTGAATATATTTACAGATGAATGGACAGTGTTCAAAGCTTTGACTGTGATACATATTTTAGGCCAATGGACACATGAGCACTCGGGACATCGAGTGGTTCAAGGCGCTATGGACTATGCAAAGCATAAAGGAATACCTTTAATCACTGTACTTGCTAAAGACATTGTGCAACAATGCCCTGTATGTCAGAAAGTGAAGAAAAGATATTCATTACATAAACTTTCTATATGGAACACTACTGACAATGGGACTAATTTTACTGGAGTATATTGGGTGTTTCTTATTTCATATTATCCACAAGCCACAGGATAATGGTTTGTTAAAACACTCAGGGGGTGGAACAAGGTATGGTTATGGGTGGATAATGGGATTATGGAATATTCTGCTGAGAGTAAATGTGTGTTTCAAGATAGTAATGATAGTGTGAAATGGGAAACTAAACCTGTTTGTGAGAAAGGTCTATTATATGTGCAGGGGGTTATGTAATATCTTTTTAGATGTGTGTGAAGAAGATACTAATCTTGTTTTATCTTCCAGCCTACTATGAATAGAATATCCTAAAAACATGGCTGGCGAAATGGTTATACCTTTTCTGATGATTTGTGTGCTCTGATGTGATATAACGTTTGGTTTATGGCAAGAGAACTCGATTCTACAAATGCTTATACAGACTGCAAAGCAGCAAAATGAATCTAATTATTGGGGGGCATCATTAACATGGACTGAACTAAAGGACTGTTCTTAATTTCTCTTCAGTGGTTAATGCTTCATGGATGGATTATTGGAAGTAAAATCATATGAAAACACTTGCTTATTGGACTATGAAAGAAACAAATTTGGTGGATAAACAAAGTTTTCCATAGAATAAGACACAAATTATTTACTACTGATGATATGGACTTGGTTTGCATCTTGGACAGGGTGGGGCATGAAATTCTGAACAAGTGGGTGCATGTACCTTCATCCCTGATAATGCGGGTGTCATTCTAAGCCACATGGAGTAGGTTAAACTGTTGTAGGAAAAATCTAGAGCTATTGCTAAGGATGGTCAATTATTTATGTTATGCTTATGTTTAGCTTTTTCTATTATTTTGAAACTGATTTAATGTATCAAGGCTAGTACCATATCTGACAAGCGTCAGCTATTGCCCATACGTGCCAATGCTTTTGAATTGATTTCCTATCATACTTCTCTGTGAATCAAGGGGTGGAATGTAAGGAAAATGAGTGATTCACAGAGTAGAAGATAGAGAGAATAGAACAACACCTTAAAGATGGCGTCTAGAGCTTTTGGCAATTCAAGGAATGTGACACTGGTTAATGCTTGATTTTTACCATATATAGTATGCTAAGTGTAGTTTTTACCATATATAGTATGCTAGCTGCTAAAATGTATAAATCTTCTTATATCCTGTGTGGGGGAAACATATATAAAGCTTCATTTGGGGGGAGGCTCTTTGACTTCTGCCTGGACTTCAGAGTGCCTGGTTATGTTGGAATTGCTGCTGAGCCATTTTATGGAGGGGTCCCTCAGCTAAGTATCAATAAATCTCTTATGTTTGTTTCACTTGTGTCAGTTTAATCACTCTACAGACTGAACAAGAGCCCTTCTCAATACAGCATGTAACTGATCAATACTGATTACTGGCAACATCAAATTGGTTGGATTAGCTTGTTAAGCCTTGAACTTCATAGGCAGGTGTGTCCAATCATGAGAAAAGGTATTTGAAGGTAGGACTACACAGGCTGTGCAATCAGGCACTCTGCGAAAAACGCAGGCGTCAAATCAGAATCGCAAGGTAAGTGAATGCATTGTCGGATGGTTTCACAGCATTTATCCGACACGACTGTCGGATGCAGACGCAGCGTGTCAGATCGCAACAGAAAACGCCCGTGTAGTTCTACCCTAAGGTGGCCAATTGCAAGTTGTGCTTCTGTTTGACTCTCCTCTGAAGAGTGACTGCATGGGATCCTGAAAGCGACGTTTAAAAGTTCTCTAAACAAAGATTGTTCAGTATCATGGTTTAGGGGAAGGCTACAAAAAAACTATCACAGAGATTTAAACTGTCAGTTTCAACTGTAAGGAATGTAATCAGGAAATAGAAGACCACATGCACAGTTGCTGTAAAACCCAAGTCTGGCAGGCCAAGAAAAATACAGGAGCGGCATATGAGGAGGATTGTGAGAATGGTTACAGACAACCCAAAGATCACATCCAAAGACCTGCAAGAACATCTTGCTGCAGATGGTGTATCTGTACATTGTTCTACAATTCAGCGCAATTTGCACAAAGAATCTGTATGGCAGGGTGATGAGAAAGAAGCCCTTTCTGCACTCAAGCATACACAAACAAAGTTGCTTGTTGTAAGCAAAAGCATAACAAAACACGCTTTGCATGGGGAAAAAGAACACCGCATTCCAAGAAAAACACCTGCTACCTACTGTCAAATTTGGTGGAGGTTCCATCATGCCGTGGGGATGTGTGGCTAGTTCAGGGACTGGGGCCCTTGTTAAAGTCGAGGGTCGGATGAATTCAACCCAATATCAACAAATTCTATAGGATAATGTTCATGAATCAGTCACAAAGTTGAAGCTACGCAGGGGTTGAATTTTCCAACAAAACAATGACCCTAAACATACTTCGAAATGTACAAAGGCATTTAGGGAGAGGGAGAAGTACTATTGTGGAATGGCCGTCACAGTCCCTTAACTTGAATATTATTGAAAATCTATGGGATGATTTGAAGCAGGCTGTCCATGCTCGGCAGCCATCAAATTTTACTGAACTGGAGAGATTTTGTATGGATGAATGGTCAAGAATACCAACATCCAGAATCCAGACACTCATCAAAGGCTATAGGAGGTGTCTAGAGGCTGTTACATTTGCAAAAGGTGGCCATACACAGAGAGATCTGCTCGTTTGGCGATGTCGCCAAACGAGCGGATCTCTCTCCGATATGCCCATACCAATATCGGGCTGATCCGATCGTGGGCCCTAAGGCCCAACAATCGGATCCGAACGAATGGGAATGGGCGGTCGGATTGCGGGACCGCATCAACGAACAGATGCGGCCGCAATCCGACGGGATTTTTTGTCCCATCCGATTGAGATCTGCCCGACTTTCGGCCAGATCTCGATCGGGGAAGCCCGTCGGGGGGCCCCATACAAGGGCCAATAAACTGCCGACTCTGTCTGTCGGCAGCTTTTATCGGCCCGTGTATGGCCACCTTAAGTATTGATATAATATCTCTGTTGGGGTGCCCAAATTTATAAGCATGTCTAATTTTGTTATGTTGCATATTGCATGTTTTTTTGTTAACCCATTAAACTTTATGTCACTGCTGAACTACTACTATTTCCATAAGGCATGTTATATATTAAAAGGAAGTTGCTACTTTGAAAGCTCAGCCAATGATAAACAAAACTCCAAAGAATCAAGAGGGGGTTCCCAAACTTTTTCATATGACTCTATAAGGTGATTGAACATAAGTCATTAATTGTGGTGAACTATTTGAAAACAACTGAACTGAAAAAGTGTTGGAAGGTGAATTCAAGTCTTTTGAGTACTTGTTTTTTTTTTTTAAAAGATGTATGTATACATATAATACACAAGAGCCATCATTATCATATAAAATATATCCCTAGTATTGAAGTTCATATAATCGGTGCTTAATTGTCATGCCTCACTGAAACTTGTTAATTATTAAAAAACAAAAAAGTACCCCGTTATAATGTATGAGTAGAAGTCACCTTGGAGTTCCATGACCTGGGTAAAAGTACACATGCTTTAATATGGCCATGGAACTCCTCTGTAACTTATATTTTACAATATGGGTACATTATTTTCTCTGAACAACTTACCTTTAAGATTCCTTAATTTTGTAGACCCCAAGAGTCAAGAATAATAATATGTATACAATGTATATTTAACAGAATGTTCTCTTAAGACTGTACCCATTAGCTGCCAAAAACATGCTCCTATAATAACAAAAAGTAGTAAGGTTCTATTAACAGTATAGTGAACACATACTTCTGCTTGTGATAGCTGCTCTTTTAGTTTTTCCACTTCCTCTCGCAGCTCTCTTATAACTCTAGCATTGGGATCTTCATTTACCACAGCATGATTAACTATCCTTTTTGCTCGATCAGCATATCTTAATGTAGAGAGAGTCTCTTCATAGTTATCAGCTGCTGGGCTAATGGTAGCTATCATGGCAGTCTTACTGTTGCCTCCAAGATTGTCCTATTAAAAAAACACATTATTTAAAAAAAAAAAAAAAAACCCTTATAAACAAATACAAAAAAAGAAAGCTAAAAGATTTCTTAAGTTTGGTTTGAAAGGAGGATTCCCATAGAGGCAGTGCAGGTACCAAAGGTTTATTGTCTACTTCCCTCTAGGAGGAAGGATAACTGGAAAAAAACCTGCAGAGGTGCTCCTTCTCTTCCCGACATTAGCTCGTCCCTCATCAGTTTTTAGCCACCAAAATTAGAGGATTAGAGACAAGAAGAATGAATGTGGTATTCCCTGTGCTGCCTCTGCAGGATTAATCAGTGAATAATACAAATTCCCCTTTTGTGGATGATGCCTTGGGCAGCATAGTTTCCTTTTCTTCCCTCCCTCCCAAAGCAAAAGAAAGGGCAAGAAGAAAAGAAAAACAACAGCCAGCATAATATTTTGGGCCAAAGGCCACTTCAGAAGAGTCAAAAACCTTAAACATATAGAAATTTGTATATGTTCATTGTCTCAATGTCTGGGCTGAAGAAATGAACAGGATTCTGGAATCTGGATAGAGGAGGAGGGAGGAACTTCAGCTTGGGAAACCTTGCAGTGGGCCAACCTATCTGTGGTGGAAGAAAGCCAAGCCTATTTGAACTGAAGGAGACATCCTTCCACTGTCTCCTGGTGTGGAACGGCAGCACAGAAGTATGTCTAGGAGTTATGGGAACACAAGTAGCACAAAAGCACACCACTTGCATGGGTTCCTTAGTGTGAGTAAGCTGAAGGAAATGAACAGGGTGTGAGTAGCGCAAAAATATATTGTGATGCCCTCTGGGAGACCTACTCTGGGAAGCACAAATGATAGAAGGGCGAGAGAAAGGGATTGAACTACATTCAAGCAAACAGGATGACAATATAAGAGGCACAGGCTTATGCTGGGAATGAGGTATAGCACCTCTGCTGTTTTTTGTCCTGTCTTCTTACCTCCTGGATAGAATTCAAGGCTTTGGTACCTGTGCTGCCCATGGCACAATATGAGAAATTTGCTTTCTCATCTGGACTGGCTAAATGGGAGAGGGAAAGCAGATGGGAAAGCTGAGGCTAAGAGTTAATAAATTACTGGAACTTTCCTTGTAGTGTTTACCAAGTTCTGTAGAAACTTGTCCTACATAAGTACATTAGTCAGTCTAAATATTTCCATAGATTCTTTATTCTGCTGTGCACATTTGACAGTCTCAGCAATTATGGATACAAAGCAGCTACTCTATTAGCTATAAAATATTAAGAACCATATAGGGGACACAGAGTAGCAAAATGAAGAACATGAAAGAAGCTTAAGGTCAATAATAACGATAAAAAAAATATACCATTTTATGTGATTACTCTAAACTTAACAACTAAATAGTCAGGAATGTTCTTTATCTCCATATTTGCATTTGAGCTGCTAAAGAACATGCCTTAAGTCAGACCAGAATACACAAGGCCCTTTTATACACAACAACTGAGAATGCCTCAAAACAGTTTGCAGAATACTAGCTCTCTCGCACAGCAGAAACTCCAATCTTGTATCAACAGTTAGCAATGGCCTCATATTTCATAGGGCTACGTTGGCCCTCTACACAATTTAAGAAGTAATCAATTCGAAATCAAGCGTAGTAGGTACAAGTATAGTTCTTCTGCCATTCTAGTTGAATGGTATCACTCTGTGCAGATAAAGTACAGAAGAACTAAAGCAAAAATTAGTATGATGGTAGTAAGATGGCCAAGAACAGAGCTCCTGCAGTATGCATAATCTTTGTCACATAATGGTGATGGAACACAATGAGATTTGTCACCTGTGGAAAACCGGCACCATCTAGATGAGACTTCTCCCAAAAATACCTTAGCATTGTTGTTAGAGAGAATCTCCAGGACAAAAACATATGAATGACATAATTGGAAACTGCCTTTTTCCCCAAGTTCAATTATTGGAACTTGAAAAACAACTTTGTAGCCAGCTCCTTTTCATTCATTAAAAGAAAAATTCACGTCTATTTGTAAACACTAGCAACATTTGCATGTAAAGCTGGCCATAGACACAAATATCTCATCGTACGAATCGAGGATTCATACGATTTTTGGAGCGTGTGTGGAGAGTCGGCTGCCGATAATATCTCTGCGTGTATTGCCGATCGTAGGATTTTCAGTGGGAGACTGTCACTAGCTTTGTCTATCGTACGATTGCTGTCAGGGGCAGAACATCGGCTGATCTTTTCTTTAACTACTTTATTTGGTCGGAATGGTAAGACTTTGATCTGAATGGTTAGTGGCAGGTTGGGAGATGGGAAAGTCCGATTGTACATTGATTCGTACGATCGGATCTTTGCGTCTGTGGCCAGCTTAACAGATGGAAAAGTTCATTGTTTTTACCTTAAGTAGCCATGTAAGCACAGAATCTCTGTATGGTACAAACTTGCTCTTTCCTTTGCCAGCTGCTTGATCCGCCAGAGAAGATATAACCAAACCTAAGGTTGTGAGTGATCTGGAGAAGAGAACGTGCAAATGCACAGGTCACTATATACATAGATCCTTAAATGCCATAATAAAATTTCCTAATATAAAGTCATCTCTCTGCTGGTCTCCAGCTGCATCCTTGTTCTCTCCTTAGCTTTCCAACCATTTATTGTTTATCTGTTATGCTAAAAACACTTGTGCAGTGTGTGTGAGTACCTCAGCGGTCTGTACAGTACCTATGACTATGAAACTTTCAATTGCTTTTACCAACAGACTAGAAGTACTTGATTTTTGTCTGTACTATGACACTAATAAGAAAAGGAATTGGAAGTGAAGTTAAGGAAAGAGGACCACAAGGAAATAGTGAGATGCATATGTCTAATATGTAAGCCAAATACGCAATTTTTCATAATTGCAGCTTTATTTTGATATATATATATATATATATATATATATAATATCAAAACAGGGGGGTTGTGGGAGCACTCTAAAGGCTTTAAAGTATATATAAGTATAATAAATGCTATTGCATATGTACCCAATACAGGGGTTGTTTTGTTACAAAGTTATGATCATAAAATTGATAAGCCACCATACCACGTCAAGGTAAACCCCGAATGGTGGTCCCTAACTTGTTTTATATTTTATGTGCATTTTAGCATTACCTGTAATCAATGTCCGTTGAACGCTGTTTTTTCACTAAGGGCCCCTGTTTTGATATTATATATATATATATATATATATATATATATATATATATATATATATATATATATATATATATATATATATATATATATATATTGCATACTAACTGCCTTAGCTTTCTGTTCTATAAAGGCAGTCAGTGCAACTCTTTGTCAAAAGCAAAGTATCATTATGGATAATCTTTGGACGGTTGGCAAGATATACTTTATTTATTTACGACTTATAGTGAATTTAGAGAAATTATTTAATATTCGTTGCATTTATAAAAATGAACTTCTCAGAATATCCTTACTTGTTAATGTTGCTTCCTTCCTTTAGACGCTCACCAGCTGCACCTGTTTTGGATACTCTCTCACTCCCGGCTAGGTCCACCAAGCTTACTTTGCTGACACGCTCCCCTGAGTTCTACCCACAATCAAAGCAAAAACAACAGTTAAACCACCTTGATATAGGCTCAAACCTTCCATACAGAATATAACTTTTTCTAGGATATTCATCTTTTAATTGATCATCCATGAAGGTTCTAACCTACTTCTATAATAGAAGAGCTGTTGGGCACTAGATGAAAAATGGGAATGTACTAATGTGCTCTGTAAAAGACCTGAAGGTTTAATCATGACCCCTTGGGGCACATACGCATTTGCTTCTCTGGCACAGGATCAAAAATCTAGAGCCCATGCAAAATGTAGTGCCTTGAGTTGCACTCCAACTCCAACCCTGCCAGTTGCCTGAAAACAGGTAGTAAGGACAGGGCCCCGAATTGACCAGAGCCTACTGCCGCTCTTTACCTTGTGTCTCTGAATGACATGCAAGGTTAGGGGGACACCTATGTACCTACCCCAGACTGCATTATTTAATCAAACACTGCCAAATGCAGGCAGTGCTTGATACGAGGCACAGTGAGCAGAAATCTGCAGCTATTTGTGCAATGCCCCCGCAGTGAGCAAAGTGTAAAACATGAGTTTAATGAATAGGGCTTGTGATCATACTTTTTTCCTATACCAAAAAAAATCTAATTTTATTTCACTTTTCACTTCCACTTTTTAACTTATTTTATATTCCTGGTTTTGTGGAACAGAGAAGTATCGGTCAACTTATTAGCCGGCTATATATTAAGAAGCTCATTATATGAAAATGTAACAAAGGGAACAGTTTAGGGTCTGCTTATACAGAGCTCATTATCTCCTTCTGAACAAATTACACTCTATATAATAGGGTATAAGCGCAAAATTATTTTCCTATTTATTGCACTTAGGTTCAGACATGGTTTATATATGTACTGCCCCTTTAATCTGAATCAGGAATGGGAAGAATCTTAAGATTCTTATAGAAAAGACCACAGGTCATGAAAATATTACAAATGATGAATTGTTTCCAACTAATTCCATGAAAGTTAAAAAATGTTTATTCCAAAACTTGATACAGGGTTAGGCTTTAGCCTGGAGCAAATTTCCCCTAGAACAGTAATCCAGGGCAATAGATCAGCAGCTAATTTTTACCTGGCCAAAACTATAAGAATAATTAAGCAACTTTATTAATGATTAATGTGCAACATATTACTATATAACCTGATAGCTAATATTTATATTTATTTATTATATTGCTGACTATCTGGTTAAATTATTTGTTTATTATGTTTTTGTCACCCATTGTTCTGTCAATATAGTCAGTGGATTTGGCAAAACAATATTTTCATAATGTAATTTGGTTTGTTGACTTTATCAACTAAACTTAACCCTAGACAATCTGCTATTGATATTATTTTTCCAGTGTTTTGCTAAATTAGCTTTTATTCCAATGTAAATGGCAATTATTGTGACAAGGACAATTATACAAATGATTACATGATCTCTAGTCCACTGAGCAATACCAGGCTGCAAGAGATCCTTACCCCAGACTTATGATCATACAGGGTCTGAGTTACAATGATGCTAAATACAGCATGCGAACGGCTGCTTTCCTCATTCATGTTAGTTGCAGCAACAGTACGGGATTTGTTTCCTTCTGACATCAAAGATTCAATGTCCTTGAGAAAAAAAAAATAAAGAATATGTTAAATTAATCATTAAATAGGGATATTTCACCTGGTAACCTGTAGCTGTGAATTACAACTCACAGCATTCCTTCAAGTTACTGTTAAGGGAAGCTGGGAGCTGATGTAAACAACAGCTACATTGTATAAATCCAGAAGTAAGACATCCATGCGCTGAGCTAGAGGACAGCAATTCTGCTTGGCTACAGAAATGACACCTTTTGAACACAAGCTGATGTAACAGTTTCTTCACTCTAAAGGAATATTAAGCCTCATGGATTGGTTTAATCACCCTTTTACTTAAATTATGCCAGCATGTCTAACAATTAATCAGGTTAAGGCTAATCTATTTAAGAGGATATTTTGCCAGTAAGTCGCATTATAGCAGTTCAGATTTAATTGGCTAAAAGAAATAGAAAACCCAGCTGCAAATTGTAATACAATGTAACAATTAGAGCAAAAAGGAATGCACAGTGTATAATAAATAACGGATAATCACACTGCAACAGGTATACTGCTCTTCAAGGGGTGTTTCACCTTTAAGTTAAATTTAATGTAAATTTAAATTTAATTTTAATGTAATAGAATGGCAAATTCTAAGCAACTTTTCAATAAGTCTTCATTTTTATTTATTTATTTTTAAGTTTTTGAATTATTTGCAGCCTTCTTCTGACTGTTTCCAGCTTTCATCTAAAAACAAATGTGTAAGACTACACATTTATTGTTAGTTACTTTTTATTACTCGTCTTTCTATTCAGGCCCTCTCCTATTTATATTCCTGCTTCTTATTCAAATCAATGCATGGCTGTTAGGGTAATTTGGACCCTAGCAACCAGACTGCTAAAAATGCAAACTGGAGAGCAACTGAATAAAAAGCTATAGAACTTAAAAACCACAAATAATAATGAAAACCAATTGCAAGGTGTCTCAGAATATAAATCAGTGGTGTCTCAGAATATAAATCAGTGGAACACACCAGACTCACCTGTGTGCCTTACTTTCACAGGGACCTTTGTCACTTTCTGGGAACATTTTAAAGAAGTGTATTATACTATATATATTAAACAAATACTTTGGGGAATTGTTGTGCAGAATTATACTCCTCTAAAAAAATGCTCCCATAGCTATTGTACAACACCACCATTTTCCATGGTTCCTTCCCAGACATGAAAATGTGCTTGTCCCTGCCCAACTTAAACACAGAAGAGAGATTCAAAGAATGAAAGGTATAAGCCAGGCAATTATGGTCAGTAATTTAACAAGCGTTTTGTGAAGACTTGAGTCTCTAGTAAAAAAGAGAGACACTGTCTCTGCAGAGGCACTAGTTAAACACTTACCTCAAAATTAGTTACAGCTAACTGAGATAAACCATCGACATATGGACCCAACACCTTGTGCTCTCGAACCTTGAGGGAATGGCGATTGCTTTAAAAAAAGAAAAGAAACAGAGTTAAGCATACTGTCCTGAATATGACTATAAAACGTGTTTTGACACGTCAAATGTGCTTAACATAGAACATGGCATGGTACAGCATATAAATGAGGATGGAAGAGAAAATACTGTAGAATGATCCATAATGTACTATATTGAGCTCATGTACCCATCAAGCCAATAACTAGCATATTTACTAAATGATTAACAGACTTGCCAGACTCTAGCACTCTATTCCCTTGTATAGGACTTCTGTAAATTGGAGTTTATAATCCTTGAAGAGCTGCCAAGATTTTATAATTCTAGTGTCCGTTTAACAAGGTTTGAGAAAACACTCAAAGCTACAAGAAACAATAATGAGGTAAAACTGTAAGTTATTTGTATAGGTAAGTTATATGTAAGTTACATTATTTATTTGAGAAACAATGACACTAACAGGAAAAAAACATGAGGTCCCTGAGGCCTTTGCTCCCTAACCTGCAGCTGTATCACATGGAGTTTGCAAACTATCTCCTTAAAGTAGTCTAAAATGATTAATATATAACTGTACTGCTGTGCAAAATTAATGCACACAGAAGATTTACGTGCTACAGCCACTCAGACTGCCATACTATGACCCAATTAAAGATCATTCTTAAACTGCAGTGTTATATAAAAAATAATTAAAACCTCTGTGCACCCTACACCCCTGTTTTTAATGTCTATGGAATAATAAATGTTAATTATACCTTTATATATTTGTATACTGTAGATTTTCACTTCAACATTCGAAAATAGAAACCATAGCTTATAATATTTGTGTGTTACTGCCAAGAAACATGCACCAGCGTTAATTACATGGATGCAGATGGCTTGGAACACCTCAGCATTTTGAATCACTATGGAAAAAATGATAAAGGTTCATTCCCTAAATAGGATTTACTTATTTTATTAATAAAGATTTGTTCATTTTTCTTTAAGTCTATGCATTTATATTGCACATATACTATATATATGCAACGCAGGACTATATATATGCAACCGCATGGTAACTATACCATACACAGTATTTATGTCCAAAGCAATTGCTGAAGTTTATTGTCAGTTGGAGGAATGAACAAATATGGTATGTACACATTTCATGTACACACGTTCATCACTACATTATAAAAGTTTCCCAAGTTCAATACTGTATATTCAGAAAAAATATCCTAAATTTTATTTTGTATTTGGCGAAAATTTAACCAAATTATAAAAAGTGGCATATAAACTGTGAAAAAAATTTTGTTATTGTGCTGTGAAAATGTTGTTTGTGTACCAGTTTGAGAGACCCTTGTGTTTTTAATTCAGGTTTTTACTGACTTTGATGGTTATTGAAGCATGAGGAAAGGATCCCACCCCAACATTGCGGTTATATTGGTCTGGGTTGCAATGCTGTATTAGCCCCTAAAGGAACAATAACACCAACAAAAGATAAGTGTTTAAAAAGAATGACAATTTATGTACTGTTGCCCTGCAGTAGTAAAACCGGTGTGTTTGTTTCAGAAACACGACTATTGCTTATATAAACAAACTGTTGTGCAGCCATTCAAGCACAGGATACACCGTAAATAACAGATCATTTTGAAAAATTCCATTGTATACTTCAGAGCTTATCTGTTAGCTGTTGTTTATCCTGTGTCTTTTCTCCTTTTTCAGCTTTAAATGGCTGCCCCCATGGCTACACAGCAGCTTGTTTATATAAACTATAGAATAGTTTCTGAAGCAAACAGATCAGTTTTACCAGTGCAAGGCAACAGTATATTACATTTTCATTACTTAAATACACTATAATGTTTTGGCTTTACTGTTCCTTTAAGTGCTCTTATACCCTGCCATAGATCTTTCGTGCGTTCCACCATAAAGCAATGCAGGAGTTAAACAAGCCCTGTTTTATTCAGGTTGTGCTTACTGTGGTGCAAGCAAACATCAAACGCAGGTGGAACGCATCAAGTTGTGTTTTCTATAAGACTTCTAAATTAGAATGCAAATACACCAGAAAATGGGTACAATAGACTCAAATCATAACGACAAGAAACATTATTACATTTTAAACGTTAACACTTAAGTATAAGTAAAAATTTTTAATAAAATCTGGTCTCCATGGCTGACCTATAGGGGCATTGTGAAGGTCCTTTTAGCTGACAAACCTGTGTACTAGTGGCCCGATACCTGCAGGTTTACCCCCTTTTGCTCTTCGCACCCGCTACCTTGAACTGCCGGCTTCAGACTTCCTTTTTTATAGATGCGCGCCTGGTCCCCCCCCTTTTGTGAGGTCATTGGTGGGGCTGGTTGGCGCGGGTCTATAAAAGGAAGCCGGGCTCGGACGGGCACGTGTGGAGGGAGGGTGTGTTAGGGCCGAAGGCGTGTCGGGTTTTACATCACTACTGTGGACTGTATGTATGCATAAACAACACAGAATGTTTGGCTTCAGGAAGAACCCCGTACGTTGCTTCAAATTAAAAGTTCTTTTCTTCTAATCTGAAGGGGTGGCCTCTGGTATGGTTATCCTCTTTATGAGTAAAAAGATCCCCTGCTATTTGTCTATAATGTCCTCTAATGTAGAGTGTAATCATGTCCCCTCGCAAGTGCCTTTTTTCCAGAGAAAACAATCCCAACCTTGACAGTCTACCCTCATAATTTAAGTCTTCCACACCTCTAACCAGTTTAGTTGCACATCTCTGCACTCTCTCCAGCTCATTTATATCCCTCTTAAGGACTGGAGTCCAAAACTGCACTGCATATTCCAGGTGAGGCCTCACCAGGGACCTATAAAGAGGCATAATTATGTTTTCATCCCTTGAGTTAATGCCCTTTTTTATGCAAGACAGAACT
Source organism: Xenopus laevis (assembly GCF_017654675.1). Classification (NCBI taxonomy): domain Eukaryota; kingdom Metazoa; phylum Chordata; class Amphibia; order Anura; family Pipidae; genus Xenopus; species Xenopus laevis. The sequence continues at coordinate 98,137,689 of NC_054381.1, read as the reverse complement.
TTATTTGCTTTAGTAGCCACATAATAACACTGCCCAGAATTCGACAACTTTTTATCTACAAAAACCCCAAGATCCTTCTCATTTAAGGAAACTCCCAACACACTGCCATTAAGTGTATAACTTGCATTTATATTATTTTTTTTATCATAACCTTGCATTTATCAACATTGAACCTCATTTTCCAGTTTGCTGCCCAGTTTCCCAACTAAGACAAATCACTCTGCAAAGTGGCATCATCCTGCATGGAACCTATAGTTCTACACAATTTAGTATCATCTGCAAAAATAGAAACAGTACTTTCAATGCCCACCTCCAGGTCATTAACAAACAAGTTGAAAAACAAGGGACCTAGTACAGAGCCCTGTGCTACTCCACTAACAACACTGGTCCAATTAGAAAATGTTCAATTTACCACCACACTTTGTAGTCTATCTTTTAGCCAGTTCTCTATCCAGGTACAAATACTATGTTCCAGGCCAACATTCCTTAATTTAACCAGTAACCTTTTGTGTGGCACTGTATCAAATGCTTTGGCAAAGTAAATCACATCCACTGCCATCCCAGAATCGAGGTCCCTGCTTACCTTCTCAAAAAAAGAAATTAAGTTAGTCTGGCAAGATCTATTACGCATAAAACCATGCTGGCACACACTCATACAATTATGATTTGCTATAAAGCCAGTATCTTATCCTTTATCAACCCTTCAAAAAGCTTTCCTACCACGGACGTCAGACTTACTGGCCTATAGTTTTGAGGCTGAGAAGGGGATCCTTTTTTGAATAGAGGCACCACATTAGCAATTCACCAGTCTCTAGGCACTATGCCAGACCTCAATGAATCCTGAAAAATTAAGTTAAGAGGTTTGGCAATCACAGAGCTAAGCTCGCTAAGTACCCTGGGATGAATACCATCAGGTCCCGGACCTTTGTTTATCTTAACATGTTCTAGTCTCTTTTGAATTTCCTCATGTGTGAACCATGCATCATTAGTTGTATTACTAGAATTGGGACTGTTGAGAAGGAAGCCTTCATTAACTGGTTCCTCATTTGTGTAAACAGAAGAAAAATATGAATTCAGAATCTGCGCTTTTATTTTGTTTTCATCAACCAGCTGACCCCCCTCTGATACTAAAGGTCCCTCCCCTTCCTGCTTCATTTTTTTTACTATTAACATATTTAAAAAAAAAAATTTGGATTCTTTTTACTGCTTGCTGCAATATTCTTTTCCATATAAATTTTAGCTTGCCTTATAGCTTCTTTGAATGATTTATTGGCCTCCTTGTACCTTATAAATGATTCAGCTGTCCCAGCTAGCTTGAAATCCTTAAAAGTACGTATTTTCTTACCCATCTCAACAACATTACTATTGAACCAAAAAGCTTTTGCTTTGCAACAATGTTCCTTGCTTACAAGGGGAATATACTGACGTATATTTATAAAGCAGCATTTTAAAGACTTCCCATTTTTGTTCTGGGTTTAACCCTGTGAAAAGCATTTCCCACTTAATATGTTGCAGAGATGCCCTTATACTGTCAAAGTTTGCCCGTCTGAAATTTAGTGTTTTAGTTACTCCCTTATAGAATTGCTTCTGCAACAGAATCTCAAAGGAGACCATGTTATGATCACTATTCCCTAAATGCTCATCCACACAAATGCTAGTGATGAGTTCAGTATTATTAGTTATTACAAGGTCCAAAAGTGAGTTATTCCTAGTAGGTTCTTGGACGAGCTGGAATAAAAAGTTGTCATTCAGCATATTTACAAACCTGCTAGCTTTTTGTGTCTTGGCAACCCCATTACCCCAGTCAGTGTCTGGATAATTGAAGTCACCCATAGCAACAACTTGACCCAGCTGTGAGCATACAGCGGAGGTTACTACATTTGCTTTTGAAATTTGCATTACTTAGTGGAGAATTATATGTTAAGTTAGCATTATTCTGTTTTCCTTTTAACAGAGGATCCTCCTTAGCTGGTAAATTGTATGCCCCCCTCACTCCTCCCTCATGACCCCTTACTAACCCCACTGCCCCATCTACCCTAGCTTCCCCATAATTCTTTATTTCACCGCCTAATTTAAACACTCCACCAACCTCTTAGCCATTTTTTCCCCTAGCACAGTGGACCCCTTCCATTGAGGTGCAAACCATCACGACTATATAGGTTGCCCCCCAAGGAAAATTCAGCCCAGTGCTCTAGGAACCCAAACCCTTCCTTCCTACACCAAGACTTGAGCCACACATTTAGCTCCCTAAGCTCCCACTGTGTTCCTAAACTTGCACGTGGCATGGGCAAAATTTGACATTGATGACATTGGAAGACCTTTCCCTGATCTTAGAGCCTAGATCACTGAAATCTTCCATCTACCATTTATTTTGTCATTAGTACCGATATGCATTAAGACAGTTGGATCGTGTCCAGCCCCACCCAATAATTTGTCTATCCGATCAACCACATGCCGAACCCTGGCACCAGGTAGACAGCAAACTGTTCGGTTGTAGCGATCCGGACAACAAATTACTCTATCCACTTTCCTAATATTTGAGTCCCCTAAAACCACAATCTGCTTAGGCTTGACTCTGCTCTCCTCCCCACCACTACTAGAGAAACTGGTCTCCCGGCTGTTCGAGAGATCAGCCCATCTAGAATTGCCAATCCGGAGTTCATACTCCCATCATCATCAAACAATCTGGCAAATTTGTTGCAATGTATAAGCTCTGGATCAGCATCCATTTTCCTTTTGCCCACCTTAGATTTTCTAACTGTCACCCAGCTAGCTGCCTCAATATCCTGCTGCTGTTCTTCCCCCCCCCCCCCCCCCAAACTATCTGATCCAGCTAGGTCCTGCTCAGTGAGCAAGAAACTCAGTTCAAGATTGTCAATTAACCGCAGTGTTGCAATTTGTTGTTTGTTGTGTTTCACCTGCGTTAGGCGCATACACTTGTCTGTGTGAGTACAGCCCCCTTCACAATAATTGAGTGTGTCTACTCTTGCGCTCCTCTGCAGCTGAACAGAAGAAAGCGCCACACGGGGGAGCCCAGAAAAAAACATCCGTGTGTAAGAGCCCTTAGTCCTGTTTTGGTTGTTTGATTGTTTTATTTCTGTACTATAACTTTTACACATTGACAAAGCAAAACCTTAAAATGTGCACCCCTCCCCCACAAGTCATATCACTTGCGGCTCCTTTAAAGAATTTAAATTCAATTAAACAATTAAATAAGCCATGTTCCTTAAATATGTGCCCTTGTATCCATTAATGGCCACTTTTTATACACGAATCACATTTTTTTGTACCGGGAGTTACATTTAAGGCAAGATACTATATTTATTTATACATCTGTGGTGACTTATTAGCAGAAATAATAGCTTGACTTGTAAAACTTTGTTCTTGCGCATGCTGATTAAT